>NC_141785.1:20079925-20392535 GCF_054643075.1 Acanthaster planci | reverse complement strand
CAAGAATTTTAAAATCCCCCAAATCCAATTGAGTTCCATCAACTAAACTGGGCATCCAACGATTGTGGAAAGATAGTCCTGAGTTTTGAATTCATTCAAAACCTGGAGGCCAGTTTGGATGGACTAAGATTATGTGCACTAAATCAAAAAGTTTGTGCTAGTGAAATGTTTTAAAAAACTTGTCGGTGAAGAAGCCACTTTGTAAGCTCAATGTCACACAGTGCGCTTTATGGTCATGTGTATGTAAAGTCTTGTGTTAAGATTCAGATCAAAGGTATATTTACTTTGTGCATTAAAAGCCTCTTTAGATGACAGAAGTACACAGACCAAGGACTTTGAAATTTCCAATAACAATGAACCCAAAATATCCACTGAAAAACCAAACACTGCCTGATAATTTTCCAAAAGATCCTGAAATCACAATACCAAGATTTTGTCCTAAGTTTTGTTATTCAGCAGTGGGTGAGCTACGCCTCTTGTGAAGGCCAACAACTGTAAAGTATCTTCCCACTTTGCTGAAATTCCTAACAGTAAAAACGTATCAGATTTCCTTTACACTGTAGAACTTTCAGGTGCTTATCAGTCAGAAAGAAAATGTTTTCAATTTGTTTCCCTTGTCGATTTGGTTGCTGGGAAGCAGTGACACTAAATAAGTTTGATACAATCATTGTTTGGGACAAAAAAGTTTACCTCTGACCAGAACTTCCTGAATTACATCAGCAAGATTTCACCACTGATCAAGACTGCCTGGACTGAGCAGCCTGTAGCCACAAATAACACCATGCTCAAGAAATTAAGTCCATGTTAACCCTCAGACACATGATGCTGAAGTATTTTGCTAGTATTTGAAAGGCACATCTATGTGCCAAGTATAGTCAGGAGATGGTACAGTGGATGACTATCGAAGTGCCTCCTCTCCCGCCCATGACCTTCACCTTCAGAAAATCCTTTCCCATTTCCTGCACAGCTGAGTAAGATGACGAGTTACATTACGATAACCATCATCAGTTTTGAGAACAGTCCTTTGACCCAGAGATTGTCACTTCCAATATTAAGTGTTAAACTGTTGACTGACAAGTGAAAAGTTTACATTTATTTCCTTTTTTGAACTGATGTAGCATGACAAATGGGGTATTAAGTTCTTAGATTTCAGATGATTAGATTGGACCTCTTGACTGGGATGGGTGATGGTAGTCATGAAGTCACCCAATTTATTCTTGACGAGTCAACGTCCCTGTCTAAATACTGCCCCAAAAATGTTACATACAGACCTGGTAAAACAGATACATATGAAACTAAACAATTTTAGGATTTTTTTGTTTCTAACAACATAACTTTTTCAAGCTCCATTACTTGATCTAAAGTATCTACCATAAATACATACATGCTTATCAATACATGTGATGTCTATATACAGGATGTGGCAATGTTCATCACGGTAGCTATGGTTACAGCAGCTCCCAATGTCCCAGAGGCACCATTCCATGCAAATATAACTTCCGGAATTAGAATCCTTGTAGAGACAATGCTTTCTTCTCGTGTACTAAAATACTCGGGTGTGAAGCGCTGTTTTCAAAATGCTCCCGTTTTTAGCCAGAGTCACTTGCCTGGATTGAAATTTCAACCGCATGTCCCTTATATAAATACTTCCGTTTTCTACAGACAATTGCACACTGAAAATTCCTCCTTGTTGAATTATTTCCCAAAACCAATTTTGTTAAATCCTTGAAGAGACCTTAACACCTGCAGAATTTCCCTGTGGAGACCTTTTCAACCTATTGTCCTGGGTCTCCACTAGGCAACACATTTCAGAACAAAGCAATTAGTGCGTCACAGACTCTCATTGTTTGCTTTGAAACCAGTTGGAATTTACGTTGGACAAATGATCTACATGCCAAATGGGAAAATGGCCTAACCTAATGCCTGCGTGGATTAACACTACAGAAAATATGATTTCACCAATCTGAGAAACAATCCATCATTCAAAGATCACCGGATATGGCTGGCATTTTACAGCCAAAGTCAAAACCCCACCAGACAAACAAGTTTTTCCTGAATTCGCCAAACAATTCTTGGTTGAAGCTCTTATGACATGGACAATGACCCACAGCCTTGCTTTCCAAAATTAGCCAAGAAACGGATGATGAAATTCCTGAACTGTTCACCTAGCCCTACCTCCCTATGGTCACACACAATGGCAGGAAACATTAACTGACCACAACAGGAAACTCAACCATGGTGTGATTTACCCAGCCCTATAAGCCTTGTTTCTATCAAAGTTAGCTTTTCAGTACCTGCCGCCAAGAACTTTCTACTAACACATCAATAGAGGGCAGCATATCACATACACATGATTGACTTAAGTCCTTACATTATATGTTATGTACAACTTTTTTCACTACCAACATAACAGGAAAACTTCTGATTAAACCTTTTGCTGCTTAAACTGTTTTAACTTCAAAAGTTCCATTTTTGCAGGATTCTGAAGAGGTAAACGAAGTGACGGTTGGCAAATAAAAATCTTGAATTAAAAATCTGGTAAAAACACAATCGAATTGTTAGGGAAACTACAGACTGCCAGAATACTCCTCCCTGTTTTGCTTGTTTCTCCAATGTTTTGAGGAAGAAATGTACCAGGATACTGATTTCCAAAACACTGTCCCACTGCTGTATCAACTCAAGATAATTTGACACTCTACTAGCGATCAAAAGCTAAAACATGGCAGTTGTACAAGTAAATTGTTCACTGGTTGAGTCTTCCGACATTTTCTTGTTTCACAAGCAGAAATTGCCTTTTAACTTAATCACTAGAAGAGATAAACATAATCACCGCGGTGGATGCGCGTCAAGGAGGCCATCCACATCCGCCTGAATAGACACAACATCAACAGAGACAGCGGCATCGACATCCCCGGTTTCTGGCTCCCCACCATCCGCCAACACAACCACCGGAGCACCGGAGCGCAACGGAGCCATACCGAGGACACGCCCCTTCACGCCCATGAAGTGGAGCGGGCGACACCCGCTGAGGTCACCTGTACTGCGTCCGCAATACACGGCGGGGGACACGCGGAGGACGCGGTCCGGCGGTATATAGCAGACCCTGCAGCATCCAGACTTCAGTTGCCTGATGAAGGCTAGCAGCACTAGCAGCCGAAACGTCGCTACCAGCAACACGACACCGCGAGTCATCGATTATCTTTTTACTGTAACTTAATCACTGTTCCAATGTCAAAAACATGTGTTTCAAGATCAACAAAATTCATTTTGGTATGTCAGTTTTGGAGTCAAGTTCACGATCTTCAAGGCCAAGGCTGTGTCTGAGTCAGAAGTCTCCAAGGCCAAGGCCAAGACCAAGTCACAGCCATTTGAGGTCAAGGCCACAATATCCAAGACCAAGGTCATAACCGAGTCATTACATCGCGAGGCCAAGGCTTTCAAATATCAGCCTTGAGGCCGGCTTCGAGACCTTCAACACTGCTGTGTGTATACGTCACACGGGCCAAGGATTACACCCACAATCCAACAAATTACTGGCCATCATAAGAAAAGGAAACAAGAGGTATAAACTCACAGAGGGCCAAAACCTTTAGTTTAAAAAAGATCCAAAAAATCAAGATGAGAAATAAATCAAGCTAAATATGATTTTGATAATTTGAGCCCCTACCTCTTCATCCTCATCTTCATCGTCATCATCATCTCCTCCTGATGATGAAGAATCACTGATGTACTCCTTACTCTTATAGTTCCCTCCTGACCCAGCGCTGGATGGCTTCTTAGTTGGGCTGGACGCAGAATCAGATGACTTGGTCTTCTTACTACAAGGAAGAACAAGAATAAAGACACAAAGTTGAGGTATGGTTGGAAATAACAAGGGACATGCATCACGGTGCAATTCCAATGCAATTAAAAGCAGGCAAAATGTTCCTTCGTTTATCTAGGAAACAAAAGCTTTACATCGACAAACACAAGATGGAGAACAGACATTTTACTTTTCAAACTGTTTGAGTCAGGTGAGCACCTAAACCACTGTTAATCATCATCTCAAACTTCTTGAACAAATCTGTAACCTTGTCTCCTTTAATTTTGATCCCTGTTTATTGTTTCCTCATCTTTCACACGTAATAACCCTGGTTGGAATCAAGACAACATATCAATCGCTCTTTGCAGGCTGCCGCCACAGGCATGCAGAGCCTTGAAGTGGCAGCTTGTACAATTGCATCAGAATTGCTTTGTCCAATTGCATGGTACAAAAAAAGCAGCACGCACAAAATTACATAAGCAACATACATCGAGGCTCTGCGTGCCTATGGCGGCAGCGTGCAAAGAACAAATGGTGGTTTGGAATTGTTAAGAGGAGCCCTACAATGGTTTTCCTGTAAAGTTCGCCTTTTGCACCTACATTTACAAATTTCTTCACCGTCTTCTCTAGGAAAGCTTCTTGTCGCTTTTACCAATGTTAAAAGTGAATTTTAGTTTTAAGTGGCTCTTCATTATGAAGAATTGAAATTAAAACATGGAAAAACTGATGATGTGAGCGATGCACTTACGGGGTTGTTTTTTTCTGAAAGGAACCACCTTCTGCTTTCAGTTTGGCCTTGTATTCAGCCATGGCTCTGGTGTAAGCTTCCTTTAACTTAGCGGCCTTCTCCTGCCACTCAGATTTGTCTTCTAGTTTGTTCCACATCTCGCCAGCCTTCTTGGACACCTCGGTCACACTGATGCCTGGGTAACTCTTCTTGATCTCCTCTCTGTGTTCTGTCAGCCAGATCATGTAGGCTGAGCTGGGCCGTCTCGGCATGTTGGGGTCCTTCTCTTTCTTCTCCTTCCGTTTCTTACGTGGTTTTTCCGACTATTTCCAAATTGATAGAAGAATGTCTTGCTTTCAACATCTCTGAATTGAAGTGATTATTAAGTGAACAACTAGGTACAAGAACAGTACTATAACACTAGTCAACTGGACTTACAGTCCACTTCAGAGCTGGAGATGAGTCATAAAGCCGTGAAGTTTTCACGTAAGTCCTGTTGGTCAGTTTCATAATTTGTAATACTGCCAAGTGACCTAGATGAATCAAACTCTCCATCTATTTATGTGTAGGAACGTGGATTAGACTAACTTTAAATTTTCTCCAAAAAGTCAGCAAACCAGGCTTATTACAAGAAGGGACAATAACAAATGTTACATTATCTTCTTGCCTGTACTTCAGTAGAATAAATCAAGCCCATGATTTAAGAAATATGCCTCAGAATAATGGTTCAAACTAAAGGTTTAAGGTTGTCCTTCAGAATGCATGGCCTGTAATGAAAGTTGAACAGTAAGGGTGACGCCCACAGCTTAAAAAAAGACATCCACAAAAATGTGAAAAACCTCCAAACAGGAAATTAAGCATCCAAGCAAAATCTCTGAATTTTTTCTTTCCTTGCAGAGGAGACTCATTGAAGCAAAAGGGTTAATGCTACTTACCACCGTCTTGACTTTCCTTTTTGGTTTACTGTCTCGATGCTTCTTACGTTTCAGTTCTCCCTCCTCAACCTCTGAAGAGCTGGCATCCGATAAGGATGAATCACTGGTGGACGGGTTACTGTCGTATCTAATCCCAGAAACAATTGTGTCAAAACTGGTCAGAAATCTGCTCATTGTGTATCAATTTCATTTACGTATTTCACCACATTTCTCAGGTTTTAGCTGAGAAACTTAAAGAACGGGAAGGATGGGATGTTTAAGATTACCATAACTCATACATATTCATGATTGAAAGTCTATTTTTACTGGTCCAATCAGAGCATGCCTATTGCCGTTTTTTGCTGCTTACAAGGCACAAAGTATACGCAAGGATCCATGCGCAAGTTAAGTACTCATGAAACTGTCACACAAGCCAAGTATTCATGCGTGAGCACAGCCTTAGCTATGCTATATTCACACAAACAGTGGGTGGCACACGTACATGCTGCCTTTCCCTTGTTCCTGATTTGTTACTAACAACTGAACATGTCCGAGGTATGTAGTAAAACAATTACACGTATATATGTACATGTATGTGACCTGTCACCACAAAATGAGCTAAAAGTCAGAATTTTCAAAAACTGAGATATTGGTATTTTTGAATTCAGCAGAAAGAGAGCTTTCCAGCGGTATATAAATGGAACACTTAGGGTAAAAGTATTTAAGGTGACAATGTGGCATTATTCTGGCAGCTTTGCACTTTTTGTTTCAGACATCGTTTCAACATTTCAGACCAGGCACGAATAATGTTATCATCAGAATTGCTAAGAAAATCCTGCAAAATATTTTGAATTAGCCAGGCGACGGATTACTCTTTCCAAATATTAAAAAAACCCAAAACTGACCTCCACTTCAATATGACTTTGAACCCTCAAAAATAGGAAAGAGCAGAATGTGACTTTACACTCATTTTGTTGTGACAGGTCACATATGGAGGTTTATTTTGGTTGGATAGTTCAATATTAGTTCCTGTCAGGAACAACTTTGCCGAGTATCAACACCGCTGGAAGGGTAGATTGGCTATCCACCCTCAAACAAGGCATGACGTGCATGAACATACACATGTATCTTCTAATTTTCTTTTATGAAAATCAGCAATACTCAAGTTGTGAGCAGAGAATGCAAGGCTGTTGCTCTCGCTGTTGGGAATAGATTCAGCAAGGTCAGAAAATTTTTCTTGGAAAATTATTGTCGAATTTTGACCGTTTCAGTAAGAAATCTGGTGAGGTTAAGTAAAGCATCCAATCTCTGATATTTGGTAGTAAAAAATTCTTGTTTTACTTACTCCTCTGCCACATCACTTCCACTGTCTCCAGGTTTGAAATCACTATCTGCCAATCAAAAACAAAACAAGTGATTATTCTTGATGAAGTGCATCAGGATCCTGACTACTGCTGGCCAAGAACAAATCTGTCTTGATAATGTGAAATCGAACAACATGCAGCACCTGGTTTTGGTCATAGTTTGTTGGATTCAGAACTGCACAGCTCAACCACTATGGAGTTTTGCTTCAGTATTACTGCAATGTTGAATCTTGGTGATTCATTTCATTAACTTTGATTATATATACTTAACAGAATGCTTGCCATACTTTTATACTTTTTGGATAATCGTGATTTGGGTAGGACAGTCAGGCACCCGCTTACCTGAGGCATCAGAGTCCATGTCAGCAATGTAATCCTCGTCTGGTTCCCCATCATCTCGTTCCCTCCCTTCAGCTTTCATTTGTTCCAGGTAGGCATCATGGGTATCTTCGTCATCATCACTGTCCACCATATCCTCATAGTTGACTGACTTTCCCTTTGGTGGAAGACAGATTCATAACAAAGAAATTGTTTAAAATCAGGAATATCAGAAAGTAAAGTAGATAGAGCCCTCACAGTGCTGTCACATTTGCTATCAGCAATCTTTGCATCTGTTGGAGAAACAGTTGCCTCCCCTTGATCGCATTCAGAGACAGCAGAAATTTCAACAAATTTTAAAGGAGCAACTAACTTCAAAAACTCAATAAACTGAAAGATCGTTTATAAACGACTTGAGATTTGGACCAGTGTCAGGAAATTTTAATTGAACCTTTGTTTTCAAAAACATAACTTTTTCAGGCCAAAAGTTGACTTACGTCCTTGATGTTGCCACCTCTGTTCTTGACTCTGAGTTTCTTGTTGCTAACGAAGTCAAAGAGAGGACTGTACTCATCCCTTAAAAAAAAAAGTCCAAAAAGAAACTGCATCTGTTAACTTGCAATTCACAGGCAAAATATGAAGCACCTTGACTTGAACATCCTTTTGCCTCTAGATGGCAGGCTTTGGACAGACTCGTTACTTAACCCTGAATAAAAACAACCACAAAGAATCTGATAAGTCTTACTTTTCTATGCTACTGAAGACATAGACATTTCCGTTCCTGGTCTCAATCTCAAAATCAAAGTAGCGAGAGCTACCAGTACCCCGAGCAAAGTTGACGCAAGCGATCTCCTCAAAGCGGATGTGGATGGGGGGTTTGTGGACGTAGATGAATCCCCTCTCCAAGGGGTACAGGAAACCACTGTTGGACCGGTAGGAACAGCTCACAGTCTGTGCTCCGGATCGACTGCAAAGAGAAGAAATCATTTAAACATAAAATAAACAAAGATGAGACATTCCCTCTAAAAAAAAAAACAAGACTGTGCCATGTTCTATTTTTTGTAGATAAAAAGTATTTCTAGTCTGAACATAAGGGTGGGAGATAAGGGAGTGAAAAATCAAAATGCTAGAAATACTTCCCTCGGTATATATCAGGCATGCAAATTGGACGAGGAAATTCCAATCTTTACAAGACTTTGCAGTGTTTTTCCGTTTTTAATGGCAAGAGTGCAAAGTGAAAAACAAGGAAATCAGCCGATCTGAGGAAAAGCGGCATACCTCAAATATCACTTGTTCTGTTTGCCTTAGTCAAAAGTCATCTATGTTTAAATTGATGCACAATATCACTTGTTCTGTTTGCCTTAGTCAAAAGTCATCTATGTTTAAATTGATGCACATTCCAGAATAAACTCGTTGTGATCAATTCATTCTAATCCGCAGGGGAAAAGGCATGGCACACTTTTTGGCCTCAGTATTTCAAAGCGATCTGATAACTGTGAACCTTACAAAGTAGTCTTGCTCGGTGACAGTAATGAGTTTACACTAGATAGAACGGACTCCGGAAGCATGATCTACAGTGCTTATCATGTTACGGGCAAATAGACATGACCACGTTTAGAGACATGTAAAACTGGGTGCCGTTAACTATTGACCACCACCAAAGTTCTGCATCTCAAACGAGAGAGCCTTTACTTCATGGCGAGCTAAGGTGCTTTCTGGAACACTGTCTCACCCTGTGAAGGATCCAGGAATAGTAATCTTCCGTGCTGATAGTGACTTCATCAACCGACTGACGATCTCAAACGATGGCCCCGTCATGTGCTTCTGTAACTTCCCCTTGTATTTCTCCTCAATCTCCTCTCTGAAGACAAAATACAATCAATTTAACCCATTAGTCTTTAAAAATTACAACCTATGACACATTAAACATGACCTCAATCAATTCTCATCTTTTGAAAGCTCAAGGCTGATTATTGATATATCTGTTCCAATGTTTTGCCTGAGATCACACCATCAAACAGAACATTATAGTCCACCATGGGCAGTAAAGAGAGCCTTTTAATCCACAATCACACAGAATTTTATTAACTCAGAGGCTTTGCAGGCATTTATTTCAGCAGGGATTTTAAAAAAGGGCTTATTCTGCTGCTGAAGGAAACAAATGAGGAATGTTTCAAAATGTGCCATAGAAAGAACAATTCCATTTTGTAGCAGACATAAAGATCTATTCCATGAAGCCAAGCAGAATGGAGCATTCCATTTGCCATCTCATGAAACTAGCCTCTGCACTCCCAAACAAGCATTTTTGTCCAATATACCACATCTTTGTGTGTTTCTAAATGCTCTGTTACTCCCATTTGTGAATTGGATTATTAGTATAACTCTATTCAGTTTGTGAGCACATCCCTTCGATGAGAAGCCCATCTTGGAACATAAGCCTTCTTACTCAGTGAGGTTGAGGTCCAGTGACATATCATCTTCCTTGTTGAAGCTCAGGATGAGAAAATGATATCTGGTCTGGCCCTGTACGATGGGTGGATCCAGACTGATCTGCCAAAGGGAAAGATTGCAATATTCCAAATTTGGTAACTTAAACCTCATTATCTCTGACAACCACCAGCGAGTCCTTCAACAGTCCAGAGCAATTTCCATACTTGAATGACTGACGCTGACATGTTGCACTGATGGACTAGGAGATGAGTAGAGCAGCTACTCTGATTCAATACGCAAAACTCTGCCAACACTCCTTAATGACTTCCTGTTAAAAATATTGCCCTTTGGTGAGAAAGTTAAAGACTTCAAGGTTTATAAACTTACCTAAATGCTGAAAAAAATGTAAAAATTTGGCTGAGAGACATGCTACACTTGTCTGCATAACCTGATCTTATTTCAAAATTTTGATAAAAAGTAGCCAAAACACTAAGGATTACGACCGAAGCAGCTTCATAAATCACAATTTATCACCAATGAACACTACAGTTAACTATGTAATAAAGTCACATAGGTGAACCCACCCATGAGAGAAAACACACTCTTCCATTATATGAAATATTTTGACATACGGAATTGAACAGGGTTGAATATTTATGTTCTATCCCACCGAGTCTTACCACAAAATACATCTGGCGATTGTCCTTATGAGGTAACAAAAACAGACGAAGTACGGTAGTGAATGGGATCTTGTAGTCAAATGTTTTGCCGTGAAGTTGGAGGAAGGTAGGGAATATCTTGATGTCGTAACGACCTCTGCAATGTGGCAAGAAAATGGAAACATTTAAGCCGTACACGACCACTACATATGCCACAATGCAGGGGCTCATGTCTTAATTATTTAGTGTTATCAAAGACTATACTAAACATGACAGATTAAGTGTTTAACTGGTACTCCGCAAGTATCTGGAACCTGCTACAAGATAACATGGTATGGCAGTGCAATCATAGCTTTGGGCTCAACGTAACACAACAGTCTGCACACTTTTACTCACCTCCAAAATCAAAGAATTTGTGAAAAAGATAATTTTGAATACCCAATCAACTTAGGCAGGTTTTGGTTTTTAGAATGTATACAAATAACGAGGCGTAACAAGGCAAATATACAAGGCACAGTTTCTAACCAGAAAAGGAGTCAGGGGCAGAAAATGACTCCCATTTGAAAGGACACCTGCCAATCACAAACTCCACTGTCACACAATGGCTATGGAATCAAAAACACAGAAATAACTGGACTAGAAATATCGAAATAAGAAATGGAAGTGCAGATAACAGACTTGTTGAATATTTACCTTGGAGTGAGACAAGGTATTTGCTCCAATGATGCGATGGATTCTCCCGTGGCTTGGATGATATCAGCTTTGGCCAGAATCTTTTCATGAAATGCCTGATACAAGATGGAAAGATTAAAGTCACAGGTGTGGAATTTCTGTTACAACACTGAACCAACTCATACCACTGCTTAAGACACAACTTTCCGCATACATGTAAGAAACGTTCGTCCCTTTCACAGCCATCAGCAGAAAGAATATTGAAGCAGAAGACAGAAGACATTGGAGACAGAAATCTCCATGAAACAACATGTTAGGAATGTAATTAACCAAATACTTGAAATAAATATAATTTCAGTGACAGCGCTACAATTTTTGACAAATTGTATTCTCCTCCATCAAACTGGCTGCAGACTGGGCCAGGAAAAGAGATAAATCAAACCTTTGATTTTAGATTATTATCTTCACTTGGCCAGCAATTTCACAAGAGACCAACTCCTTACATCTTACGCATAAAAAGCAGAACAAAATACTTTAAGTGCTAAAGAGTAAATCTTGAGGGAAAATAACTTAACTCCAAGCCATAAACTTGGAATGTTATAAACTGCTTCAAACATTGATAAATAAAAATGAAGAAAATCAAGAAAATAAAACTAAAATGTAATAAATGAGGCAGATAGAACACAATGTCTTTCTGTTACCTCGGCAGCATTGACGTCTGATTCTGTTGGAGGAACATAAAACCTCATCTCCATCAAAGATACCTCAGTGTCATCATTTTGATGAAATTCAAGAATGACCTCGTTCTTGGCAGTCGTACTGTGAGACACATTGCCTAGAGGAATGTGGAAGGCTGGCTTTTTGTCAACCTCAAAGGCGAGCTCTGTGCCTGTACCAATTAACAAAAAGTTTGTTTTGTAACTTTCTGTTGTACACATCTTCAGAATATTCAAAACTTGCCTTCACACAAAAAAATGAGTTCGAACTAAGGAAATTCCCCAAGGACTTGTGTGAGACAGCGGGTTAAATTTGTCTTTTAGAAATGTTGGAAAAAAAACGCAACTTGAAATTTGTAACATATTAATTTGAACCTGAAAATAACCAAAAGTACAACTGCTCTAAATACACATAAACACATTTATAGATAAGTAAAACCTCAAGACAAAGTGCAATATGCCTGCACTGCATTCAACAAGAAATGCTACAAGACATTTATCAAGATGTATAATACATTATACTTGCCATTAAATTTAGCTGAGCCCCAGTTCCGTCCCTTAACAGCAAGTTCCACCTCGTCTAAACTGAGGTTGTAATTATTTCGGATAAATTCAGTCAGTTTCTCTTGGTCCTACAACAAAACAGACGGACATCCCATGTTATTCTTGTATGAACCCAGAACACCATTAGAAATTCAGAACGTACTATTTTGAAAATATGACGACTACAATTTGGACAGACTTCTCGCCAAATTCTGGCAAGAACGGCAATGACCTGTGGTGTTACAGATAAGTAAAGAATGCATCTACTGGAAAAATCATGAACAAAATGAGCTTTTTTAAAAAAAATTAAATTGCATAGTTCCTCATTTGCTTACCGATTCCTGAAAGCCATCATATTTGAAGATAGTGCCATTTTGGAGGCGGAGTTTCAGCTCGTATCCTTTAGCCACTCTCAGCCAGTTGGTTTCGGCAAGATCCTCTACTTGCACCTGCTCCACTTTGCCAGTCTTGTTGCTCTTGAAGTACACACCTTGCCTGCTCAGTTTAAGACGGCCGCCATTCTGCATTGTAAAAAAAAAGGAAATGCCCAAGATCCTGTCAAACACGAACAGACTTTAACTTATCACACCTGACAGGCTTGGTCCCTTATTTTTATAGTTATTTATTGATGACAGAATATCACATCAAAACTATGCTTCAGTGATCTTTCATACATCACTACAAATTTCAAGCCCAACTCAACTGTCCTGTTACTGTATACATGTACATATATCCTGTGTTCATTATTGATAAAGTTCTCCATTATAAAAATATTGTTTACTTTACACTTCCTCTGTGACTTAACTACAGATCTTTGTCCAACTCTGGCATGTCTGGAAGTGGAACCGATGAGGAATAACACTCCATGTGGTTCAAATACATTGATGAAAAGAAAACTTGTGCCCGCCCCAAATTGTGACTGACTGATTACACCTATTTTTAATAACAAAAAAAAACATAACTTCACTATACTTGCAGCTATTGAGCCAAATTTTATACCATTCAATTTCTTTTGAAATTACATTTCCAATGGTACTAAACTTGTGGGGGTCAAATAAAAAAAAACGAAAAGTGCCGGACTCCCCATCTACTGAATATCATAGGCCTAGGTCAGGGATTCATGCATGATAAGCTGATTGGTGATGTCCTGAACTCTTCCCAGGTTAAATCATTCATCATTACAATACGGGACCATTGTTTTGTTGGATGTCACGTTCTGACGTTGTGGGAAATTTGAAAGCGAACGTGTTTCATTCACTGCTTGCATTGCATTGCCGAGCATGCCTAGGATAGGAGTAAAATTAAAAGATAAAATGTACACGACCATGACCAACAAGAAACACAAAAAACAACTTGAAATGATCATCTCACCATAGCGCCTCTCACTTCCTGCCAAATATCCGTAAATTCTAGTGCGTCTGTCATTTTGCAAGCAACATTCACTCAGCAATTTTTCCGAGCACGAAACCGCAACCCAACACACAAATTGCAAGATGTAAGGTCGACATCGAATGGCGCGAATAAACACAGCGCCCTCTTTAGTTCACGTATTGCGCGCGAAAATTTATACTTTGAGAAGTACGCCCTCTTTTGGCAACAAGAAGTAAAACGAGTGCTCCCGTTTGAGTATTTAAGCCACTTGCGAGTTAAATTTGAATTAAATCTGGTACACTCTGGTTCCGGTTGTTATCTGATGGCACAGGAACGTAACACTTTGGATTCCCCAGACTAAAGACATTGTTGCTATACCTTGTGATTCGGGGCAAGCTTTTGCATAGCGACCACAATCTCTGGAATGGACTGGTTCCTTTGTGCTGTTGCAAGGCGTCTCTTATGTAACTAAGCAAAAGCTTGCCCCAAATCACAAGGTAAAGCAAAAGTGGTTTTAGTATGGAGAATTCAAGTTATGTTCACATGAATTTAAAGAACTCAGTGTACCAGATTTTATTCAAATTTAACTCGCAAATGGCTTATTTAAAAGAACATGCTATTTTAGCATTAACTTGAGACAAAGTAACCACTAACTAGAAGTTTGACGACAATCGTGACAAATTGGACATAAACCCATCATTATGACACATGAATCCTTTTAAGATTTCAAACTTGTTTATTAACAGTAAACAGCAGTGGAATGGATCAGGAGCTGGGGGCATATTTGTGAATGGCCAAGAAATCAAAAACTCTAATCACAGGACTCATTTGTGAAGATATTGGGACTTCAATTTTGCAAGGATGTGAAATTAATGACAACTCCTCTGCCAAAATTCAATGACCTTCTATTTAAATAAGATAACTTTAAGATTGGATAGAAAGTATTGAACAAACATATAACCCAGTCTTGGCCATTCCTTAATGCTAATCCACTTAATTGACGGTGTACTTACAGCCTTTCAAAGAGAATACCACCTTTTTTTTTCTCTCAACTCTACCTCTGAAACTCTACCTACAATACAGCACAAAAAGTAAATAAATCATATCTGAAAATAATATCATGTATTTGTTTCATCTTCTGGAACAGTCCTATCTGTTGTGAAGGAGGGGTTTTCTGTTTGTTTTTTCTCATTTTCCATGGCCTGTTGAAGGAGTAACGCTAAACCTTTGGTCACTTGCTTGCTGTCTGGTTTTTCTTCGTCCTGCAAGAAAGTAAAAATTAACCAAAATAAGATTTTTCTGCACTTCAACAAAGCATTTCATACACAACTTAAACTTTACTTGACGTAATGCAGAGATTACACTTGACGTAATGCTGTTTTACTTTAAAGAGTGAAATGAGCTTTTTTAATTGGATGTATCACTCAGTTTGAAATGCTGGTGAACGGGTGTATTATATGGGTCAAAAATGTTCAGGATTTCACGAACTCTTTTTGAGAGACTGTGTCACAAATGCAAACCTGGCCTTTTTCTGCGTGTTTTTAACACTGAATTCTGGGCCAAATAATCTAATATTCAAATTATTGCCACAGTTGCTTATTGGCTGAGGCTTGGTAAATGTCCGAGTCAGACAAGGAAGACATTTTAAATGTCAGCATGCAATCAGTGTCAACTATTAGGGAAGACTTAGGGAATAAAACTTGGCTCTAGGATAGGAGCAACCCACGGCGTGCCACAGCACTCACTTTCTTTGTCTTCTGCGGTCTCTTCTCGCTCTGCTTCCTGAGAACGAGACCCTCTTGTGCCAAAGCTGCTACTGCAGCTTCAAATAACTCCTCTGGCTGTCTGGTGCCTTCTTTCTGCAATTCCTGATATTTGCTTATAAACCTGGGGTGCAAGACAACCAAAAGCAACATTCCCATTTCAACCATTTTTTTTCCAAAGGATCTATCAAGTTCAGCAGAATGTTGGAAAACATTCCAACATCTTCTGAAATTTTTCAAACAAATCTAAGAAAAATCATCCATATTAAAGTTAGTCACAGGAGATTGACAAAATTTGTTGTCTCTGGAGGAGACCACGCTTAGCTCGGACCTGTCTCAGGGATACGCTCTGAAGATGCTGACAGGTAAGCTACAATAATGCAATCATTAACAGGCATGAAACTTGGACTTTGACAAGAAACAAAGAAATTCCAATTCCAATTTTTCAATTTTCAATAGCATGAGCGTGAAGTGAAAAACAATGAAATTGGCTGATCTGAGGAAAAGTTGCATGCCGGTATTAAATACACCCGCTCCATTTATTCTCTAAAAAAGTAATGTAAGCAGAAAAACTAACTTTGCAATCTGTGGTTTAAAAAAGTGATAAGGTGAAGCCATGGTGTCCTTTAGGAGACACTGTACCTGTAGCAAGGAGACATCTTGACTTGCTCATGCTGGGTCAAATCAATGGCTGTCTGCTTGCCATAGACTTTGTAAAACTGCCTGTAATTAAGACCACATCGACAAATACCCAAAAATGTAAGATGGCTCAGCAAATTAGTTCTTAAAATGAAGGCAATACATAATACTATATGTAATATATATACACTAGGGATGAGGGTGTTTTCTTATGCAGTGCCATAACTTCCTCCAGATATCCAGACAGCTCAATCTCTGAACTTTTTTAAAACTAAACTAAAGACGCATCGTTTTAAGGCTGCTTTCCTTCAATGAATTAGCTTTGGAGATTGTGAATCAATGTGTATATGATGTTGTTGTTTGGTATTTTACTGTGTGTTTGGCACTTACAACTTTTATCATCTTTGTATTAATGTGCTGCACACTTGAACACAGTATGTGGAATCTGCGCATCATAAATTTATCTTTATTATTATTATCTATTCCACAACGAATCCCTCCAAATCTATTTGAAGATTAGATTTTGCTCAATGTTTGCAGATTATGTCGTACTGCAGTAACTCTTTGATTATTGGTTCAGTGAATAGATATCTGAGGGGATGCGGACTGGATAGAATCAACTCCAAGTCAGTGCGCAGTGGTTTTGGTAAGGAAATGGTAGATGTCAGCATCAATATATGAAATTCTGTGGAGAGAATTACTTTTTATGGCTTTGTAAAATTCATGTTTAAGGCAGACTGAGGGTGGTTGAAAACCTTTCAAATGTACCTGTCTTGATTTTTAACAAACAAGAAAGAAACGTACGCTCGTACAGCATCCTCTTCATACAAAATTTCTGGCAGAAAGTCCTTCTTGTAGTCGCGATGGTGAGTTGGTGCATCTCTAGGTGGGAATGCAGCCATGATGTCATACCAGATTGGTTTGTCTGCCTCCTTCATTACACCTGCCCGCATTAGGTCACGCACCCTTGTTCACAACAAAAGTAATGTGCGTGACGGTATAGTCGCCAGGTCCTTTATTTCGCCACTTACTGTGAAAACCAATGAGACTTGACAATAGGTGGTGAAATTAGGGACCTGGCGACTACACGGTCATGCACGTTAGATGCCACCGAGGAAGTTCAACAGTATTTTGCTTAATTCTTTGGCAAGAGATGCACAGGTTGCATAAGGTTGAACATCGGTGAAATTTTTTCTTTACTTTTCGCAAGTACATACACAATGCTATACGTCTACACCCTATGTTTAAGTGCCTTATTCATCTTGTGCAATGTAATCATATTTCAATGTGATTTTCTGCTCACACCGTGTGGGTAAGAGCAATAATTATTATGAGAAGCCGAACAGCACCCCCGTTCCTCAGGATTGTATTAAGTTAACCCTTAGCCTGAAGCAAACTTGCACAAATCAGACCCTTGTTCTCTGGTCTGCATCTCATTCAAGCTGCATGTTTTCATTAAAACAATTACATGTACACTATCTAAACGCTTTCACCTTGTAAAAATGGTGCCAAGCTTCTCTAAACGACTCAAACTCGTCATTTTATGACAGGAACGCAACTCCCAATACGACAAATGCAATAACTTGTTGACGTCTTGTTTCTTTTTTAAGTAATCTATATCTCTGAGGAATGATTTCTGCTTTTCATTGGAACCAGCCTAGTTAGCGCCCTCTGTTGGGTGGTATACTTACTAGAACTGGAGAATGCTACGAATGTTGATGATGATGAAATTGACACAATTTTCCCGGATCCCAAACAGGACGTTCGACGGTCGGATTTCCAGGAATTTTCAGCACCGTTTTGAGGTTCCGTCTCGCAGAATCAGTAATCATGTAAGTTTCACTCAGAGCATTTTTTCTGCGTAGGCTGCCAAATGCGTGAGTTAAGATCACGAATAATAGATCACTTTATGTCAGGATCGTCTTTTAACATTTAGCGTTAGTTTTATAAACCTAGCCTCAGGCCCTAATCCAAACTAAACCAAAGATTGTTTTGGGAAAATTTTGGCAGTTTTATGCAGTAACTGAATGCGGCGCGAAGTGTTCTCTTGGTTGAGTTACAAAACTGTGTCATGTTTGGCCTTGTTACTGGTTTGATAGATAGGCCCTTGGCCTGTATTTTATGATCGACATCACATGGATAATGTTTGTCGATGAACACGATAAATTCATCTATGCATGCATGATCGGATGGACTGAAATTAGCATGAGTTGTAACTAGGGACATTTTGTTTATTCCTTTTCAATTTTTTTATTACATTACCCCCTGTACACGTGTCGTATTCCATCTTGTTCTAATACTAGTTTTTAACAGATTTACACTATTCAGCGCAATCTTGACTCCAGCGTAATCTATTTTACTCCCCTTTGAATGGATTTCAGTCAAAGGCAAATCAACTCAGAATGGAGTACAATAAATTTGTGTAAGATTTACTTTGTTTCAGTTGTATTTACCATGTTTACAGTCACAAACATTTCCTAACAATTATTGTGAACAAGTATTGTTCTGCGCGCAACAGTTCAATGGTAAGGGAAGCAGAACACGTCTTAGTAAAATTCATGTCAAATTATGTATATTAATTAGTAGAGTCCCCTAATATGGTGCACTTGGATGTTCACTTGACTTTCCTCACACAATGTAGCCAAACCTCTTTCTTGAGAAACTTGGAACTCATTTGGTTAAAAACTTACAAAACTTGTGCTTTTACCTTGATGGTGGTGTTGAGCCTTTTTGAATTATTTCAGTGTCATGAAATTTTGTTTGAAATCAAATGTGTCGGCATCAGGAAATTGGGCTCAAATTCAGCGGAGTGTTCCTTGACAGTTGACTAGGCGCACATTAAAAAATCTCCATAAAATCCCACGTACATGTAAACATATATAAAATCCTTTGAAGTTGATAAATTCTTGTAAAGCATCAATACTTCAATGTAAATATCCATCCACATGTTTGTCAGAAAATTCTTTGCCTATTTTGGGGTACATTTTAAAAGAGTTCATTTTGCACGTCGCAAAAAAATCGGGCGAAAATTAAATTTCATCTGAACTTTGTAGCAGGTACGTAAAATAAAGATTTACAAATCGGAATATTAGGAGTTTGATGAAGTTGCACTATTTAAAAATTGAGCTAAAAATATTGCTCCATTACGACACGAGAAACAAAAAATGAAAGTGCACCATGTCAGGGGTCGTGCCACATTAGGGTCCATCGACAATAGATTGGAGGTACAGTTGATAGACCCATTTTATTAGGCAATCATGGTATCAGGCAATCTGTTATTTGCCATAAGAATTTATTTTACAAGGTATTTCAGTGCTTATTTTCATGTTATGAGCAAAACTGGGAGAGAGCTGCAATGTTGTTTTTGATTTGTGGGCAAAACTCTGCTCAAACTGTTAATACTTTGCTGTCCTTTGTTACTCTTTTTGTCAATTATTTATTGTTGTGGTAGTACATGTACATTGTATGCAGTGAGCCGATCAAACAACTCATTGTCAGAAATGTTTGGTAGCCAATTTGAACATAAAAGCATCTTTCCTTGGATAATGTCACGGAAGAGTGCCCTTTGTTGTCTACTAAAGCAAAGACGGTTTTAAATGTATAAAGTGCACTTTCAGCATGCTCTTTGCCCTGAAAGGATGCTGAACAGATTTTATACATTGAAAAAGAGAATAAATTTACATTTAAGGTGCACAAAGAAGTGTGTGGATAAAGAAAACATCCCTTGGACCCTTTAAACATTTCTAGCATGCAATTAGACAAAACTGGCACAGTCAATCAATCATAGAAGAACAGGTTTTTCTGCTTGTTCAGAGGAAGTGATCAATTTTGGTCTCAACTACGTAAATGCTGCCATCATTATGAGTGTACATGTACTAGAAGTACTTTGTCAGTTAGCTGTGGAATGATTTGGCGATGCTATCCCTTTAAAAAAACTTACAGAGAAATTCTCAGAAAAGATTCAGACAGCATGAACTGGTTTACATGTACATAGAATCTGCTTGATTCAGTTGAGAGACCAGTACAGATTTGCTTTTGGCAATCAACTCATATTAACTTTAATATCAAATATTTGTCCTTTATGATAAATCATGTCATTTTGCAGCATAGTTTCTCTCTCATGCTAATCTGCATATCGCTTTCAACATAAATACAATGTAAAAATATTCATGTTTTCATTGTGCTGCGTAACTTTTGCCTGGAAGACAAACTCAGCTTATTTATTTATTTTGCAGCTTAAGTAAAGATGTGGAAGTAAAATGTACAAATTAAGGTAACTTTGACAGATTCAATTAGTCTGGAAACGGGAAACAGCTTTCGGCTAATACCTTGATGAAATTGGTTGGCAATGTTTATAGCAAATAATTTTAGTGATTTCTAATGGAGAAAACATGTAACAGTTGTCATGAATATTTTGAAAGTTACCTCCATTTGCAGTCTGTGATCATATACATTAAGATATTGTGCTTTGAAAGTCAATACTCGAGTAACTTTGCAAAATGTTCAACTTAGAAGCCACATTATCCGTGCATGTTGAAACCGTCGATCTGCCCAGGGCAAAGGAAAAAGTAATCCTTTGAATTGCCAATTTGCTTCACAGTATAGAAACTAAATTTGCCACATGAAATGAAATCAACAAATCATCCAAATTCAGACCCACTCTTCTCCCCATCTGTTTATTTCAAAGACAATAACAAGCATGATTATTTTGCCAGAGTTATGCAATGTACACGTCATACTACATGTGCTGATGTAGCATCGTCGTAAAGTTGAAGTTCCCTTGACAGGGTTATTTATAAACATGAGTAATGAGTTTGTCCCAACTCTCTCTACATTTCGTCCTCTTGTAGAGACTTCTTACTCCCACTATGGCATAGATTATTTTTGACCTCATTGTGACCTTCGTGATGACATCATAGCACGGGGCCATTGACTGAAAAGTAACCATTGACAAAGACAACAATTGCTATTGTCATGGGTGTGTTGAGTCCGTCTGTGACGTACTGTATGCTCACTACATGTACATGTACATGGATGCTTCAAAGGGGCACGTTCTGTTTGGTACATGCACATAGCTGTCATGGTGTACCAGTCACGGCCAATATTTACTGTGTTCCTTCCTCCATGGTCTCTACCACGGGTTGTATTTTGGATCATGAAAGACAGAGTTGAATATACATGCTCGTTGTTCATGTGAATGGTCTCAGAATAAGTAAGCAATCCTTAAGTCTTGTTCAATTTTGTGAAAGAATAATTTGTGACATTTTAATTTTCAGTCTGTTTAGTTCACAGTCTGTGCTCACTAACTTTAGTTGTTTGGGTTTAGTTCATTTATTTATTTTTTTCCATTGGATTAATGTTAATTTTTTCAATGAATCTCCTAAACAATTTATATACCTTTTGTAGTCATTGATCATTCATCTCTTTTTGTTCATTCCATTTGGAGAAGTAAACAAATGACATCCCAATAACTTTGAGTAACAGGTAAGTGAGTTGGTTACAGCCATCAAAATACAGAATTCTCAGGCTCAGCGCCATGGTTTAATTAGCCTCCCTACCAACCCTTGTAAGAAGAGCCATGCCAGCTGTTCAGTCCTACAGGAAACAGCTCTGCCAAAGGAAATATTTTTATGAGGAAGTTGTGTAAAATAATAAATTTGGTGTGTTGAAACTCAGTGAGAACATGCTGTACCTGTATACATGTATGTATGCCACAGCATGGCAAGAAAGTATCGATTCAGAATTTAAAGAAGCCAGAAATTTCAACCAAAGGATGATTTTGGAGGGTGTTCAAACCATTTTCTGTTTTTCTTTTTTTTTTAAGTTTTGGACATTGTTACAGAATATTTACTTTAACTCTGCAAATTATGTAGTCCTCCAAGTACTTTTATGGAAAATATTTACAAGACCCAGTACATGTGTAGATTGTGAAAACATGATCTCCTGAGTTTGGTTTCTTTTTTATCATTAACATAGTAACTTAAAAAAAAGACCCCAGACTGTGACTATAGAAGTTTTCTTAACACGTAAGGCCCTGCTTTATTGAAAGAAAATGTAAGTGTTATCTTTAAAATGTTTGGGAAGCAATTTCTAACCATGCAAACAAAGCACCATGAGGAAGTTATCTGCCTTAGTTGTGTATGTTGCATTGTCTTGCTTTCTATTGCCTCATTGGGGTTGTTTAATTTTACTTTGTTCATGTACAATGTAGGTGGTAATACCTGAGGGTGTGACCCTTCCATAGTCTCATTCCAGGTCACCTTCAGAGTTCATAATTCATTCCACAGTGCTACGTGTATATTTATAAATTGGAACGTGGCTTTGTACTCCATGTATTTAGGTCAGAGGCAACAGATTAGTGATAACTGATAAGGGATTAGTTTCAGTAATTTGCTGTCTACAGCCAGGGAGCATCTCATAAATTCAGAAATTTCCTTTGCTATTCTACTCAGTTCATCCACATGGTCCCTGTTTGACAGGGGTAGCACAGGCCAATCCAGTCACAAGATCACATTGATGGTACTCTGTCATGTACATGTACAGTCAGCGTATGGACATCCATTGCCTTTCCACAAATAGGCTGTTATGGGCCCGCTTTATATCATGTGGATCCGGATCACAATCAGTAATCTGACGTTGGTTCACTGACACCAGAACCCATGGAATGGATAGTGCCAACCAGCTTTGGGATCATCAATTAAGATCCAGATCCGTGTGAAACAAACAGGTCCTATGACTCGCCAAAATACACAGTGTGTCTTCTAGCTGAAGAGTGCATTTAACGTGTACGTGTAGATCCATGGTCTAATGTGATACTGCTACGGCCATGACTTTTTATCCAGCCATTTGAACAAGTCACCATCGAGTCAATTATAGTTCTTTGTGAAGTAACTACTATCCCCTCCCACTATATCAGGTTGCTGTAGATACATGTTAACTGTAAGTACCTACTTGCAAAGCATGCCTCTGCAGAAATAACTCTCATTCTTACATTCTTCCATGTGGTAGCAAAATGAGCAACTACATTGAAGCTGGATGGAGGGTAGAAAAGGGAGGCCAGGAAAGATACTTCATCCTCCAAACCCTTGGAAAAAAATCCTCGCGATGCCTGTAGGTTGGGAGAAAATACAAAGAGAAATCCTCTGTTTGGATATCAACCTCACTATTTGCTGCGTTGCTATCAAATATGTTAGTTCCTTAACTTTAAAACAAACCCATCGTTGTGCATTCCATTAATTTTATTGATTTTTTTTTCAGATTGAGAGCTGGAATGAACGCAGCACCTTGATTTATTGGAACTTCAGTCAACAAGCCTAGTGCAAAAACATGGACTTGTACTGCATAAGATTCTTACCAAGCACATAATGAGTGAAGTGTGAAATCTTGAAAACAAGATTGCTATCATTCTCTGCAGTGGTAGTCTCCTTAAGTGGTTTTTACTTTCACAAGTTCAGTATTTTCTCATATGACAAGTTGAATTACATTTTGTAAGGGCTTGTCAGAAAGATTTCATCGCACCGAGAACTTTAAAGCATATCACTGAACAGCATTTTGTCGAGAGAGAATAAGCAAATAGACTGTGTCGCCATGGCAACAGCACCTGACATGCAGCATCCACCTTCTGGGAAGAGTAAGAAGAGCAAGAAGAAACGCAGTCACAGTGTGCCAACAGATCAAATGATGGCCAACAATGCAGGAATGGGCGGGGCAGTGGGTGGGACGCCACCCCTGACTCCGCCCACTAGGCAGTTGGAGTTTAATCAAGCCATGGGAGACTTCAAGGTGTGTGCACTATTGTCACTTGCAAGGCGCAAGTCTCTGCTAAACTCTGTTAATGACATTTTTGCAGTTGACTGTCAATACTTTTCTTTACCAATGTCAAATCCAAAGTGATGCTTATGCACATCAGTCTGATTCAACACAAACTGAACTTACATGTAACTTACCGGTGCTTTTAACAATTGTAAAAGGAAAAGAAAAACTTTGCTCAAGGTTTCAGAGAGAACCCTTACCACCAGCCAAGCTCACGTTCAGTGAAACCAATGAACCTTAAAGTTTATAAGTTGGATGGGGATTATGCTGTGAATTGTTTGAATTTTAATTACAGATTTTGCCCTTACACGGATGTATATTCATAGACACTATATACTCAGTGCTTATGAAAAAATGCACAAGACTACTAAGGTGGGACTCGAACCCATGACCTCCTGGTTACTAGTGTGGAAGGTCATGGGTTTGAGTTCGATGTAAGGGCAAAACCTATAAGTAAATAATTAATTTCTCTCTGCCGCAAAGTACATTGTGAAATAATTGGTTTGGATCATACAGACATGATAATCCTTCAAAATCCAACAGATATGAAATGATTTAGGCTCACAATGTGCCACTAGATATTGTAAAAATCCGACGGGTTCTCAGCAAGAACTCTTGAGGAGGTAGAGGGTCTATTAATCATTGGTGTCATTGGTGTCACTCTTTACTGCAGGTAATGTTCCCCTCTATGGACAGGGCCGTTATAGAAACAGTACTACGGGCAAACAATGGTGCAGTGGATGCAACAATAGACCAGCTCTTGACCCTGACTGCCGACATGCCAGAGGTACCCCAGAGACCGCCAGAGCCACAACTCCCAGTAAGTATATACATGTGGACGTAGAACTCCTCGAAAGCTTTCCAAGTTGACGTCTTTTCCTAGGGGAGCATGGGCAAGCTGAAATGTGCTCAGGGCTATTGGATCTGTGCCTGAACTAACGAGGGCAGGGTTTATGAGAGACGCACTGCACCGTCATTTGTACATGCCATTTATCTGTGTTTGAATGGAAGATTTTTCCTTTGAATGCCTATTTGTCAGCGGTCTTTTGTTACACAGAAATACAGTGATACAATGAACAACAGCTTTAGCAATCCACCAGTTGGGATGATTCCCATCACACCAGTGTCCGGAGTGAACCCGATGATGAGTACCATGCATGGGGACCAGCCACCACCGTACTCACCACCGTCACCAAACAGCCCCTTCTCACAGGTGTGTCAACATGTGCCATTCTCACTCTAGTAGATGTTATTCAGGCATGCAACTATTCCTCAGATCAGCTGATTTCTGGTTTTCACTTCACACTCGTTGCCACTGAAAACTGAAAAACACTGTATAAAGTCGTGTGAAGATTCGAATTTTTTTTTTTCAATAAAGTCCAAGTTGCATGCCTGGTTGTTGCATTTTGGTTGGTGAGTCTCCGATTGAGCGATAGTAACGTAGTTATTGGACACAACATGGCTACATCATTGTGGCTGCAAAGATCCTAATGTCTGAAGTGGTTACCTGGTTTAAATTGAGACATTCATTAAGCATGTGCTGTATGTATAGCTTGGCATTTTGGACCCAAGATGGTTGCTTAAACAGTTTTCACTAATCCAAATCTGGGCTAAACATGGACAATGCATAACTCTCCGGTTCTGAAATCTTTCATTCCAGGATATCCGTAACAGACAGCTCCCACCGACTCCACAACAGAGGGGGCCTGCACCCACTCCACCCCAGTCTACCTCTTCCCCCATGCCCTTGGCCTCACAACCGCCCCCGACTACAGTCACCCCAAGACAGGCCGAACCTCGTGAGCCCACAAGGGTGCCTCCTACCCTACCTACCTACACCGCCCCCCGACGTGTTCACCCAAGATGGAACCCACCACTGCTAGGAGAGCTTCCGTCTGATTTCCTGAGGGTGGTTAGTACAAGCAATCGACAGAGATCCAGGAGCCAGGTTAGTGCACACTCACAAATTTATTTAAAGAGTTCCTCGCCTATCCGATTCATAAGTGTGACGTCACTTCAGTGTAAACCACGCCCACTGCACATGCACTGCACATAGAGTTATATGCATTGATCACCGTTTACATGGAACTGGAAGTTAACGTGCGACTTCAGCAATCGTCCAATGGGAGCCTTCAAATCCTGGTGCATCTGCGTGTATGACAAAGTCACTTACGAACTGGATATTTTTGACTAGAAAAGACTAATTCCATGAGTAGCATGAGAAGTCATAACTGCTGTAATGTCACGCTCAAAGATGGTATGCACGTTAAATACCTCTTTGACCAATCGAGCGCTGTGACTTGCCGAGTTGACTAACATGTGCGTGAGTGTTGTGTCACTTCAATTATCATGTCTCATGAAATCAGTCTATGCTAAAGGACTAGGGTCAAGTCTAAAGCAATACCTATCTTGAATAGTCGAGGGTGCCACATGGCCAGCGTACAAGAGTCAGTGTGCAGGACAAACCGTGCGCATGAGCTTTTTGGCATCCATGTTTAAGAATCTTGTATCAGTTGACTTGATAAATCTGCCCCTCCCTATACCTCTCTCCTGATTTCTACAGCCGATGATATCCATGAACCTGCAGGAGCGTATGGCTAGGAACGCCCAGCAACAAAGTAGCGCAGATGCCAACGATGTGGAGATGCAACAAATGCTAGAAGACGAGAGATTTGCGCTGACATTGCAAAATGAGGAATTCCTACGAGAGTTACAACACAACCCAGAATTCATTGCAGCACTGGACAGAGGTAGGCCTTTACTACTTTGGTATTTTCCTTCAAATCAAATTCAAACACTGTGTCTCAGAGGCCAGAGAGAATGATTCTTCCAGGATTGAAACGTCAGACCCTCTAAACTTTTTATATTTTTATGGTTCAGGTCACAATAGATAACAAGCAAGTTTGCAGCTCTTGTCGTATTGTACATTTCTCCTTTGAAGCAAGTGTTGACTTTCAGAATACTTTCAAAATGCTTTAGTCAAGCAAAATATTTTCAAAGATCAATTTGATTTTTTCGGCTTCTAAACAAATGCTCTAATGTTACAATTCACAGACTTTGGACACCTCCTCCAAACTTTCAACATTTTACAAACATGAACATCATTCCATTCTTGATGTCTGTCATAAAAATGATGCCAACTGTACTTGGTTTAGATTACACGCAGGCCCTAGCTGCATCCACCACCCCAGGGGCAGTGCAAGCCCCCACTCCACAACCAAGTGTCCAAAGTACCCCTGTCCCACCCCAGCAGAGTGCGACAGGCCCCCTACCCCCTGGGGGAGGAACATCAGCTGATGATGTGGAATTCAGGAACAAGTTGGCACACATGGGCAAAAGTAAGCAATTTGTTTGTTCTTATGTTACAAGCCATCTCCTTTGGTGATAATGACAACTTAATAAGTACGATTTTCTGAAAGTGCTACTCGGTGCACAAAAAGGATTCTTTACGAAGTAGATTTTGCATAAGAGGTTTCATCAGTCTTGTTCAATACTTGTGATGTCATGAGTAAAGATTGGAACAGAGACTTTCAGCAATTGTGTGCTGATCAGTTTTTAAGTATCAAGTTAGGAGATATTCTTGGCTCTAAACAAGGGGGGAGGAGTTTAACCCCAAATTCTGACATGTAAAAAATAGGCTGATCGTTATATATGTTCTTTGTTCTTTCTTTTCAGCAACAAGGTTCAAGTTTGCCCAGATGGCTAAGAAGTTTAACTATCGGAAGAGACGATCCACATCCAGACCACAGTATCCTTTGACCTATGCTCCTGTTTGAATCTCCACATGTTAAACCCTTGATTTCCTTGCAAGATCACACTTGGCAGAATATGAGAAAGTAGGAAGACAAGTTTGTTGGTTTGGGAAATCAAACTTTGTTCTTCGCTGGGTTCATAGTTTGAACACTTTATGCTCGGTGCTTTCTTAGAACTCATGGCAGGGTCAAACTCAATCCATGGCGTACTAACTAGGGTAGACCCCCTATCAATGAACCACTAAGCATTCATTTGGGTGGAAAATTTGTACTTCAAATAACGGTTGAATGATGTGCATGAGTACCTAGGACCTGTGTAAAATTCTTCTGCTGGTCTCTGCTTCAAGTTTTATTCTGGAAGTTCAGGAGTGGATATTTCCTGAGCTTTGCATCACAGAATTGAGGGCGCCCCAGCATCGTCCATGATGAACCTACTGGACGACTATGATGAGAGTGGGGATAGTGCATTACTTGGCACCAGGCCAACAGTGGAAGAAAACGTCTACAGCGACACTCAGGTAAAAGACCTCGAAGTGATGACAGTGAAAAGAATTGTTCCCAATCGACTTTGTGTTCATCACAGCCTCGGTAAAGCGATAACAATGTGAACATTTCTTTTATGAATCATATGTAGTTCACATCTTGTTAATGTAAACTTTTGTGCCCGTGTCCATGAGGAATAAAAGCAGTCTGACATTTTTTGTTGTGCATGGGCATATCATGGTATTCTACTTTTTATTTGAGGATAAACAGGAAAGGTACATGTAAATGCATGAGTCCGATGAGCTTTGTCAAAAGGCAAGCGTGGTTCCAAAAGTGGCCATTCAGTTTACATTTCACCACAAGCAGAAGGCCATTCACCCTTTAATTGAAAAAAACAAAAAGCTTGAACTGGACATATCTGACCTCAGCTCGCAGCATTTGATCAGGTTGTTCAATGTGTTAACTCAAGCTTGATGGCATAGTATGATTGCACGTTGCTGCCTTTTTCCCTTTGTTTCTGTTTATTTTTGCTTCTTTTTCCTGTCCATTGCTCTGGCAACTTTTGCATGAGCCCTTATTGTAATGTATCCATTAATTGTTACTTGTCTGCTGTCATACACAGCCACAGTTTTGTGTCAGTGTTATTAATCTGTACATTCTGTTTTGTATGTCGCAAAGAGGTTAATCAACAGTTATAATATTTTGTCTACATTTTGTTCGCTTTTTGTGCCAAATTGCCAGCTACTCTAGTTCAGTGGTTCATGTTAGTTCAGTGGTTCGTGTTTCATGCAAATGCACCAGCGTAACGAACTTTGTAGCTCCACATCCAAATATATATGTTCCATTTTCAACGAAATCAAAATGATATGCACTTGGTTTTACTTGAAGTATGAGCCAGGCACCAAGGACATTACTTTTTATTGTTATGCACATCATGCCATGCCAAGACCCAGAAAGGGAGGTCACATCAAAACGGAAGATTAAGAGAGTCGAGTGTGGAATTTGGGCCAATTATCAAAGCAGGAAGCAGTAACATGAGTCAAAGTTTCCATAATTCTCTTCAAAAACTTACCAGATATGCAATTCTCCTCAGATGCCGAACTGAAATACTTGTCTTCTGTACCCCAACCCTATCCCCTGGATCAATTTCCCCTCTCCCCCTCACCTGCACCCGTACCATTCTTCCATTTCACTCGCCCGCCTCTACATCCTCTACTTCAGAAGCATAAGGGCCAAAAGAAGAGCCATCGAGAACTGGAGGAACCGATAATCTTCTATCAGGAGGACAACGAATTTGCTCTGCACTCGGAGACTTAATGTCCGATTGCCCAAGCAAGCTTGCATGTGTTCATGAGCTCGCATGTTGTGTATGTATATGCATGCTGTAGTCCATCTGCATTTCGTGGTTGTGAACATTCAGAATAAAATGAAGTGTGCTAAATTACATATAATCCCTTTACAAATCCAATTGATGCATCTGCCTCTCAAAGGAAAAGAAAAGAAAGCTGATATACATGTAAATCATCAGAAACACGTAGGACAGTGATGCTTCAATGAAAAAAAAAGGAGAAAATACCAGTATTGAAGTACGGCATTGGACTTAAGAAAGACCAAGTTTTGTAACTTTAAATGGTGAGAAGTTTTCAGTTTTGTTGAGTACTTTGATGAAATCCAGCATTTCTCGATTCACTTGAAACTCCAAAATCCTTAACAGAGCAGAGACATTGACAAATTGGAAGAGTATCAACATAGGGCTGGGTAGCTCAGTTGGTAGAGCATTGGTAGGGTGTACCAGAGGCCGCAGGTTCAAATCTTGCTCCAGTCAATTTCTTTTTTCATCCTCATAATCATTCATAAGCACCTAGTCAGTTTCCCTATATGATTTGTTTCATCATTAACGGTCAACAGAAGTTGAATATTCCTTCCAAAATGTGGTTCATTGCTTGATGTAATTAGCCACAGCTAGCATTTAGAAACCAAAGGCCATTAGTCGGAGAACATTTAGTATCCTTTAACTCACTTTTATTAATTTTTTGAGGGGTTGTTTTTTTTTCAGTTTGACAGATCTGATGAATTTGTCATTTTGTATGTGGGCATGTGTGTAGTTGAAATCGTAGCTCAGTTGCTTTTTGCTTGTTCTATTTGCTATCAACCAACTTGCATTTGAAAAATGCGACTTTCTTGTTGACCACTACCTTCATCTCCTCATAACCAGTGTTGTAGTCCAGACCAACACAAGACCAACACAAGACCAACACAAGACCAACACAAGACCAACACAAGACCAACACAAGACCAACACAAGACCAACACAAGACCAACACAAGACCAACACAAGACCAACACAAGACCAACACAAGACCAACACAAGACCAACACAAGACCAAAACTAGACCAACACAAGACCAACACAAGACCAACACAAGACTAACACAAGACCAACACAAGACCTCTAGTCTGAATTCAAGTCAAAGTCAAGTCAAAAGCTATTCAAATGAACTGCAACAAAAGCACTCCTTTGTCATTGTTCACCCTGTTACTTGTGTCTGGTCTTGTGCATGGTCTTGTGTCTGGTCTTGTGTCTGGTCTTGTGTTTGGTCTTGTTTCTGGTCTTGTGATGGTCTCAACTACAACACTGCTCATAACCACCCATTGATCATATCACAATGTACATCAATGGAGTCGCATATGGTCCTTGCAATCAGCAATATCTTGTTAAATGCCAGTCCAACTTCTATATTGACACTTCTTCTTCACAGCCACAGCGGATATGAAGTTTTCAGAATCTCACCAGCTCACCAGAGGGAGCAACACAAGAGGGTCATCATGTGACCAGTCTGGCAGGGTTCTGTCATTGATAGCGCGCCATTTCTACATGGTCTGATTCCTCAACTCCTAACCTAGCCTCTTTCCAAGCCACGGCATTGTTTGCAGTTTCTGTAATATATTTTAAGTCTTCTGTGTGAATCATTTCTCTGTAATGCTAAATATATCTTCATTTGTAAACTAAATTTTAAAAAAAGTATCACTCTCGTTATCCTTAAGGAAATATCACTTGAACAGGACATTTCTCTACAAATTAAAAAAGAGATTACACACTGAATTATTTGTTATCGATTTTTGTCATGCAAGTGCTGAAGAATTTGTGTTAATAGTTAGAGCTATTCCAGTTGGTCAGTATAATTTACGTACCAGAAGAAAGTGACATAGAGGGCTCTAGCTGTGAAGGTGAATGGTCAGGCTGAAGTGTAAAAAGCAGCATTATTGGTTTACCAAACAGTAAAGGATCTTAGATGAATACGCTTCCAAACTGGAATATTCTGGTTTCTCCTGATTGTATTAAATGGTGAAATCGGCACAGTGACAGTGAACAACTTTGATTTGCAGTGTGGTTATACACAAGTGCCAGTGTATTGGTGGCTTGATTTAAAATGCTATTTCATTTTTGATTTAGAACAAAACTGCATCAACCTAAGTATTCAGGCAGATTTCTCTCTGTTTTTGTCTGTTTTGACGGAGAGTGTTACTAATATTCGTGTGAACTGCAGATTTTTTTATATTCTATCTGCCTTCCTTTCTGGAGGTCAACTTCCATCCTACTACTGGCAACTCCCTCCTCCAGAAAAGGGTGAATTTGAGACATGGTGAAAGTGAAGAGATTTATATTCTGTGTTTATTCTTTGAAAGTAAACCTTTATAGAGTTCTTGTAAATTTTATGAATCAATGTCATGGACATGGTGTAGGCTTCAATCAGTTGGACCTCAATAAGGAACAAAGCAGCTCCAAAAATATATACTTATTTTGGAAAAGGGAAGTTTTGACAAATTTGCATATCAAAAGTTATTAATACAAATGTTTGACATTTCAAGTAGTTTAGAAATATATCTTGACTAATTATAAACTAGTATTGCTTGATTAGAATACACGATTTTGAAGTCTTGACTCAGAAAGTGCCTTGATCACATCACTGACATTTTCCCTTTCGTAACTATCATGTTTTCTACATTTTGGTAAAAAAAAACAATTGTGGTATTGGGTAGTAGCTGTAATAGGTACTATTTTGGGAAAACATATCTTCAACTGCAGGGGCTAAATTCATAGCGCTGTTGAAGTGACCAATTTGTTTGAGCATGAAAAAACCTTGCTTGACAAATCAGGTTACAAGCCAAAACTTCTTCTGATGTATAGTGTTTTGGAATGGTATTTATCTGTAATGCTTAAGAAACTCGCCCCACAGACACCATATTTGAAACTCATGCCTTGGAAAGGAGTAGAGTGTTACCGTTAAGCATTGCGTAGAAAATGCTGAATGTATTTGATGTAAATTAAACGTAGCACGAGAAGGTGATACACAGTATTGTCATTAAATGGTGGAATTCAAGTTTGTTTCTAACATCACGGAGGTCTTCACAGGAAGGTTGAAACTCTGAACGGTAAATTCAGTAACCTGCAACCACTTGAAAAATATTCTAGTTTATCTGAGCCACTCCCTTTTATTGATGCTTCCGTAATTGTGACCCGCTCTGTGAAAATGATTCACGTCTCCAGAGCCACTTTGTAGTTAAAGGCCTTTGAAATAACCTTGCACAGTTTTTAATAGGAATCCTCAACATTTAACATCGACACAACATCCATGTTCATTGTACCAAACTTAATGACACGTCAAAAGAAAGAGCTCAAATTCCTCAATCTAATACTCAAAAACGTAGAACTCAAAGTGGCAGGAGAGCCGTGTGACTCATTTTTACAAAGCAGATCACATATTATTCTTGGCAGTGCAAAATGAGACCGAGTATTGTTTGAAGCATCAGAGTAATTCAACAACATCCAACAAGTTCTTTAGGTGGATTTGTCTTGACCTTTCACCTTTGTAAAGTTACTGCGCTTAACGTGTAATTATGGAAGACGTTCATATTTAAATTGAGAGCCATTATTTACATTGTATATTACTGGAGAATTTGAATGGTCTGTCCGTAGCGAGAACTTTATTTTTATTTGCTCAAGGCAAAAAAAGTGGCTATAGTAAACGTAATTGGAGGTTAGCATTGCTGACAAATTTGCTCATTTTAAAAGTAAATTCAAAGATATTTCACATGCACCTAGAATGTTTGCTTTGATTTCTTTGAAGTTACCCTGCTCTTTTTTAAGTTTGGAGAACTGCATTGCTCGACACTGAAGTTTAAAGTGGGAGATTTTTTCTTTTGTAATTTTGTGTGATATTGTAGTCTGATTTTTTCCTGAACTATGAATGTTTTTATAATGGGAAAACCTATACTCTAAAAAAGTACTTGTTTAAGCCTGCTGTTGTTACGCCATTATAGCATTTCTAGGAGTTTCTGTATATTTGTATTAATTATATCAGCAACTCTTCTCAATCAGTTGCCAATAAATTTGAAATATGCCATTGGAGTACTTACGTTGGCTTTCCTTTTTTTTTACGTCATTGGTTCTAATTCATAGGATGGTCCATAGTGTAAACTTGTTCAATTTTGAGGGTGTATGCTCTGACTGTTAAAAGAAAAATGGAAAGCTTTTGGACTACACACAAAAGACCAGCTGAGACATTGATACTTTTTATATTTTTTAATTTTTTTATTTTTTTCTATTTTTGTATTTTTTGGTTTTTTTTATTTTTTTTTCCAATTATTTTATCGTTTGTTTTTTTTTCCTCTTTATAAATTACTTAATAAAGAAACCGCTACTTAAGCAGTACAATTGACCTGATGCATAGTCAATACATAGGGGAAATGAGGCCAATAATGACATACTCCCAAGAAATGCCAAGCGTTATTTCATGATGGAACTGGGAGTTCACAGGGAGTTTACACCTTATACGTTTCATTTTTTAGAATTTTTAACTGCTAAAGGACTGGGAATAGGGCCAGAAAGCATCTTTTTAATGAAAAATCTGGTCTAGATATCCATTGTCTTAAAAGGGAAATGACTTCACTAGAGGAATGTGCAACTTTTGAGAAGGGTTTTTTTCTGTAAGAAAGTCTCCACCAGACTGGAATCGTAGTTCCTTGTAATAAAATACCAATTTAATAAATAAGTAGAGGAAGTTTTGCCAAGCCATCTTCTAGTTTAGGGATCTATATAAATTCAAGTCCAAATTTGACACTTTTAAACAAAAACCACAGAAAGATGATCAGTTTTTAAAATTCTGAATGTTCTCATTAATAGTTTCTTGAATTCAATACTCCATGTAGTCTCAGTCAGTTATGTTTCCTCTGTTTTTATTCTACACTCGCACTCACACTCACGCAGCAGCATTCACTCTCTCAAGTTTTGGCTCAAAACACTCCATCTCACACATTTGCATTAAAACAAAAAAAAATTACTTAAAAACATGTCAAAATGTCTTTGCTTTGCCCCAGGCCTGGATTGCCATTCAAAAAAAATAAAAATAAAACACTGCATCCACGCCTATTTGTGGTTTCTGTAATCGCATCAAGAGCTAAAAGACTTAACGGCATCAGTGTTTTAAAAAAAAAACGAGGTCTCATCATCCAATTTGAATAGTTTAGGTTAAGCTCTGACAGAACTTGGGGAAAAAAATCAGCGCATTTAGAACAATCCCATGCTCTCTCACCATCACTACTTCATATCCACAGAACTTAAGGCCAACAATGGGAAGTTTGTGTCCATATGCAGTCCAATTAAGAAAGGATTTCTACAGTAAGTGGCATTACATTATTTGATTAGTCATTTTAAGGATCACTGCAACATTAAGTATTTGACAATATACTAGCAATCGATGTAGAGTTTTATTTCCAGTGGCAAATACGCCTTTACAATCCTGCCTTGAAGCTTTCAAGAAGATTGAACCATCTTGTAACTTGAAAATAAAAATTTGCACTGCATTGTTCGTAGCTATTAACATCATTTTAGATGACTGCCTCATACCGAATTGTCATGAAATATTTGGCTTCTGAAATTCATGTTTATCATTTTCTAAAACAAAAATCTCAAATGAAATTTGTTTTCTCCATTTCAAATTTGAGGTAGGTCTCCCCCAAAATGCGATCAATAATAAAGTTAAAAAACAGCATTTAGAAGCTTTTTTTTTGTTTAAAAAAAGTCCCTCGGTCAAAGGTTACTTTTTGAAATTTGAGCAGCTTTGATGACTGTAAGAATACAGTTTAGCTTTGCAATCAAGTGCCGATTTCTCCTATGTGGTCCTCGCCGTCCTTTGGAGTATAAAAAGCATTCTGTTGAAAGGAAAATAGAAAAGGAGAAATGTGTCCATTAACGGGCACCTGAAATGCAATTGCTTTCAAGGCAGGTTTATAAATGCTCCTTGGTGTCCCATTTGAATCGATTTTCCATTTTTTGTTGTGCCATTTAATATAAAGGACATTTTGGGACTTTAACTCTTGCTTTAATGCAAATTCACTTATTTACAAGGAAAGAATGATGTCTTCTCTGGCAGAAATCCCTTTATTTTGGACCAAGGTGCAAAATAAGTGGCTCAGGGCAGTGGCCATTCTAAAAGTCATCTTTGTTAAAATTAGATTAACATTACGCTGAATCCCCAACTCCTCCCGGGAACTAACCTCCAACCCTCCGAGTTCTTTCAAACTCAACTGGACAAATTTTGAAGGATTTTATAGGATTTGGGGCGAGTAAAGCAAAGCCCCCGAATTCTTAGCGCAGCTGCAAACCAATGTTGTACGACAGTGATGTGACACCTGCACAATCATTAAAAGATCACATTTTTTTGATGGGAAAAAAAAAACACTTTTTTTTCCAGTTTGCAAGCTCTACAAGGGTCCTGTGAGGAATATGAAATTCAATGACAGAAATTAAAGACAAACTGAAAGAGGACTGTACATCTGGGGGATGAGGAGGGGTGCAGCGTTTGTTGGGTTTTCTCTGATTTGTATCCGCACTTACATATTTCAGAAGCCATCTGATGACATGGCTTGTTCTCAGTTGCCGTGTTGGTAAGCTGGTACCTGGCCATGAGCCTGTCCCATCGCTGAAACAAAATAACGACAGAGGGTTGCTAACGAGCAACTCAACATTCTCACATCTCTTACTGTCATACTGAGTAGGATACCGTCAAAACTAGGTATGCAATAAGCAATGTCAGAATGTCCCCGGAATGGAAGAAACAGGATTCTGACAACAGTTTAAAACTGGTCCAATTTATTTTACCATAATGATGGGTCTTGCTAATGAACACTGATCACGTTTCCAGCATCACATACACAGATGATTGCAAAAGGCACTCTCTGTACAGGCCTAATCACTTTGGGCCTGCAAACCTGGGCCTACAAAATTACCCCTTCAGAATGAAATCCAACTTCAAAAGTGAATCCTACAGTTTGTGCATTACAGAAAAGCATGCCATAGAGTTTGTCTAAACCTTCCTCACCTTGTGTTTGCGCCAGTATGTGTGTTTGAAAGGGGCCTGGATTGGCCACCATGTGGTTCATGGCTTGTCCAGGTTGGGGTACTAACGTTACGTTTGCCTGCGTGGGATGTGGGTGTGGATGGGCGTGCAGCTGGGTCACGCTGGTGATGTTTGTGGCTGGGGGTGTGGAGGTGATGTATTGGGACACGTACTGCTGGTGCGGACCACCAAACTGCTGCATCTGGCTGGACTGTGCCGCCATGTGTGGGTGACCCTGTTGCATGGGGGCCGCGTTGTAGACTATCTGCTGCGGTTGAGGCTGGAGGTGATGGGGCTGTGACACGGCGTGGGGTGGCTGGTGTCCTTGGTGCTGCGGCAGAGGCATGTGGTGGACCGGACTCGGGGTCGGCCGGTGCTGTTGCTGCTGCTGTTGCTGTTGGGCAGGCTGTGCCATGGGAGAGGGTTGGGAGCCGTGACTCTGCTGCTGGGGTGGGGTGCTGTGAGGTTGGGCGTGGGGGTGTTGATGCTGCTGCTGCTGCTGTTGTTGCTGCTGTTGTTGCTGTGACAGGTGCACCACAGGCTGGGGATGGTGATGGTGCGGCGGCTGTTGTTGCTGCTGCTGTTGATGCTGCTGGCTTGGTTGCGGTGCATGCTGCTGTTGCTGCTGTTGTTGCTGGGCTGATTGATGTTGATACTGAGTATGTATTTGTGGCTGCACCTGCCCTCCTTGGGCTTGCAGTGGTGTGCCGGAAACTGTCCAGATAAAAAAAAAAAACCATCAAATATCACTGGTTGTTGGTCGATATTACAATTAGAGTGAGTCAGCTTGGGAAACTAAGAAAGAGCTGATCATTATGATAAACACAGAAAGAAAAATAGAGCAACTTTTTGAAACAAATTTGGATTTTCCGGTTTGGGTTGCAAACACACTGACTGAAGCCAAATTCAGACTGAAGGTATCGGGAAACTGTAGCATCACTCCCCTCTCTCCATTTGGCCAACCTTTCTTTGGTAACCTGACGTTGTTTTGTTCTAGAGTTCCACAATACTGCCTCAGAGACAATGTTCAAAACCACACTTTACAAGACACATTAACTGAACAATAACAAGATGTCACGCTGGTTCCACACAATCGAGACGTTAATCCTGTTGACGAGTGGTTAACTCACCTAATACTGGGGAGGTGCCCTGCATGTTCGTCTCTGACAGTGGATGTATATGAGGTGTAGGTTGGGGGTGAGCTATGCCTTGAATGCTGGGCTGAGGCTGCATTTGCCTGAATGGAACTGCATGAGGATGCTGAAATAACCAAAGTAAACTCCAGCTTCAAAAAACTTGTTTCTTTTCCCACAAACAAATGGAGGTCGGAATTTCCCTCCTACAGGGGTGAGACCGGACCACAATGAAAAATACACGAACTTCGGTGTGTATTATTGTACATGTACATGAATACATGTATGTACATATACATATGTAGAAATATTCAATACTGGAGAGACATGAGACTGGGTACATAAAACCTCCTTAAAAAATCTGAATGTGTAGTCTCAAAAGAAAAGTATTTCATGTGGACCTCAATACATGAAGTTTTAAATGCAATAACAATGTTAACATAAACACAACCACCACATTTTAACGGCTGTAAAAGAGACATCAAAATGTGACATGGCAATAATGATAGATTAAAAAGTCCATCATGACTGTTAATAAAGTTGTTGGATTTTTTTTTCTGTTGTGCTTGATGTTGTTATGCCTTCTGAATGCTCGTACCTATGTTCAGTTGAATAACTGACAGATTGTGTATTTTGTAAAGTCATCTTAGTTTATGGTAACGGTAGTAACGTGGTGTGCTGAGCCGTTACGAGTATGCACCCTGATGCTGCTCTATCACTGCCAAGAGTTTTAGTTTGCCCAGTTGCCCCAATCAATGAAAAAACCCATCTGCAAATTTAGAACACCGAAGGAATCTGCACCTGTTTCCACGAATTAAATTTGCAGACTTTTCTCACCATGATTGCAATCGCATCCTGTTTGTTACGCGTTACGAGCACGCGTTGTGTACCGCGTCGAACCTACACTTGCTGGTGTACATTCCAGTAAAACCACATAAACACAGCCTTGTACCCAGTATGTATAAGCAACATGCACATGAAACATTTCCTACAATAGGGAACAAGGATGGGGTCACGACCCCTGTCGTGTCTTCATGCTGGTACAGCTGTTACAAGCGTGACTGTTGAAATTTACGGTTTGCAATCCAAGAACTCTGAGTCAATCCACTGCCATCGCACGATATTTCTTTGTTAGAGGCACAGTGCAAGAACTGACAGATATCATATTACCATTCTGTTCTTTTTATTTACTGCACTATGTGCTTACAGACTGATGTTTGGATGGTGACATATGACTTATCTATGTTACGCATTTGTAGCCAATACTGTATGTGTATACATGTACAGTGGAACGCTGCTATAACGAACAAGACGGGGTCCACGCTAAGCGAATTTAACTGCCGAACGTTTTGTTGCCATGGTGAATAGCGCCCTCTCTTGTCTAACTGAAGTGCACCCTCTTGTGATACCTTGGCTCGCTGTTTTCGTGATGTTTTGCCGTTGCATTCAAGTTTAAGGTTTCTAGAAATGTATCTGTTAATTATTTCTGCTTTTCATTTAAACTTGAAGAAAAAAATTGATATTGAGTTTATCCTAAAAGTCGTGAAACTACCGCTCAGGATCGATCTCTGATGCATGCTGTGGCGAATCTCAGTTGATTTGTGTATCAGCGGCGTTCTCTTTAGACTATTGTTAGTGCAATGTTACTGTTTTCTTCCGCACCTGATCACGTGGAGTCGCAAAACCAGTTCAATACCGTTGACAGCTATTTTAAACAAAATCTGGTGTTGGTTTTTGCAGATTTGTGTGGTTTAACACTTTGGGTTGAATTATTTGCGAAAAAAGATTGCTGTATTTCTTGATGCCATGTAAACATGTAGGGTTTTACTGTGCCAGTTACAAGGATGGATATTTCACCCGATGCACAGGAATACGCAATATACCCCATTCTGCCATTACTTTCACTACTATTACCCCCTTGTACCCACTCTGCATACCACGGAATTTCAGAGGGAGTAATATCGGTTTGTGTACTTCTTGATCGCCTGTACTAAACTTTACCAAGTTGCTCATGAATCTTTTTTCGCAAATAATTCAACCCAAAGTGTTAAACCACACAAATCTGCAAAAACCAACACCAGATTTTGTTTAAAATCTGGAAATCCCCCCCCCAAAAAACGGAAGAATCTCAACCCTGTTCCTATCACCTCAAAGCTGAAACAAGAAGACTCAAGATTGCTGTATTTCTTGATGCCATGTAAACATGTAGGGTTTTACTGTGCCAGTTACAAGGATGGATATTTCTATATGTGACCATCTTTCAATGCAGTAGCAAAGGATGTCTACACTCTTCCCCATGCTTGAGTAATTCCCATTGATTTGGCACACATACACAGAGAGCCTTGAAACAGTCCCAGGAATGTGTGGCTGTGGTATCTTTGTCATTTCAAACAATTGGTGTTTTGGGCTGAAAAACTAGCCCACCTTGGTCAAGGTGGTCGTGGAATAATACCATCTACAAATGGTTAACGGGAAAACCTGAAACACTTCCACTATTCAAAGTTGACACACAAACTTCAAACTGGAGATTTCAGACAGGAAAAAACTTTGAAGTTCCTGACACTTTTTTCACTTCAGTAATGACAGACGTGTCTTCACTGTAGTTATCTCACATTGTACAACATGCACCTTTTTGTGTGATGGAAAATCCCAAACAAACATGGAAATTTGGTTACCGTTGCCGACCTCATTATCACAGGTAATTCTTAAAGAAACGCAAGTCTTTGAAAAAAAAAATGGTTCTCACTGTATGCTCTCTACAGGTTTTTCCAAGGCTTGTGAGCTACAATGCCTTGGATGCTCCTGAGGAATCCTTGACTTCATCACCAGAGTAATGATGGCATCAGCGAGCAGTAAATAACAAGGAAATCAGCTGATCTAAGAGGTTGCATGCCTGTTAGGGAGAAAGGAATAACCAATTGACCTACCTTTGGATACATTTGATAATGACCAGGTTGAGGGAGCATCTGTTGGCCAGTAATGGGCCCCGGTATACCCTGCTGAGTTTGGAAGGGTATCATCTGCCCAGGGTGATGCTGGAAGCCCATGGGGGAGACCAGAGGCTGGCCAGCGGCCACCGAGGGAGGGATGACATGGGTAGGTAGGTCTGTTGGCGGCTGCGGCCTGGGCATGTTGGTGGCTGAGCTGGCATACTGGAAACCTGGAGTATATTTAAGTACCAACAAAAATGTTACCATGTCAAATATTAGAGAGATCAGCAGATCGTATAGATGCTTACTGTTTTAAGCAAGATATGGTTCACAGGCCAACATATTACATTTACTCTACATTTAATGGTTGGCAGTCAACGGGACAAGCTGAAATAAATCAAACGGGCATTTCTTATGTACAATGCCAACTGCAGTGCACCAACAGGTACAGTTTTTGTCAGATGTAAGCTATCTTCTAGTCACTCTAATTTCTCCACCAAAACGTTGATGTGACTCTTCAAAATATGCAAAATGAATGCGTATGAATGTCACACTGTGACTTTCATTGGTTCCGGTTCCAGTTCCGCTTCGTCAGTCGATGAAGACTGCACAACAGTGAGTGCAAAGTAAGTGAACAAAACGCCGACACTGTACACGCTTATCTGACAGAAACAGGCACACAACCTGTACGTCTCAACTGGGCTCTCCCAAGTCAAACAGCGCCCTCTATGGGCAACCACGGACGGAGCCACTCGCACTGCCTCTCTCACCCTTTTTGGCCATCATCTTGGGCCCCATGTGAGCGGCCTGTGCCTGGGCCTGGGCCACCGCCGTCTGCTGAGACATCGGGAAGGTGCCCGGGTAAGTCTGGCCGCTGGACAGGATGTAGCTGCCTCCCATGGGCTGGGCAAACTGGTTGGGGTGCTGCAGTATGATGGAACTAGGGCTAATGGACTGTGGCCTTGGTGGAGTGGGCGTCTTAGTTGGCATACCTCTCTGTGATGTCTGGGATGAAGCAGCAAAGAAGGGGAAAAAATTACAATTACAGGGTGATGAGTGAAGAAGACAATGAAGAAATGTTCAGTTTTAGTGGTGGGAGGAAAACCCTAGACGGTGTTTTAGGGAAAACCCACGGAATCAGGGAGGGACTGAAAACCCAATCCACGTGTGGACTGAGCAGGGAAAGGCCAGGAAAGAACCACTGTTCCAACCTGCCTCCCCATCTGGCTACCTGACAAACATGAGCACTTGTAAGTTAAGAGATACTGACACTTCCCACTTTCTCTTCTATACTCTACCCAAGTTTTCTGTCACCCCTTGAGCAAATTTCATACTGGTTCCATCGCATACTTTCATATGGATTCACCATACTTCAGATACCATAGGCCAACCCTTCCTCCACCCTTCCCATCCTTCAGATTCACCATACTTCAGATACCATAGGCCAACCCTTCCTCCACCCTTCCCATCCTGCCAATCTGCTTTGTGCAGGAACATGAGATGGTGCATTGTAAGGTGAGAATGACATGCCTCTGATTGGAGAACACCCTGTAGGTGCCGCACAGATTTATGACTGTTTGGCAAGGGATGCACTAAGCAAACGCAGTCAGTTTCTGTTGGAATGCACCGTCCTGAAAGAGCACTGTGAGCCAAGTCAAATTCTCTCCCACCAACCTGCCTCTTCTTCGTCAGTGAGGGGGGTGCTACCACTCAGGGGAGAGATGTGACATCCACTATGACTTGTTATTCCACAATTCACAACTAGGCGCGTCAGAATTTAAAATTCCCTTGGGCAATGATCTGACAGTTGACTGCACTAACGACAATGGACAAGGTACAGTCAACGATTTGTCAGACATACTAGGCAAGCACACTTACCACAGCTGCTGTTGGAACAAATGGCTTGGCTAGGGGATTGAGCTGTATCTCTTTCTCCTTGCTAGGCTGTGTGGGCGATGACTTCCCAGAACTATGGGACATTTCGAGGTCATGAAAAGTAGAACGGTGCAAAGCCATTACATTCAAGATATCCAATCATACTTCAGACCATAAAAATTAATCAAGGTGACAAAAAGTAAATCCCCGAGATCCCCGAGTTATAGAGAAAATTCTTAACTAGTCCCACACACTTTGTTTAAAGTCATCTTTGGGTGCCAAGAAGGAACGTCCACACTTGATCTTTGTACCAGAGACAATACATGTTCAAATCAAACTTCCTTACCACACTGGAACAGAATTCTATGAATACACATCTTCCGAACCACAAAACACCATACACTTTATCTCTGTAGGGAATGATGCCATCCCTGATACCATCCACATGAACTTTGAACTTGTCCCATCTCCTAGTTGCTTCTCCCCTTCCCCCCATCACCTCCGCTACCCCTCCCTCAATCTCTCCCCCGCCCCAATCACCTACCTGGTTTCGGTCTCCTTAGCGTCCCTCTCCTCCGTTGCCGCTGGCACTGTTGGCGTCGTATTCTCTGCTGTTCCCTGCTTGGTGTCTGCAGAGGCAACAGCGGCGGCAGCAGCGGCGGCAGCAGCAGCAGGCTGTGTGCTGGGTATACTTGCAGCTTCCTCTTCTGTTGGTTTACCCTCTAACTGTGAATGTCAAGAGTCATCATTGCTGACTTTAGAACAAGTGTGTGCAATATATCTTCTTCACAAGGAAGCCATTTTGGATCATGTTCCTTGAATATATCCTATTCAATGCACTCTGTTAAATGGGGTGGTGCCAGACTATTTTGGGTTCCATGTCCAAATTATTTTTTTTTTCAAATGCTGCTTAAAATGTTTAGATTTAATAAATCGTGAATTTTAACTTCTTCATCGTAAAAATTCCAGTTTGATATTAAAATGCAATGAAATACAAACTTTAGCTTATCTTCTAAATTCATCACAGAAGTGCTCAGAAAAACACTTCAGATGAAGAAAACCTTACTGATTTGATATATCATATCCCTCAGCCACGGTAAATTTCGGGATCTCTGTAATGACAGGTTTTTGAACTTTTGAGCACAATTGTCGAATATCTTTGAAAAGTCTTCAAAGATGAGAAAATTTCATTACAAAGATACGATGGTACTTACATTAAATGAACTACTGAACTCTTTTAAATCAGCTATTGTCTTTTCTTGTACTGTTAAAAGAGAAAAAAACTGTTAGAAAACTGTCGATCCATTTCATGTATAATCAAGTTGGTAACAGATAAAATAGAATACATTTGATACATAGTAAACAAGGTGTCAAAGAGATTTAACTTAAAGAGCCACAAAGTTGGAGTAAGTACGAAATTAACCACTTCATGCCGGGGTGCCTGGAACCGGAGACATTGGTTTTATATGGAAAGGCGGGGTGCCCGAAATCGGACAAAAGAGCTGGGCCTGTAACAAAAGATTCGGAACAAAAGACAGAGCTGCTGGGAATTATCAACATTTTTTCAGTTATCAATAGTGGAGAAAATCCGTCATTGTTTTGAAAGATTATACCACTGTTTGTGGCATTCAGTGTGAGCAGATTACCACCAGGGACAAAAGCGCTCCAGTGATGAGCGATACAATATCGCTGCATGCTAATCTGGTCCGCATTCAGAAAGACTCCAGCAGCGCACTGTATCAGTCTCAGGAATAAAAGAAAATTACGTAACACTGGACAATCTTTGCTCTCTTTACAAGGCAGCAGGCCTTGCTGAAATACTCAGGCATCAATAAATGTTGTCTGTCAGATTAGAGTAGAAACCAGACAGTCATTCGTGTGAGTGTAAACGTCCAGTAAATGACATTACGAATTTTCGAAGAAATTTGAAAACGGAAAATCTTGAAAATTCCCAGGCAATAGGTCGTGCAACTTCTAATTAAACACGGCAGCAGATGGTTAATCAGCTGTAATTTGTAAAACAGTGAGACATGTTACCATTTTTGTGTGTCTTTTCCGGCGAGACTGTAGTGCTGTCTGCCGTTCTGTCTACTGTACTAGGGTCAGTTTTCCTACTGTTACTGTCATCTAATGACGGCTGACGTTCTTCACTGACTGTTGCAGGAACCTTCTCCTCTCTGACATCTGAAGGAACAATTCAGATACAACCATAAATAAATGTCTGATTACTGCCTGCAGCTTAGCTGGACAAGTGGGGCCAGTAATATGGTAGCAATATTTGTAGTTACAATTAACTACAACTTATCGCAGTGACCAGGAAATAGAAAGAAAAAATATCTACTTTTACTGTTGTAAATAATTTTTAAGATTTTGATGCACTTTTCCACTATCCATACAGTGTTTGTAATTTTATTTTGTCTGTCCAAAACATCAGTTTTTGAAGTCTTTGTGCGAATTGTTGACGAAAACAAAATGCACTGTTTCATCACAAGGAGTGATCATGAGATCTCATAAAATACTTTTTGTATAACTGTTGTAATAAAAAATGATTCAAATAAAACACAATATCTTATAGCCAACTTGGCTATTATTCACAAAACTCCAGAAGAAAGCGTTCAACAAGGGAAATGACCGACACTTAAGGCACATGGCATAATACAAGCAACTGCGCAAGCACTGAATTTGATGTTGTCAGATCACACCAAGCACCAACAATGGCATAAATATTCAACTTCCTATGCTGCAGTGCACAATGTGTTAAGGCTGCAGATTACCAGGGAAAAATTGCAGCAATGATCACGGGGTACAGGTGAAACAGGTGGTGTGTAGCAAGCATTCACTATGCTCTGGCTATGGACATGCCGGGCAAGCCAGAAAGTGGTAATTGGCCAGATGTTATAGCCAGGGTAGTTCAAACTCTTTCTGTGTCTTTCGGTTTCCATGATATGAAGCAATCCAAAAATGATATCCAAACTCCAAAGTTAGATTTAACTTAAGATTCAACTTAGGCAGAACCACACCTCCAACTTGTATGTAATTGTTTTTAGGTAGAACGGGCAAACTAGCAAAGACGCCACAAATCTTACGGTTCATGGTACTACTGGACAGAAATGAACTTAGCTCTAGTCACTCTAAGAGTTCATGGAAAGGGGTATTCCGTGAGAAATGTCCTCCATCAATAATAAATATGCTATTTAAAGAATACAGAATAAGCAAAAGAATTAACTATTGTGGCAAACAATCGAAACTGAACTGTTCTCAGACAAAAAGTATAACAAATGATTTCTTTGAAAAAGGACCTCTACTGAACTTTTAGACAACTTTCAAGAGCAGTCTGAATGTTGTGTGAACTTACTTGGCGACGCTGGATCTACATTTGGAAGTGGTGACGACCTCGGAGACTGACTCCCAAAACCTGGGGGGCATGGAGATGTCTGAGTTGGCGGTTGGCCCCTGGGCGGAGTCTGGACCTGGTGTTGAGGAGGTGGTGGACGGGGATTGCCATGTACATGCGCCGGGGGCTGGGGGACTGCTGAATAATGTTTCTGCGGGGGTGCTTGCTGCTGTTGCTGCTGCGGCAGTGGGGGTTGCGGCTGCTGTGGCTGCTGCTGCTGCTGTTGAAGAGGTTGTGATTGATGAGATGATGTTGCCTGTAACTGGTGTGGCGATAACGCCTGTTGTGATTGCTGGGGCACCTGCTGCTGCTGTTGCTGGTGCTGATGCTGTGGCCCAGGCTGGGCCAAGCGGGTCTGCACACTAGGATACATGTGTCCCGACAGCGGCGGCTGCTGCTGCCCCACGGGCTGGTGCGGGGGGTGTGATTGGGCGTGGGGGTGACCCTGTGCCTGCGTAGCAGGGTGTTGTGCGGGCTGGCCATGATGTGGAGAGGTCATCTGAGGTCGTCCTTGACCAGGTAATCGGGGCATAGGACCCTGAGGTCTCCTCTGAGGAGGGCCATGTTGAGGTGAATGTCCTCGTGAGCCTTCCCTCATAGGGGGCGGTATATACCTGAGCAAGACCACATGATAAAATATTCTTATAACTTCCGCACTGGAAAAAAACAGGGCAGTGTATGGTACTTTCCTCAGTTTTGACCTCTGATGACCCTGATTTCAATCCCAATTGATACACTGTGATTAGTAAGTCCTCCTATCACTAGTGAGGTTCCATAAAAAAAATTACCACCATGAAGTTCTTTTCAGAATACAATATTTAACAATCACTTCTGATTAATGTTTTTGCCAGGGGGGATATCTAGGCATCTTTAGCCCCCCCCAGACACCTTGTTTTGTCGAACAAATGCACGTAGTGGCAGAAACACTAAGCAACTGGGACGTCTTGGTTTTCACTTCAAGGCAAATGTGGACAGCATGCTGTCTTCAACCCTACCTCTGACGTCGTGTTTTATGGAAGCCTCAACTACTGCTACAAGGTGGACTGAAAACTTTAGCGTAACTGTCAATGTACCTAGTAGTGCCTGTGTTTTCGCTACTCCTGCTGACTGCGCTGAATTTTTCTTCTTCTGTGATGTCATCAGACTCAGACCGCGCCGAGCCTTCGATTTCCCTGGCCCATCTATCGGCTTTCTCTTTCCTTTCCTGGAAGACCTTGGGGTTGGACTGGTCGATGCTGGTTCTATTATTTGACGACATGGAAGAATTAGACGCTCGGGGGAAATTTTTCAGAGAAGTTCTTACAGTATTTCAGATCAAGCTTCTTCCCAATATTTCCAACCAAAGAGCTCAAGACCCATTTCAAAGACCTTGAAACTCCAGTGTTGTTCAGAAATTTACTTGCTGAGCTAAATTCTAAACACATTGAACAGTGTGAAACTCTGGTTACTAACACCAGCTCACTCAGTGAGATTTTTTGCAAGTTGTATTTTGAAGAAGTGGTGTTACAACTCACGTGTATTCAGGCAGAGAATCATCATATGATGACTTCACTCCATATCTTGCTTCATTTGTCTTAAACATTTCTTCAGCACTCCAACCATTGGCATGCTGGAAAAGGACAACGGTACAGAAATTGATTTCTCTCACAGCGACAGCCAATGGTGCCGACATTCAAAACATTTTAACCAAAATAAACAATTCAGCTTTCCCACATGTAGAAAGCAAGCTTTAAGGTCATGTTTCATAGAGCTTCGGTCACAGTCACTGTTGGACTCCTTTGGACAAATTGAAGTGGAAGAAATACACCATCCACTTCCATGAAATAGGTGAATTTATTTCCAATAAATCTTTTTTTCCCCCACATGTACAAAGCACAGAAAAAATCAAAGAAAATATTTGCTAAGCCAAAAAAGCTTACCAGCTAAAATGCCCTATACTGTACATTCCTCATGACTGGTTCTCCTCTGATTTCTGTACCTCATGTTACTTATTTGGGTACAGAAGGCTATGCAACTAGTTGTGGTTGGCTAGTCTGTCTTTCAACCAAAACATGCAAAGGGTTCCCTGCTGATAGTATGGAGGTTCATCTTACCCCATCTCCAGCAGAGGGTTCCAAGGACATGTCCTCTTCCAACGGGGATCCCTGCCACTCCTTCAGCTCTCGTTCTCCTGCCTGACCATTCTGCCGCCTGGCTATCTCAGCGTCAGTCACAAAGGAATCTGCTTGACGGACAGAAGAAGAAAAAAAAGAAGAGAGAAACTGGCTGTGAATGGATCCTACCGAGGAAACCACCGCCAGAATTTGAAAAGGCAATAGTCAAGCAATGATTCTGATGAAATCAACATTTCCAATTTCAAAACAAATCTGGCAATCGGGACACCACACCACGAGAAACACCAACGACACCCCACCTTCGTTGTCTCTAACTCCATACTCCAAGTCCACATGCTTGGCTGTTATGCAGACAATGTTGGAGGCCTTGAACTCAATCTTGTTGAGGATGGGGACGCTGTCAGCATTGTCTCCACCTTGGTTCAGCATGTGAGCTGCCTCCAGGACAGTTTCAGCCTGCAATTAAACAATTCATTGTCAGCGTCTTTAACAATGTCAATAGATACCCAAAGCATGTCTAAGACATGGCCCAAGTTTCTGGAAATGAATCATTTGGATGAATGGAATAAGAGGTTGAGAAGTCTAAAAGGAATAAGTCTTAAAAACAACTTTGATTTTTTCATTAACTGCCAAATACTTCAAGCTTCTCAGCAATACTAGCCCAAATTGTGGGGTAACTCACAAGAAAGGTGGATTAGCAGAAAAGTGCAGGCCAGAACTTAAGTACACAGACTCTTTTAGCAATCTACAGCCATCTTGATAGGCACAGCCCAGTTTTACTTGCAACTTTTTGCCTTGTGATACTCTGCAACTTAAAGACGGCAAATGTAGCAACACATAGGTATTCCGTACAATTCTACTGTTTCCCTCATTAACACAAAACACAACGGAACCAAAAACGAACAGAAACAAAACAAAGTCCACCCTCCAACAAAAGCAGCTTGATCAAAGGCTCGGGTCTTCTGTGTCAAATATTTCTGAACAGGGAAACGGGAGGGTAAAACAGGGTAACAGTGTGCTCTGTAGGATAGAGCTCACCTGTGGCGAGATGGTACACAGAATGCCCTCGTAGATCTTTTTGCTCTTCACTTGAACCTGTACTTGGCACCCCTGTCAGGCGGAACAAATACAGCAAGTTGGTGTCATAAATCACTGAATACTTGGGACATGAAGTCAAGTCTCCCGACAATAAGCCAGAGATCCAACATTCATCACATTAATGACAATGAAGTCATTGCACACAACATGACTACTCCAGCTATGACAGGTGTTCAGAACCAACACGTATCTACAATACAGGTGTAACATCAGACATTTCCAGTATTAAAGGTCGCTGGAATAACACTTGCCAAGAAGCACATAAAACAGGAGTGCATTTGAGTCTGAAGACTCCAACTTGAATACTCCTGTAATGAATAAACATTGTCTGTCACTTTTCTGATTCAACAACTACCACACATGCAAACACTTAATTTACGCACAGCTCCCCGGAAAAATGACTTTGCTACATAACGTCCAAATGTACTCTTTGAAATGTTTCCATGGAGTAGCTCTTGCCAGTTCTGATCTTAAAGTTTGACTTCCCTTCCCCCCTCCCCCCGCCAGTCAAATTTAAGACTGAACTGACTTACCATGAGTGATGCACCAACATGGGTGAAGCGCTCATTGGTATAGATGCCTTGCAATACCTGAGGAATCCATAACGAGGCAAACTCTAGCACTTAACCGTTGACAAATGCATGAGAATTTACAGCACAAGGTATCTACAAATATGTAAAAAGCTCCCATATGGTGAAAAAAACGCTCCCCACACAATGGTCGGACTGCTGTGCCAATGTGGTTAAATAGAGATATTCATGAATACTTTAAACAGCTGTAAAAAAAAATTATGCAAGCCTTTGCATTGTTATGACACATCTGCAATTCGCCTGTGCACAGTGCAGGTCAAACTGCATAATTCAGAAAGAATTGTATAATTATGATTTACAAGACAGCCCATATACCACTCTTTACTCTCTGGTAAACAGCCTCCCATAAAGTCTTCAAATGAAATATTGCTTTTTCCATGGCATGGCAAATCCAGAAATCCTCAGATTAAGTACAAGGTTTTCTGATTGAGAATTCTGAGCCACAAGCCCTGACCAGAGCAAGATTCACTGCAGCATATCGTCATCTTTTGCCCATATATCAGCAACTGAGTGTCTCTGGTCAAGCCTGAATAAACAACTGTGGATTCACAGTTTACCTATTCACTTCTGTTTTTTATGTACGCAAGGTCAATAAACTTTCATTTCAGTGCTATAACCCAGTCATTTGACTTCTAGCCTCTGAAGAAGAACTTGCCAAATTGGAAACATCAGGACGCACTATTTTGGATTGAATTTCAATTTCAGTGACATGCATGAAAGGTGAAATAAACTGCTGCCCTTCTTGAAACAGTCATCATCTTGAATAGCAACTTGTGGAAGGAAATGCAACCTTTATTTTCCACATTATTTTCTCTTTCACAATATTTATAGTAAAAAGAAATTTAACCTTGTTACTACCAGACTGTTTCTACCGAAATTTTAAAATCATTGGGCTAATGTTTAAATTGGTGAATTCAAACACAAAGAAATAAGATGGAAGATTGGCAATGAGATCTCAATCTGATAAAAGATGAGATGTTAACTGAAACTCCCCAACAGCTCAGTGTGTCCACAAAGAGGCCTTATCAGTCTTTGAGATGCAACTCGGTGTCAAGGAAAGGCACTATCAATCAGCACCTTTGGCAATCCGAAAGCTTGAAGTTATATATTAACCGCCGACGATTTCAGGTCAGGGGTTTGTGTAAGTCAATTACGGTACAAATCCATCCTCGGAGGGGGAGCAGTGTGATGTTTGGGAAGGCTAATTTTCAGATGAAATGCTTTTTATTCTCTACGGTTTCGAAAATGAGCACAATGAAATTTCCATTTGACAGTTTGCTCGGGAGGAGACTTTTAACAATCCATCAAAAACAAACACTACATACAAAAATAAAGATGCCCATCTCTGGTCAGCTCAGCATCCCAGCTAAGCATGCATATCATTTCATAACATTAACTGCAAGATCATCAGGTGTAACTAACGGTCTACTGACTGCTATTAAACCCCCGACTAGGCTATAAACAACCATATTTGCGTAACTTCCAGGCACTGCGAAAATAATAGGCTACAATTGAACAGGATCCCTGTGCTGAAGTTTTTCTTTTGGAATTGAGCAGTGAACCCACCTCCCTCTGGATTGGAGCGTGCTGCATCGGTGGGGGACCTCGACTCCCCATGCGACCACCCCTGAAAAGAGAAAAAAAATAACTCAAAATGAACATTAAGAGCCATTTCATAATACACTGCCTCCTTAAACCTCACACTGGATAACATATCTGCAATTTGCATTTGTGCATGAGCGATATACATGTACATATCATATCCTAATTTAGTACAAAACTACACGTAATTCTAGAATTCCAAATGGTTTATGTGCAGTGCACGATACTAGATGTACCTTATATAGTCATGTCACTCACAAACACACCTACCCTTACACGACTATACTTGTGGGGTATTTCCTTTGTTCTCGTGTACAAAACTCCCACACAACACACACAAAATTTCAAATCACTCCAATTTAAACCAAATTCACTTTCCTGGGTTGAAATTTCCACCGTATGTCCCTTATATTAAACACTTCAATTTGCGACAGATTGTTACCCATCCAAAATTTCCCCTTTTTGAGTTATTTCCAAATATCAGTTTTGTGAAATTCTTGTGGGGTACCAATTTTGGTACCCCATAAGGTAAAAACTGGCCTTGTGGGGTACTTCCCATTGTTCCGGTACCCCACAAGGCCCCATGTATAAGCGCACACATACATGTACACATACATTGTATTTAAAGAACAATGTTCCAAAATGTCTTCCTTTTATTTAGTGGATATGTGGATATGCCTCAACCTTTCAACAGTCTGCAGCTCCAGCGTACAAGGTACATGAATGTATGCGTTCCTAATATCATTTTTTCATGCATGACTGCACATAAACAATGCAAGGTAGGAACTCAACGATTTGGCATGACGTACATGTTATTACCGACACTGCCAACCCAACTCTCCCAAATCAGGCAAGAATCAACTACCTCCTTGTAGAAGTGTCAAACAAACAGAGACTCTGCAGGCTGTACAACGCCTCTACATCTTGCTTCATGCACATTAGGACCCCATGCACTACAGGACCCGGGTTCATGAACTTAAAACACTTCAAGTACTCAGGTACATTCATTGGATGAAGATTGCCAGTCTAAAAAACTATGGTAACCTGTACAAATGATCTGATCCTACACTGTACAAGCTAATGCTAAAATTCAGACTTCCTTTTTATTCACATTATCTTAAAAACCTTGCGAAAATTTCACAAGTTTTAGAGATGGATTTTTCTTTCAATTGAAGACCTTTCCAAAGAGAATTACATTGAAAAATGCAGAAAATAAACTCACTTATTCACATGTAACAAAAATGTACATACTATTAACACTTCAGAAAGTACATGTACACCAGAAATTAATTATCAACAAAATATCTCAAACAATTTGCATTCACTATACGTCTATCAATTGCGTAATGGTCAACACAAAATTGAGATGAAAGCATCATGGCAGGCAGAAACAAATGTCAGACATGTACTGGCATTATAGTCAAGGATGTAAGTGTACATAAATATTCATCTCATGTGTGCATATTCATGTGTTTGTACAAGAAAAGAAAACCCATTCTGAACAACATACAGGGTAGGATAGGTTGTAGGGAGTCAGGCTGGCAAAGTACATGTAGGTCTTTTCTTGCCTTTCAACTCTGGAGTCCGAGTTGGATTTTGGCTCGGTCCACATGTGGATTGGGTTTGCAGTCCCAAACTGATTCCATGAGCTTAAAATAGAAATTTTTTTCTGTTGTGGTTTTCCTCCCACCTCTAAACCCGTAACTGCTTCTTATTGTCTCCTCTCTACAGATGTGGGTGGCTGTGGGTCGTTTGGCGGCTGCCTGCGGTGCCCTTGTATTCCATCGGCTGGACCATGTTTAATGTCTTCATTGTGCAGCGCGTTTGAACATAGCCGTGTGCAATTTGCACTTTATAAATGAATACTTTAACTCTTATTTTTCCGAGTTACATGACACAATATTCCCACATGCCAGTCTGTCAGTTTTCCAACGACCTTTTCAGTGCTAAATATTACAACTTCAATCCTCCAAAAGATGGGGAATTTAGAGCTGTTAGAATAATTACATCTTGCAAATGAAATAAAAACCTTCTGGTGTCACTGGCACGACACAATGTGAAACGAAAATCCCTGGACATCTGTGGGTACTTTGCAAAGTCAAGAATTTTCTGCTTTCTGAAGGTCAAATTCTGCTCTCTTCTGCTTTCTAAACCCTGTGTGTATGTGACTGTACATATGTACTGTAGGCCTACATTTACCATACATCTACAAGGTATCTTTGGCATAATAATACATGTAGAGCCTACACGCACTATGTCACCGTGATCTTGGACTGGTCCCCGTCCCTATTGATTTATTCATAAGCCGTGAGACGTCTGGGCACTATGAAGGGAACGGGGACCTGTGTAATCTCTGCAATGCGGAGCCAGAGGAAATCAATACCGAATTCTGCGATATTGCAAAGGAAAAACAGGAGGGGAAACGCTACCAAATGTTACTTTCAAAGTGAGTTAAACAGTGAAAATGAGTTGTCATTCCTAATTTGGGTTCATATTGATTAATTGTGCAGAAACAATCAAAAATATTTATGTCTTAATTTTTTTTTAACCAAGAATTGCATTTTCCGCTTTCTACCCCCAAATCTGCGACTTTTGCAGATTTTCCGCAAAGCAGAATACTCAGAACTTTAATGTATACTGAATGTATAATGGGTATTCAAATACGAGTACAAAATGCATGCACATGGTGCACTACAGTTGATTGACCGCTTCTGCCAACAGAAACAGTCCTGGGTCCATGGCAAACTCAAACACTTACTTTCATGGAAAGGTTTTCTTCCAGAAATATCTGGAAATTATCCAACTGCATATGATGCTTAATGATTTGGGGCAGTAATTTGAAAGACGAATGTTAGCGAGCTTTTTTTTTCAGTAGTTTGCCCGATTCCACAAACCACATCATTTGAAAGATAGGTCTTATTTTTCCGACATAGTACATGCGCCACACGCACACTGAGAGTGCACACTGTAACAAAACTTTACTGGTGTTCAATTCTGTGTGGTTAGGGAAGGTTAGGGTTAAAGTGTGCAGAAACACAGAGTACAGACACTTCCATCACCGTCACACCCCACTGACACCAACAACCCACAAAAACCTAACCCTTGTTCTCAAAGGTCCAACAAAATCTACTAAGTTTGGGAGGCTGTGAAGGACTATACAGTGTAGGTGACAATGGTGAGGATTACGGGTGATGATGGTGATGGTGATGAGAGGGTCAATCATGATGGTGATTTGGTGGTAACTGTGGTGATACGACCCTTATAAGAAAGTGATTTACAACAACAGAGGGTGGATTAACATAAAGTAAACAAGCCTTCTCAACCAGGAAATGTCTTTATTCGTAAGCTGATAATCAGTACTGTAGTGAAATAAATTCTAAGAACAGTCAAGAAAGTAAACCACATACTTAGTTCAACTTAACATTTCTGGTAAGTTACACAGCAAAAGGTGGCAATAAACAGCTAGCATTTTCGGAATTGGTTATTTTATTTACAATAAAGTTACGGTACTATCAGAAACCAAAAAAGGTAAATCTTCTTGGGAATTGAAAGCGTTATACTACTCCATGGATACTTTTCCAACAATGAAACCATTGCACAAGACATGTGAGAATTAAGCAACCATGCCCAACCAAGATCTCGTTCTGACACAAAATGTTGAAGAATGTTGTATACGTGAGGAGACCTACGGTAACTAGTCACACTAGGGAAAGAGTTCCGTATACGGACAACACTTAATACCCCTATGCACAAACCTATGAGACTCGTCTGAAAACTGAAGTATTTTTTAGCAAATACTTTGCAATAATCCTGGCTTAATTTCACTTTTCAGGACATGTTGTCACTTTTTTAATGGCTTTTGTAACATTTCAAGGAAAAATATGGAACTCTTTCCCAAAAAACATCTCAATAATTAACAGGAGCCACATTAAATCTAAGCAGATGTTAAGAATTCAAATGAGATCTGCCCTAAGCCCTACAAATTTAAATAAATTTGTAATCGATGGTTCAAAAGAAACCAAGTCTGTAAGCAAACCATCCAAAAAAACAGTGGGCACAGCCTGGCCACTTAACCCCCGCCTTTGATCAAGGCACACGCGGCGAAGTGGATAGTCGCTCAAGAGCGAGGAGCTGGAGTTTTTCTTTACACTTGCTACTGTTTCGGTAGCAGATATGATATATGTATATGCATATGTCCACATCAATCAAAACAAAGGCCTCTGTGGCGTATGTAATAAGTTATTCATCATTACAATGACCCGCGTATTCAGCACGGCGTCCTTTCCGGTGGTAGTGTAAGCTCTAGACAACATTCTCTTCAAGATTGCCTAAAATATGCAGCACCGAAGCTTGGGATTCCGATCGACAAATTGAAACCACAGCAAATGTTGGCTGTGAAGGCTGTTCTGGAGGGTCGAGACGTATTTGTCAATCTTCCAACTGGATAAGGCAAGAGTCTCAAATACCAGGTCGCACCGTTGTTCAAAGACTTCATGAACATAAGTGGCCCAGACATATATACTCGGACTACTTAATCCCCCGAAAAGGATTGGTTCAGAGAAATGTGAATAATTCAAAAACATAAGCATATTGAATAATTCAGATAAACCACTGGAAACAAAGCTCCAAAGGCGCTTGTGGAGGCGTGTACAGTCCATGGCACAAACAGCTCGGATACTGCATGCAGGGGGCTTGCATGCAGTTCGTCGTGTGATCTTGACTATCCATTTCGCAGCGGGCGCCTTGATCAAAGGCTAACTTTACCCATGATGCTAGCCCTTCATGCCTTGATATGCCGCCCTTGGACATGTTGAACCTGACACAGGGACCCTCTTAATCTTCAATATTTATTCAAGAGCTTTGTAAGCATAGGCCTAGCAACCTACATCAAACTAAGAACACTTTTTCATACGACATCAATTTGATACCATTTCACCATTCGCATTCTGACACATGGATTTGATGGAGGGCCCCATGGTCACTTCTGAAAAATGACATCACCATTTCTGGGCCTGAACCAAACATGCGTCGCACACATTGACTGCAGTTGTACACGTTTCACGCAAATGCCGGTAGGCCTACATGTCGACGCTTCAGCCCTTTGGGGTTCAGCCATGTTTATCACCCGGCTGTTTATCTTCGTGAGTGAATATACGGATGTAACACAGCTACGAGATTGCGTTTTTGACTTGGTTGATGAACCAGGAATTGTAGATCCGTATCTGTAGTCAAATATGAAGGAAATAAAAACGAGCAACAGCATTTCTTCTCACCTCGCGGAGCCCCTCGACCGACCCCGTTTGCCATGGTTTTGTTGCATGCTTTCCCCACGGGTCGCTGGTTGCTCATACAGCACTGACGGGGTGGATAATGAAGTGTTTGGCTGCTTTCTCTAACAGTCACAAAGATCAGACGCTCATAGCGGCTATGTTAGGCGTTGCTGCTCCCAGTGGTCCTGGAACAGAAGGATTTGGCCCCGTAATCGAGCAACTTTTAGCGTAAGAAGTCGTTAATTTTTGGCCTGATTCTACGATTAGTCAGGCTCTCGCACCAACTTTACGGCGATTGCGGAAGAATACAGTTGAATGGTTCGCACGCACGTCAACAAATGAGGCACTGAATTCCAAGCTGCTCTTGCTCCACATAAACCGATGCATACTTTGCATAATATTTCTTAAAATGCTATACATTTGTCAATAAAAACCTGGTGTTTAATACTTGTTAATAAATTGGTATTATGTGGGCTCTAACTTTACGCGCGGATTCAGACATAATCAAAGGAGTAGCTAGAGGGAATGGCGGGCATTTTGGCAGAAAAAAAAATGATGGGTAAGGAGAATTTACTGTGTGAATATGGGGGCGCTGTTTAGTTCTGCCAAAACGGCGTTCCCCGCGCCGAATTTTAGAGTACTGATATTTAAAAATCTAATTGTAAAAGTGGCTTCCCCGTCAACTGATTGGTTGTGCCTATGAATTGCGTCGTAAAAACCAACAGAAGATCATTTCACTAACAAATGGAAATTCCATTGTTCCGTCACAAGAAACCTCTGAATGGGGCCACCCCCCCCCAAAAAAAAGAGCCAACAGATTTTTTAAAATAACAAAAGTGAGAAAATGGCGACATTTGGCTAATTTCATTGTTCTTTCTTCCCAAAGCATGTAATCCCCCCACCAAAAAAAGTGCCATCAGAGGTTTAATTAATATTCACAACAAGTTTGCTCCCTGAACCTTTGTATGGAATTCCATTGCTGCCATTTTATGCGGTGCATGTGGGGCATTTTTGCCTGGATCTCCCCACACTTCCGCCGTTTGAGGGCGCATTGTCGCGTCGTGCCGTCGCATCGTCGCATTGTCGCATCGTCGCATTGAGGCATTTTGAGACCTAGACCTTTCTTTAGTTTCGCTAGCTGAGGGCGCACAAGATTAAGTCAAGAATGACGCCATTGCATTTTTGTAGGGAAGGATTGGTCAAACACTTTTTATCGTATCTCTTAAATCATAAATTACCTGCAACGAACACCATGCTGAATCTCCAAAATTCCACAGATTTCCGGATAGGTGTAACCTGCTGCAAAATAATGACAGATCGGCTGATCTCGTCAATTTTATGTAAGGAAATAAATCTTGCAGTGTAAGTGTAACAGTCATTAACACAAGGGCAAGAGGAAAACATCACTGTTGCTAAAAAATATAGGCCTATAGGTCCTAACAAAATCGATATTTTTTAAAAATATGTTCAATAGATTTTCGGGATTTCTGTAACATGACATATGACAAAAATGCATGGACACAGGATGCAGCACTAGTCATAGTTTTGAAAAGCTGAAATTGATTCTATTCCAAACTAGAAATAAAGAACTACACGAGCAAATATACTGTGCCCAGGAATTAACAGACTAGGGTTTTTATAAGGAATTTATGAAAGTACGGTATACCGTGTTCAATAAACTTGTACTAGTTTGTATCCACTGACGGTCCTGCTGCCGTCATCTCGTCCGAGTATTTTAAATGGATCCAACTTTGTTTATAATAGGGTAGGGGTTACCGTCCAAGTGCTTCAAAAAGGTGATACATGCAGTTCGCTCCAAGTTACAGCGTTAGGCCTTTGGCCAGTGGCTAATATAATATTTCAAAGGATGCTGCCCACGTGGCAACACAAAGGGGGATTCATTAACGTATAATCTGAAGATGTAGGCCTATTCATCTTATGGCATAAACTTGAACTCGGAAAGAAACGCTCATTAAAACTAGTCCTAACGGGAATAATTATAGGGGATATTTATGCTAAACACCGCAGTCACAACAGCAACAGCGCCCTCCTGGCGGAGCACACGAAACAAATTCCATTATAATGAAAATGCGACGATGCGATAATGCGACAATGCGACGATGCGACGGCACGACGCAACGCGACGCGACAATGCGCCGTCAAACGGCGGAAGTGTGGGGAGATCCAGGCCACTGCCCCACATGCGCCGCGTAATGGCAGCAATGGAATTCCATACCTTTGGTTTCTGAATCCGTCCTGGACGCAAAACTCATCATTAGAATTGCCGGCACCCAGCGCCCTTGCGTTCGAGTTGGGGAGTAAGCTCTTTGAAAAAAAGTGTGTATATAATTGCCGGCACCCAGCGCCCTTGCGTTCGAGTTGGGGAGTAAGCTCTTTGAAAAAAAGTGTGTATATATAAAGAGAGTAGTTTTGACGGAGACGCAACGCTTGGCCCAAGTATTGACATGCATGCATATGGAAAGGCCCCTTAACTCTGATCGAACGCAGGCTATAGTCGACGATGATTGGACTAGCCTAGTCAACTATTCGCAACCAGCCTATCGAGGTTGGTCGCATTGTTGGTTGTCATAAATCGTTTTTAGTAGCACAATACAGAGAGGACCAGTAATAGGAAAAATGCCAGAAAACAGTATGTGACCAGTAAACGACCATTTTCACTTTTATTTTTGCTATTTTGCCCGTCCTGCGACCACCTTTTCTCCCATTCGACATAATAACCTGACATCGAATGACTATACCTAAGGTTGTTCGCATTTCCACTTCACTGCACATGCGCTTGGTACGTAACAAACCAAGCACTTGTTAACTAGTGGTCCTTGAGCGTATTTGCCCCATTTTGTTCTGCACTGACGCACAATCCATCATTTTGGTTCCAGCAACTGACACATTCATGTCGCAAATTCGCTCGGCTCTTTATACAGCTCAGGGCGTATTAATGGAAGCTGCGCGCGAGCTCATTAATATTTTGTGATCCCCTGGGATTTTTCCAATAAGACAGACCAAAATCAGGAGGGATCATAGAAATATTTCTATAAATCCCGAATTTGGGACTGATAGTTTCCAGTTCGGGGTATTTCTTTCACAAAAAGCCCAAAATTGCGGGCCTTTTTTGGGATAGAGGCGGACGGCTAGATTCAGAAATGAGCGCTTCGTTTTACTGCTATTTTGGGGTATCTTCCTTGAAAGGCAAATAAAAAGCAATTTTCGTGGATAACCCCATGCAATTGAAGCGAAATGTGATCTTTTGGCCATAGTCTTGAATTTCCAATGAAAAAATGGAGGCCAATCTCTTCACGAGAGTCAACAGGCGGCGCTATTTTGGTCCGATCTTGCCGCACTGTTTTCTATGGGCGCGTATTTGGTGTTGTGCAACCCTCAGTCAGCACTAAACTGTACAATACAGGGCGCCCTCTACCGTTCAGTCGGCCATTTTATAGAAGTTTACCAAGAACTGAAATCATGGAAATTGTTATTAGGATATATCAGACGGCTTAAATGTAACGATTTGCGCTCATAATAGTCAATAAGCTATGCTTACAGTCATGAGAAAACGCAACGTTGGGATGGGGATTGGAAGTTCACAGTAAACTTCAATCACATTTGATTTCTTCGTCGTTACCACCATTTCGTCCGAAGGGTTCCTAAGTACAGCAAAGATTTACGCCAAATTCAACCACTGCAGCATTTTGTAGGGGACCGTCCATACGCAGAAAATTCTGACCGTTCTACGCGATGGTTCCACCCCGAGCATTTCATGTTTGTGCCTTATCACATCGATAAGATGGTACCAGTAAGATCTAAATGGTGAGGGTGAGATGAACCGTTTTAATGGGTATGTAAAGGTTGGTCCCATTAGTATGGAATTCCATATCTGCCGTCGCCCGTCGTCCGTCGCATTTTGCTTTTTGTTGTGTACCAATTCTGCCATTTAATTACCAGTTCCAAACATGCCATTTTCCGTCGTGCGTCGCCCGTCGTGCGTCGCCCGTCGTGCGATCGGCTGATCCCGTCAATTTTATGTAAGGAAATAAATCTTGCAGTGTAAGTGTAACAGTCATAAACACAAGCCTTGACAAGGGCAAGAGGAAAACATCACTGTTGCTTAAAATATAGGCCTATAGGTCTTAACAAAATTGATATTTTTTTAAAATATGTTCAATAGATTTTCGGGATTTCTGTAACATGACATATGACAAAAATGTGTGTTCCATACATTAGACAACATGTGAGAAAGTACATTAACTTCATAATTATCCATGAAAAACCAAGGTTTGCGTTTTGCGTAGACCATGACTCATCCCCGTGCACAAGGTACATGCAAGCCCCCCCCCCCGTGTCGTAGTTAGGATTTTACTGGGGGCGGGGCAAGGGGGCACCAGCTTTAAAAGGTGTGTTTTTAAGGGGCAAACTTTTGTTAGCCTTGTTCAATACCCATTCATCCGGGTTTTTTTTATTGGGCGGGGCACCTGGAGGGAACCGGGAATCGGGGGGGGGGGCACGTGCCCCCCCCCCCCCGTAGCTATGCCACTCCCCCCCCCAGCGTACGTATTATGTACTTGGTGGGCGGTCTGGTCACAGTCGACAGAGAATCCGCAGGTTGGGAGTAGACCGTCCCTATGGTTAGCCCCACCCACTACGCATATGGGCACGAGCACGTGCTCTTCTCAAATGCCACACCGTGTGTTCCAGCCGTAATCACGTATGTCCGATTTTTGTGCATTACCATGAGTGTGACTGTCAGAACTATGATGTACTATATACGACACACATTTCTGCCTCTTTCTAAGCGACGCAACGACACGACGCGGCGGCATGAGCGATGCTGCAGCCCTTCGCTTCACGGTGTTTACAGAGGGCGCCATTACTGTTTTCTTCCATTTCCGTCTCCCGCGCTTACAAAATAAATGTCCTGAGCCGCGTTGATTTTTCTTGTTTTTATTTCATCAATTCATCAATTCATCAATATGAGTTTTCTTTTGTCATATTTTATTTTTTAAAAAAGGAAGAAAGGGCAAAGAGAAAATCTGCGTATGCTGGAACTGCTCTCACACAGTAAGTGTAAGGCCAGAATTCGTCACTCTTTAATTAATTACCCGGCCAATCCTTCTTCCAATTTCTGTCTGCAGGCGCCGTGTGTGTGCAAACGTAATGGCAAGAAGGCGACAGTGCGACGGCGCAACTCTAGGGAGCCGTCGTGCCATCGCGTTGTGTAGTTGCGTCGCCTTAGAGAGAGGCATACAGAACACAACGGGGCGGGGCTTAATGGATCATTTTGTTACCGGGTTGTGTTAAAACGGCGGCTCTATGGCAGCGGTGTCAGGTCAACTCGCCCCCTAGGCCGACTGGTCCCTTGCTGACTCACCATGGCAGGATATAGAAATAAATGGAAAAGCGAGAGCAACTCCTTATCCCGCCCTGATAGCACTCTTCGAGCCAAACCCAACGGGTAAGTCAAATGCGCCAACTCTTGTTCACACACGCTTATCTATTCCGCCCTTCTCGATATCTCCCGCAATGGTGTACATGAATAGGTAAACTAGATATGCCCCGCCCCTTTTATACACGCTATTCGATGCATCAAGATGTGGCTTAATGGCTGGCTCATAGGCCTACTTCGAATTTGTAAGAAAAGGTCAAATGTTCGCGTGGCGAATTCGTCAACATGAACCAGCGAAATTTCCCAGAAACTTTTTTGTAACGTCAAATTCGCTTCACTTTTGCATTTGCTGTAGTATGAACCGGCGTTTAGTTTGGAAAATTGTCTCAGAAATCATAGGTCCACTTATTAAAAGTTGGCTAAGTGTTGGGGGTGTCACCAAAACACACCGCATTAAGGTCTTAGAGGTGAATTCAAGTAAAGGGCCCTAGAAAGTTCCCTCGCTTATAAAGCTTCTTTGATGGCCTACTGATGTTTGCTTGTCTTTCATAACCCGCTTACATGTCAATGTAAACCGCTAGCTCACATTAAAGCATTTTCTTTTGCAGCTCCTTTAACAAGATTCAGAGTTAGTACATTTACTTTTTTGACGAGGCAGATCTCTTTCTTTCTTACAACAACTCTTGATGCTTTTGCCAGGGAATCTTCCGCAAAGAGCGGGCTCAGTCAAAAATAAATTAATTTGTAAATGTGAAGGAAAGCTAACTGGCAGAAAACGAGGACATCAGAAAGCGGCTGCAACATCTCAAGTAAATGGGTAGAAGCAGGTTACCCAATTCAACCGAATTAAAAATGGGTGGGGCATGAAATGTATTGGGTGAAATAAGACAATTATTTTTATTCCACACGTAACATCGCAGGGGGTTGTTTCAAATTCTCCCTACTGGAAGACGTCAACCGGCCCTTTAAAACCAAAACATTAGTGCGCATGGGCTAGCAGCATGCGACTTCCGCTTTTTGTCGTGTACCCAGAAACATTCACGTCCCATCAGAACTAAAAATGCGGTGGAATGGAACCAGTCTTATTTCAGTTCCGTATGCATTTTATACACTAAAAGCATTTTGCATTTTGCGGTCCCGATCCCGTTTCTGTACGTGATCATCGTGGAAATCAATCGAGCCGCCTGTTGTTCAGATGGAGGATTCGAGTACAGAGAAATTTCTGATGTCAAAGAAATGGGTTACAGAGAGGTGATATATGACTATAAGCAGTAAGTTCTCTTTGCAGATTGATTTTTCTCAGCAGAATTGCTACTCCCTTTTCGCATATTCCTCGGTCTCTTCACTTGGTTCGTTCATGGTTTTGTCAGTCCGTTCATGGTCCGTTACATGTAAGACCGAGAGTGGGTCCTGTTCATGTACTTCATATCCGTGTACACATGTCCTGTAGCCTACATTGAAAATGTAGATCATCGCGTACGAATGTCAAAGCAAAAACGTCCCTTAAACTAAAAAAGAGGGGGCGTACTAAATCAAGCACATTTTGGAGGAATCTTATGTTCATCATGATGTGGAGGTTTTCCTACCTAGGCCTAGCTAGTTGATCATATTTACTGGGGCCACATTCAAAGTCTACTGATTAAGTTACTTATTCGAATAGTGTGCCATGACCATTATGACACTTTGATAATGGAGGAATGTTCTTAATCTTCCATGCTATGACAGAAAGCAAAGGTAGGCTAAGCCTAGTGATTTGAATTATATAGTCCTAGGCCTGTCCCTTCTGTGGTGGGTAAGCCTAATATTAGGCCCACAAAATGTATTTCTTTTTTTCAAATTTATCTGTAGAAATATGCAATAGATAGGAAATTTTTTCTTTCTCGTCGACATTGATGAGATGTATTCCTTCCTCCATTGTTCTACCATCTTGTTTATTCTTCTGAGTATGCTATGATTGTCACCTGGGTACTGTAAATAAAAATTTTCCCTTATTTTTTGCCTAGTCAAATACATGTACATGTAGTATGCATCAATGTACACTAATCATACTCGAGGGGTTAAAAGGATTTTTTACCCGGAAGGTAATTTACCCCTCAAGTGTTTCCCTTTTTAATTAATATCTCAAACTGACAGACTTTCTGTATTGTCATCAGAAATATAAATTTTGTTTTTGATTTAAATGTTTCTGGCTGGAGGATTTGCCTTTACTGGTACATGTGTATTTTAGTTTGTGATCTGACCTACATATGACCTGAAGTTTTCACATGAGATGCCCGCATATGAACTGCAGAGAACGTTGGAAAAATTAGATAAGTTTGAATTTTCAATTTTCATTTTATGTTACAGAAGAATTTGGTCCTGTACATAACTCAAGCTGGTTTCCTAAAGTGAGCTTTCCCTAATTTGAGTTTCATGTAAGAAACATGTTTGATTAGGATTCTTCTGGCTACTAGAGCTGCAGTCTTTAGTATTTTGAATTGATATTTGACAGGCTCACCATTCTGCCCAACAATACACAGAAATTGTTTATCTTTTTCCTCAGCATAGTGATCTGACAAAGCGCTTGGTCAAAGTAAATAACATCATCAGTGCTGCTTGGAACTAAATAATGGATATGGCTATGAATAATGGACACGATGTGGCTGAGGATTTGCCCACTGATGAAGTCTCGGTTGCCTCCAGTGAGGAGGATGCTAATGCCCCGCCCAGCCCATCCTCATTGGCTGATGAAGAAGGGCTAACAGCCAATGGCATGGTGGCATCAACAAGACCCAAAGAGCAGACGGATCGGTTTGGCTTCACAGGTGGCAAACAGTTTACAAAAGATTCGTAAGTGCTGACAAAAAGATATTTGTATACATGTATATATTTGTATATATATAAAAGGGATTGAACTATAGTTAGTGGTAAGTGACTCAAGATTGATTTGTATGAAAATGTTTGTTAACCTGATCAGCATCGTGTAGTTTTTAAGAAATCAGGAATTTCATCTTTACAAAGACTTAATAAGTGTTCAGAATACACCCAACAGTAGTGGTTCAATTATGGGCATGATATTGCTCTTTCCTCTTTCTCCTTTGCTCATTTCTCCTTGGAATCACTCATTCCTCCCCCCCTTACTGTACTCGTTTTCTTGTATTTAATCAATCTCAGCACAGTTTCACGATACTTGTCCTTTGCCCATGCCCTTTTTCTCATGAAGAGTTTCTTTCCAGCCAAACTTTGGCATGTCCCGCTGTGTCACCGTGAGTGTAACACGGTGACATATTTTGTCGTAGCCTGGTTCTCCAGCAAACAACCTCGCGTTACAGTGCCTTGGAAATATGCACGTACCAGAAAATACTTGGAAGCCGCAGAACTTGTTAACTGAGCCAAAAAAGAATGTTTGTTTTTGTTAAGGTTTCAGGCGGTAACATCATAACATTGAGCAAGGTACCTGCCATTTTCAGTTAAGTGTCTGGTAGTGTATATGGGTCATTCAGTAAATTCGGGGTCCAAAAGTGTGACATGTTTGCATACCAGTTACGTGTACACCTGACCTGTATAATATGGCATGGAAATATCACTGAAATTGATTTCAAACTATTTCTATTTGTGTGGCAAGCAATTTGCATTAATTTATCACACCTGGAAATTAGAGAATGTGTTATGAACTTACACAGTCATATGTCACATTGTCAGATGTGACAGGGAAGCAAAAAAAGATTTGACCCTTAATTTATAGAATGACCCGTAGGATTACACACTGCATTTCAACTTGTTAAAAAGGCACACATTTATTTCTTGCATCAGGCAGTATCTTTGGCCATCTAAAGATGGATTTATTCATTTCATTTGGTTTGATCACCAAAAATTTGCAAGAATTTGTGGAAAATTAAAAAAAGATTTCCACATTTTTAGAAGTGGACTAACTCTAAAAAGGTTTTTATTCAAGACTTTCACTGTATACCTACCATTTTCTGTACAGGTTATGAACGCAAGATTGGTTGCATTATGCCAACATTTGAGACATTTATTTTCCAGTGCTGCGACAGGCTTTTAAATGGTTTCATTTGTGTTCGCACGTATGCTCTGTATGTAGTTGGAAGACCAGCTTGTTATTTTTAACGGTCCATTTGAGGCATTGTTTAAGGTTAGTCTGGCTGCCCGAGGGCCTGCAGATTTTGTGATTCAACCTGGTCTATTCTCAGCATGTTCCCAGAACATGTAACCTAACCTAATTAATTTAGAAAATAAGTCGGCCAGCCATGGTATCTGGTAGCTCATTGGTTGCTACCACAGTATCATTTATCCATTGAGTATATCCTGGAATGCCCCAGCACACCACGTGAAGATGTTGACATGACTTTTTTCGTTGGGACTTCTTCATGGGCTTTTGATAGGTGTAACTTGACAGTGAAAAGTGTGTCTTAATCGATACCAGCAGAAATGGCGTTTTGAAAATGTTTGCCATGTATTTTTTAAAGAAATGTTTTGGGCTACATGTAGTTTTTGCTGAAGAGGCAATTCTCATGAACCTTGACCTCACCTGAACAGTTATTCAGTTACCTGTAGCATAGTGTAAAGATTTATGACCACCCATTACAATGACAACCTATGTGCAACATAGTATGTATTCAAATGACAAACATGCTGTTTGTATTTGACCTGAAACTCTGAGGTTACCGTCAAATGTGACCTTTTGGAAACAAACCAAACTCATAAATGGCTACATGTGCAGTATACATGTAGTCCCAGCAATAACGTACGTGTGAATCTGCATTCTAGAGTGTGTACTGATTTTACTCTTCCATTCTACTAAAATTTATTGATCAGCTTCCCTCCTCCCAAAAAACAGTTCTGTTTCCTGTCCACCCTGAGCTGAAGTGCGCCCTCACCGGCGAAAGAAAGACAGATGGTATGAAGTTTTTCGAGCGGGTTCTTGCACGCGTTCGGCACGCACGCGAAGACCGTACATTCCAGATAAAATTTGTCGTGCCTACTCAGCATGCTCCTTGTCAAACACACATAAACTTGCGCGCATGTGCCGTGAATACGTACCAAAAGACTGTCCATTTCATTTCCAAACATGCCCTCCTTTGTCCCTGCCCGGAGCTGATTACAATTTACATGGTATCTGATAACAGGCTAGGTAGGTAGATTTTTTTGGAGGGGGGGGATTTTTTCATGCAGATTCAGCGTGCATGTGAGTATTAACCGGTTAAAAATAGCAGCAGTTCAGAGGTTGGGTGATGTTTATTTCAAATGAAATGAACAACACTTTGAAGCATAGCTTACCAGTTGTGTGTAAAATAAGGACACTGAACCTGTTTGCACCACATTCAAACTACAGCAGACACATTTTTCTTTCTTTCCAACTTTCAATATATCGCCCAAATTTTCTTCCCTAAAAAAACTTTCATGTCACGACGACAGAGTAGGAATGGAAAGTAAATAGGCATCAGTAACTATTTTTTTTTTTGGTGGCCTTAACTAATGTTAATCAATGTTATTTTAAATGGTATTTGATCGATTAGATGTACCTGGTACACAGCATGTATGGCAAGTGTACATGTACTGGAATGATGCACCAGTACATTTGATTAAAACAGTGGGCTTATAATTAGTGGTCAGTTCAACAAACAGACTTGTCTACTTTTTACGATCTAGACCTCTTATTCATCTTTGTAGAGTGTATAAAAATGTATTCGTGTACATGTACATGTATGTAATGTGTTCAGCACCCTTGGTCGATATGCTTGATTGCCCAATCTTTGCACGTGATCATTCCATCTTACTGCACGATGTGTCAATAATTCTGCCATCAGCCAGTTGCCTTGTCTTTCCATTTCATAATTGTGAAAGATGGCTTACAAGAAGGAAAGTTACATGTAAGTTGGAGATTTCATGCAGGATTGACCAGTGGTACCCTGAGTAATCAGGCGATGGTGCAGATTGACTGGTTGCGCCCAACGTATGCATTGAAATGTGCCATGTACATGTACGCATGTAATGTGTATCACATGCAGTGTTTTCATCAAATTGTGGTACCAAATTCATGTATGCAGCACTTTAATTTATGAATATGTTTAGAGCACATATCATTTCCAGAAGCCCACTCTGTTTGTAACAGATGCAGGTACATGTAACTGTATGCAGAATGGCAGCTTCAGGTTTGATTCCTACCAGGGTAACAGTGTGGATAGGATTTAACCTTTTACCCGAGATACAATTGCCAAAGCACTGGTCTTGCCACTTAGATAAATAAACATCTACATGTATGATGTTTTGTAATATCACACACACTGCCTGGGCTGATTGTATGGGTTGTTGTAGTAACGTTGACATAAATCCGTAACAAAACTTCAGTAGTAACTCGAGTTTTTACTCACGATATACACGTAGAAATTCCTGCTATAATATTACTCCGTCCAGCAATAGTGGAGATAATTAAAATAGAAATTAGGAAATGGTAAGTGATCCGATTTCATGACACTTTTCCTGCTGTCGGGGTTATCCGATGGCCTCTATGTGTGGTGTGTTTATATTGCAGTATATTTCTTTGCCTTGTATCAGATTTTCAACTTGATGTCATGTACATGTAGACATTGCATGGTCCGAAACTTTGCCAACCAGAAATTGAACACGCTGCCTGCTGAACTCAATGTCTTTGCAAATCCTTCATTTTCTTTCTGATCAGCAAAATCCAATCAACTTTTCCAATTTTCGGATGTCATTAGACAGTTTGAAGAACAGTGGATCCATGTTAAATTTATTATTCATCATCTGTGTCAAATTCCGAATTCATCACCAGCAATGTGGACCGAATATGGAATCATCTGCCGCTTTACTCAGCGGAATATTGACACTTCCCACCCTATATTTGCGTCCCAGCCCTTCCCCCTCACCGGTCTGACCACTCAGGGCTATTCAAATTGTGATACTTTCTAGATTGATTCGTTTATTTCCTCCTGATGGAATTTCATGCAGTTCATGGTGAAAGACAGCAGTAGGTGCTACCGCAAGCCTTTCTTCCTATTTTTTCCCCCTCCCTCTTACCCAAGCTCTGCCCCCCCCCAAGAGATCTACCTTTTATCCAATCCCAAGGGCCTGCCTGCCATCTGAAGCCAATGCACTCACCTGACCGGGATGTAGAGAATGTTTCTCTGATTTCCGTAATGTCGGCTGTCGGCTTCCTAATTTTGTCCAAAGGTCAGGAAGTTCACCTTCCTTGGTTTACCACACTGTCGTAGCTGGTCACCACACACACATGTACATGTACATGTAGGTGAACAGCTGCATATGTACACTTGTACACGTTTGAACTACTGTGTAGTGTACAGTTCTGTACATAATCTGGCAGTTTTAAAACAAACATAATTTGGGTCTCAAAATAAATTCTGACTGCTGCTAAAGATAGACCGATTTTGAAGCCTGTATGATTGGAGTTCAGCACAAGTCTACGGGATTCAGGAAATAGAATTGAATTTTTCTTTTTGACATTTATAACTAGGCTCAAGTCAATTTAAGGAAGTATATACATCAGCTTACCGAGAATATGCTTACTGAAAAAAAGGCTTAGAAAAACTGTAGAGCAAGGAAACAGTATCATCCCTGCATGGAAAACTAAACGGCAAGTAAGAAAAGATGACCTGAATAAAACAGGCAAAATGCGGGAGAAAGTGCAGCTTGATAAGGGCAAAACTTACATGTAATACTCAAAGAGTCATTGAAAAAGAACTGTCAGACTTGGTTCTGCTTAACTGATTAGTTCACTGGTTTTATTGTGTGAAATAATCTTCACTGTTTTAATGATATTTCTTGTAATTTATGTTGCACTCTTAATTTTGTGCTGTTGTACTGTTTTGGATTGATTTTTCCGTTGAGATATCCTTGAAAGAAAAACGTTACAATTTTTTAGCCGATTGGGTAAATTGTAATGTTTTTTAGGGCTGCGAAAGCTGTTTCCCAACATCTGCCTGTACATATGTAACTGTGCAATTTTTCTTTCAGTTGAACAAAAGCATTCAAATGGCAACTGTGACCTGTTAGGGTCAGTGAAGTGCCCATCGGTGCAGAATAAGCATCATTAGGTGACCTCGGACGACAAATACATTTCATTACGTTGTTTAATTTCCTATACATGGCAGGGATTGGAATACCCCGGTGCAGGTGATTAGACGACGAGAGATCAAATGGCTGGACATGCTGGATGACTGGGATAAATGGATGAATAAAAAACCCAAGAAGGTAAAAAAGCTGCTGCCAAAAGGAATACAAAAATTACAAAGAAAAGAAAACCAAAATTACATGTACTGGTATAAAGACCATAAAAGGAATGCGAGGCTAATAGCTGTGTTAGTGCCCTAAAAATCTTTGGTCAGGAAGATGAGATGTCGGTGTTTTCATTTTATCAAAATGTTTCTACACATTTTTAGTTGGTAACTTTGGGTGAATTTCCATCAAACATATCATTAACAAGAAATATGAAAGCTCCATGGTGTTTTCAAATAAACAGAGAAGCAGTTTTTAAGTGGATAAATTTGGGTGAATTTGCACTAAACACGCTCTTAAGAAATCTAGAAGCTCAATGGTCTGATCTGGCATGAATTCTGTGTTTTGTTCATTTTAAATTGGAACATGTTTAGAATAGATGATGATCTGCAATTTTTGACCACTCTTATCTCCCTCTTCAACCCCTCTCCCTTCCCCAACTCTAAGTTTTCCCTCCCCAGAAACGCTTTCGATTTGAGGCCCACGAACATTTGAAACTTCTTTGACAGATTCTTTGTGTCTAAATCGATGCATAGGTTCGGGAACGATGTCGGAAGGGCATTCCCTGTTCTATACGTCCCAGAGCATGGCAGTATTTGTGTGGAAGCAAGAAGCTTTATGAACAGAATAAAGCGAGATGGCAGGTTAGTCTGATGCGGTCATTTATATTTTGCTGGATGTAGACGTTTGGCAGCATTTCCAAGTTTCTGTTTGTAGCCCGTATTTTGTAGCCTCCATAAAGGCAGGGTCATTAACAAGATATTTGAATGGCACGTTCTGCTTGGAGCATTTTGAGCTGAGAAGAGCAGCCTTGTCTCGTGAAAACCTAAGTAGAGTTGTCAGAGCTATTGTCATAATTTATGGACACAAAATGGGACTTATCTGCATTGATGCATGTTGTCTGTATCTATAGTGAAGCCATTTTGTGTCCTGTGGAAGCAGACATTGGAGTTTTTCTTTGCAGCTGTGGTCATTATGCAGAGCTGTTCTTCAGGAATTTCTAGTGACTGATAACCAATCACGTTGCCCAGTAAAATGTAACAAGTTTCTCTCTGACCCGCAGGAGCTGGACTCCTCCGAAGGTGACCCCAAGTGGATCGAGGTCATCCAGAAGGATTTGGACCGACAGTTCCCCTTCCATGAGATGTTCGCCAGCCGCGATGGCCACGGTCAGCAGGATTTGTTCCGCATTCTGAAGGCCTATAGCATCTACAACCCACGGGATGGGTACTGCCAAGCACAGGCACCTGTTGCTGCCGTGTTGCTCATGCACATGCCGGCTGAGGTACGTAGGCTCGTCATCTTGTCTTTGCCAACCCTTCTTCAGCCATCAATAATTTTCGTACTAAGGCTAGACTGTTCCTATAATTGCTGCTGTGGCTGACAACAGCACACACCTCTATGGGAAGTGGCTACAGCAACTAGCCACTGGCTCCCCAATAGGTACATGTGATATCACCCTCCACCGGCTAGACTTTCAGACCATCTTAGGATCATCTGTTGAACGAATTACAAGAAGCTTTCATTGCATGCACTATATGTAGCTTAGAGCCATGTACAAAGCTTGGCTTTAACCCTGTCTATTGCTCCATATCTGGCCTCTGATCCATTTAAAGTTTGTCGGGAAGGTCACATTTTGTGTGACACCTTTTGGCAGTGTTCTCAATCAGTTCGTCATCAATTAGTCAGCCGAGTGTGTGACAAGATGTGACTCGTGTTCTTCCTTGGCGTCTGCTTGGGATAAGGAAATGTCGAGATTAAATAGATCTAGTGTATCCTCCCCTGACCAGCACTGTAACAGTGAAATCGGGATGTCCTGTGGTGTTGTGGAGATTTGTACATCTGTTGATTACTCATGCCTATCGCTCATTACACTTCACTGGTCCTTCAGCTGTTCTGTTGTTCACATGGGCAGCTTGGCCACTTGTTTCATAATATTAAAAGGCCTGTGCATTGTGATGGTTAAATTTACCCTTGAAAATGCACCTTTGTGTCCAAGTTAGCCCTATTTCTATTTTCGTTCGGCACTTAAAAGTGTATTTTGACGCCTTTTTGTTTTGGTGTTCATGTGATATTAATTTCTTTAATTGATGAGTAACACTGTTGCTTTGCTACGGTCATTTCACATCCAAAAGTTGCTAGAATTTAGGATTTTTTGCTGTTGTAAATTTTCTTTGCCTTTGAAAATTCATTCTACATGTACCTCGCGCATAGTTAGCTCTCTGTTTTGGGCCTACACATATATGGTTACATTGCCTTATTGAGTCACCATGGAACTTAACTTTCATAAGGTGAATCTCTTGTTTCACTTTCCATACTTCATTAGCTTGCTAGAACCAAAGTGCAGAAGTTCTTAGGGGGCTGTGGCTACATGTACATGATAGAGATTTAAGAAGCCTTTTTTATGTTTAACTCTCGTTGTTAAAGACCTTTAACAACTTCACATTACGGGCATTTTTACAGGTCATTGTGTGGTACCTGTATTTGTCAGAAGTTTGCATGAACCCTGTTCACAACTGTAATCAAAGTTCCGGAAGCTGTTCTGTTTGTTATGAATTTATGCATTAAGGCCCTAGATTTATGACAAAAGAGAAGAAGTTTGCCAAAGAAATATGAAAAGTTTGGGCAAGGATTGAAAGATTTAGTTATTCCATGTTTTTATTGATAGTTCGGTTGTACAGTGGACTAGTACTTTAAGGTCTGTTTTTATCCGCACACGCAGTGATGATTTGGTTCTGCGGAAGAGACAGTTGACTTTAATAGAATAGAGACCCAATATAACAACACTGCTTACCGCAAGCTAAGAATAGAATCTTCACCAGCCCTGGTAGTAGAGAACTCCATCCTAATAGGCACAGTACATAGTTTAACAAATGTTTATTGGTTGGGTGTTTATACACTTTAACTCCTGAAGGGATTCTGTGCTTTCTCACTTAGTACAGTTTGGTTCTGGAGTGTCAGTCACATAAGTCTCTTTAACCCTAACCGCCAAGCATATTGTTTGGCTTACACTACTCAGTACTACAAAAAACTAAGTAGTAGCCTGAGCCTGAAGGACCTAGCGCTACAGATTACTACTTCTGGCTAGGTGACTTCCATTGTTACTTGTACAGAGAACAATAAAGCCATGCATTCATAGTGCCACAGCACTGTATGATACAATGTACATTGCCTTACCTATTGTATTTTATGGCTTCTGAGAACAATGCGAACAATCGTCTTAGGCTTACAGCTAGACACTGTAATGCAATCCTTGAAAATTGAAACATCCTTAATCCACAAAAGCCCAGTGGCCCTGTAGCCAGTGTTTGACCAACGAAAAACAATAGCTCTGTATTCAAGGACGTCAACTTGAAGAATAAATTAACCTGATTTCCCTCCAGGCAGAAGGGAGACACAGTGGCTGGGGTGACTCACCCGTAGGGATGGAAGTTGATCAAGGAAATCGTAGACGCCATTTTGATTTTGCCTTGACAGTTGCTCTCGAGTTGAAATTTTTTGTGCCGAAAAAAAAAACACACACACACACTTTTAGCACGAGCCAATTAAAGGCTCAATGTGCAGAACATTACTGAACCAAGTCATGCCAAAATTGAATCTGTTAGAGCTAAACCATAAATTTCTTTCATTATTGGTAGCCACAGGCCTATTGTACATTTAGTACGTGTATCGGTTGAAATGTATGAGCCCTGTGTGCATACATATGTGTGATGAAAACCAAGCAATTACCACTTGATACATGGTCTAGTTATAACGTATTCTCTTTGACAAAACATCCTACATGGTTGCTGTGTGGACGCTTACCCGCTAAAGGCCAATTGACAGCACACTTGACTTAGGCTCCAATTGTCTGGTGTGCACAAATGTCAGTCACGACACCCAACGTCATCAAACACATTCAACTTGTTTTAATTGACAACAAAATGCATAGCACATGATGGGAATAAATTGGCTGAGAAACATGTATCTGTTGATTGTAGATTGCCCATGTCCATGTACATGTATGGTGGGCGTGTTTAGGCAGACAAGCATAGTTTGGTTCCCTGGATTTCTAGTCTCCCTGCATGTGGAATTGATCACACCATGATTGAAAACAGATGTTAACTACAAGTGTACACAGTCAGACAGGATACAATTATATAGCCTACCTCCTTAACGAGGTAGATTGCCTCCTCCCCTCCCATAAGAGTGTGCTATTTGAAGCAGGAGCAGTGTACGAATTGATTAAATGTTTTCCATGCTTTTTATGATTACCTGTAGGGTATCAAGTACTCTTCAATAGGCAGCTGTATATAGGGAACTATGGAGGCCTATGGTTCACTGAAAATGGCAGATCCGGAACCAGATATTTAGGGAAGGGGCCAAACTTGATATGGCTGGAGTAATGAGATTTTTATCTCTGTAACCTTTTATGACCTTTTTGAGGGATGGCATTGCATTTTGGGGCTTTTTACACACTTTGGAAGGAAGGAAATGAGACAATCCCATTTCTCTCTGTATCTTTCAAGAAAACAAAAAATTGTGTTTGGCCCCTGATCTCGTCATGATTCAGCACAGTACATTGTTCATAGAATGCACATGTGCACATGTATGGCCAGCCATGATGGAATGTGTTGAAAAGCATATACAGGTTCATGTGTGTGGATTAACTGTTGAAGTAACCAGGTCAGATGCAGTGAACCATGTTTGAATACTGAACAGTGTTCTATTGCAGATTCCCTTGGCAAGACTACAGGTGTATAGATACCTTGTACAGGTTAGCACGGCTCCAACATCATGCGCAGAGAGTAACTACATGTAGTCTTGAGGTGGTAGGATCAATGGTGCCTGTGAGATACATTCAGTATGTTTAGAGAGTTCACCGTTCTGGCAAGCATCGTTGTATGGAGTCAGTGTTGTTTAGAAAGCGATCCATCAGTACTCTGATCCTGACAGATGGGGGGGGATGTATACATCTGAAGGCTGAGAAAGGTGCCATTTCATGAAACCAGCCTCATCATTGCTGGACTCCGTAGTACCAACTAGGGGACATCATGGGCGTACATTGCCCAAGCTTCCAATCTCATTGCTGTTTGTTCACCGCGTTGGTATTTAGATTGGATTTACATCTATACATGTGCATGTTTGGATTGATATGTTAACAATAACATGTAGTTCAAAAACAATTTTCGACCCTTTCGTCTTCGACATTTGTAAACATTACATATTATATTGTAGGTACGTGTATGTACTAATACATAAACTTGGGACAGCAAGAGAAATGCAGATCTCACATCTTTGTTATCTGTCCCTTTACACTTGTCTGACAAAACTATACATTTATATTACCTTGGCCGTACAATGACGAAGTCCTGAATATTTCAGATCCTTTGGTTTGATTTTCTACAGTACTGAAATGTTTTCAGTGTCTGTTGAAATGCAGTCTATGACCTGAAAGTGAAAGGATGTCATAGGTGTATGTGCTTATGAAGTGTAAACACTTGAGAGGCCAAGAGGGGAAAAAAATGGTTTCTTGCATATTAGCTTTCTGTTGCTGTAAAAAGGTTTCGGAGTAATCAATATTTCCATTGCTGCTTTCATGAAAAGAATTCAGCCCTTTCATTTTTTTTTTGACCCAGAAGCATCAAAGGCTGAGGGTTTTTCAGTAGGTGTTTGGGATTATAAGGGATTAGGGAAAGTTTCTCTACGTGAATAAAGAAAAAATAACACCAGTGTGGGGAAGTGTTTTGTTAAGTCTGCTTTGACCACTGGGTTTCCCTTCAGAGTTCAGCAAGGTTTTCATGGAGTCTGATCCTTGAACAAAGCAGATTCTGCAGACTCTTTTAGAGTATCCCTGCTGCTGAATTTTACGTGCATGTGTTAGGATGGCTGTGAAGGCAATATGAAATAGGTCACACGGTGACGCTCGCTTTAGATGGTAGCTGGTTAAGTGTTTCCGTCATAGCTGGGTTTTCCATAAGCAGGTCCCGGTTGGTAAATTTTGAAAAAAGAGTAGCCAAATTTTTCAGCTGAATGCATAGTTTTGGTTCCACTTATTTTTTTATGCAGTGGTAAAGCTAGTTTTTCCTTTCCTGTTGCTCACGATTGAAGTCAAAGTTTGTATCCACCATTAAGCAGCTTATATCAAGCACCTTGCACATGTGTGCAGATCTATGGAAACAAAAATTACTTCCAAAAATGTCATATGTTGTATTTGTGAGACCAATTCTTCCATTTTCAAGCAGGAGAGACCTGAACAGTGTAACAGCTCATTAAGGTTGATCAATATGTAGATAATATCCAATATATCGATTTTGCTTTGATATCGATATCAATGATATCACTTCAACATTGAAACTGATGAATCAAAAGCACTGATATAATAAAAAAAATGAAGTTACAGTAGTTGTTGTTATCGCTAGTATTTTGTCTTGGAATAAAAGTGTCTGTTTTTCATAGCTAAGAATAGCAGTCAGCAAATTTTTTACCTATGATTTGTTGTTTTCCTATTCACAAAAGCTTATAAAAAGTCACATGCAGCAAGGTATGAGACGGAGAGAACCCCCCCTAATTTGTGTGGGTCATTGTCTGGCAGGAATCTGGGGAATTCCTTTCAGACATCTTTGGGGAATTTGTTAAGTAACAATAGTCTGGAATGTGTATAGGAATTGGACATGTTGGGGGGTACCCCTCAGTCTCATTTCTTGCTGGGTATATAAAAAAGTGGTTAAAAAAATTTTAGCAGGGCACCTTTCCACGCAAAGGAAAATGTGTACACAAATAAACTGTAAAGTACCCTTGTGTCCGGGTACCAAACCTCATTGGTTATTGCACGCGTGGCGCAGCAGAGCTTTGATGGCCGGAAACCATGAAGCTTAAAGACTGTTTTACTTGTGGCTGTGACTTCAACATCAGTGAATTTTGCCTGGTACTTGTGTGTGTATTTTTTTCATATATGGCACTTGGTAAAATCGTCAAGTGGATAAGAAGTAGCCTTTGCCTGAACTTGTATGAATGACGTGTTACGTGCAACTAATTAAAAGAACCAAAATGAAGTAGGGCACGACAGAGACGAACATGACAGCAGAGAAAAGGAAACCAGCAACTATATTTACAGACATTTATTCAGTTTACATACCAAAAATAATAAAGCAATTTAAATCTAGGTTTCTATTTGTTTATAAAATTAAATAATTACTTATAGGTTGTTGTTGAGGACTTGATTGGGTACGTGCTGTCAAGTTGACTATTGGTGTTCTGTTGCGGAGGGACATTTCGGGCACAGCTGGCTGAAGCACTGCCTGGTGCACCCAGTTGGCCTGATTCAGGTCATCTGGGGTTGAGCCTTAGAACCGGTCTGGTCCCAGGCCATGCGGTGACTCGCTGTATCTGCAGGCAGTGTATAGCTGGAGGGCCAATTGGACATTGGCGGGAGTGATGAAGGTTGGCGACACCCATCAGTTGAAAAAAGAACAGAGCCCCTGGCTGAACGGGTGGCTGTGGTGTGATGAGTGCACCCAAGCATGGTACAACCCACTTTTTAAATACATGTGCACCCAGCAAATAATAAAAGGGCCATTACATAACCGGTCAGCCCACTGGGCAACATCTTAACAAAAGAATACTGGGTACAAAACACAATACATGGGGTCTGCTGCAGAACAGGTTACACTTGAAATACCACAAATGTCTCAAGAAAGAGTTAAATAAAAACACTGCAGGCGAATTCTAAAGGAAGAAATGTCCCATCTGTAACAGATGCATGAGATTCCTGTGCCCTCTCTGCATACACGTAATAGTTTGAGTGATGTATATTCATGTCGTATTGTGGCGTAGCGGTGTCATCAGTGGTGATTAGTTGAAGGAGGAACTTACTGTCCCAGGAAGCAATGAAGCCGGGCTCTCAGATCGTGGACTGGCCGTAGTATGCCTGCCTTCACATTTGAATATAAAGTTCTGACTGCAGGTTGTTGGTGTTGTCAGAGGCTCTTTTGTTTTGGGAAGATTAAAAAAGCTCTCCAATTCCAGCAGACTTATCGCATGCTGCATGGTTAGGGGCCTAAGCCACCTAACTGCAAAAGGTGTTCAGCATTAAGCATGCATGATGCCATTGGTTTTGAGCTTTAAAACATATATTCTTCAAACAAATTTGATATGTCCGTATTATCGATATCGGGCCGCCGATATATCAATATCGGCAATCATCTATAATCGATGATGCTTACAGCTCATTAAGAGCCACCTGTGCTGAGGAGTGTTTCTTTATTATAGTATCATAATCATGGGCATGATAGAAAAGCAAGGGAAAATCCTACCATGGAAACCATTTAGGATTTCCCTTAAATGTGTGATCAAGGAAGAGCCCCGAATTTTCCCTCGGGAAGTCTAAACACTTGTTATCTTAACTTTTGCTTCCAGTTTGCAATTATAATGGTTATAAGTCTCTTGATTTGTAAGTTGAGATGTTAAAAAAATGTATTCAGAACAGACCAGATGACTGTAGTGGGGGGATAGGCCAATTGTCGGCATAAATGTTGATGTCTCATGTGTGGACATAGCAATTTAGGCATTGCAGCATTGTACTTCACACGTAAGGTATGGAAAAATGGAGGAAATACCAACCGAATATACACTGTGCATAGACTGATTGTTGTGAAGTTTTATTCAAATGTCATGGAAAGACCTTGGATTTGTTGGACATCTGGTTGTTGAATGGAAGAGTAAGGATTTTTTTGGGGGGCGTCGCTGTAGCATAATTTTCAGTAACATTGTTCACTTGTTCAAATGTAGGATCTGGTCTTTGTGATTCATAATGGAGTGTTACATACATGTACATGACGTGGCAAGCTACAAAGAACAGGTGCAGTGCAGGGATAATTGGCACCCCTGGATCCATTAGGGTGATTATAGGAGAGGCATTTATCGCCCAAACTCACAAATGCAGTTCAATGTTTATCTCCCTGTGGAAATGTGCCTGTTCAATAAACATGTCTCTTTAACATTGTACATTGTGATCTGTAATGCCCTTGTTCCAGTATGCACAAGGCATTCTGTGTGTACATGCACAGTTAAAAGCCTTGCCCAGGTACACAAACATCATCAATATGAGTGTAAAAGCCAAACTGGAACAGCTGCAGTAACGACAATGGAAGGAAAAGGCATAAATTGGTAGGACAGGCCCGGGATTTGAACGGAAGGTTCCCTGTTGTAGTTTTGACGTAGTTGTCAGTTGTGTTTTTTTGTGTGTGTGATTGCTTGGATGGAGCTTGACAGAGTTAATGTACATTTACATGTACTTCATTGTCTGTGTATTCTGTTGCTTATTTAATAACTTTACCTTTCCAGAAACATATCTAGATATCCAATTGGCACTTGGCCATGGTTTGTGATCAACAATATTTAAAAAAAAGAAATGAAATTTTACACCTGTTGTCATTACTGCAGGAGTGCAGGTTGATTGAAGTATGAGATGACTGTTCACTTGTGAACATATCCCATAATGAATATGAAGCCATGGCCAAATCAATTAGCTGTCGCTAGGAATTACACACATGTCAATGGGAAGAAGCTGTAGCCACAATCCACTGGCTACCATGAGCGCAAGTGTTGTTTCAACCGCAGTCATAACTTCCAGACATTTTTTGTCATTCCTCAGCTCCATTGTACTGTAACTGGGCACTGTCCATCCCCCATCATTAATGTATGCCATGAGTGAACATTGATCCTAAGCTTTGTTACAGCTTGGTTTCAGGGACCATCGTTATGTTGCTTGAAATTTGATTGTCTTCTCACAGTCTTTGTTTGTCTGCTTTCATTTTTTGTCCTCCAGGATGCATTTTGGGCCTTAGTCCAGATCTGTGAGAAATACCTGACTGGGTATTACAGTGTTGGCCTGGAGGCTGTGCAGATAGATGGCATGGTACTGGCTGGACTGACGAAGAAAGAATCACCAACAGCTTACAAACACCTGGTGAGGAAAAGAATAATAGACACTTGTTGAAAGGCTTGTTGTCAATTTATGTCCTCAAAGACTCCAAGTCTGAGTCCTCGGTCATTTAGATGGGAGAAAAAACAACCATGGCAACAACAATTATTAAAAACAGAAAAATCAAGTTTTTGCATGAAAATTTTCTTTGCAGCAACCCCAGTCAGGTTTTCCACTGCAGCCGTGTTAGCTCAGAGACAGTCGCAATCATTTTGTGAAATTGCTCACACCACAATGTCTTAGTGAGATTACTGACACCATTCTAAACTGGTCAACCAGTGTGTAATGACCAACAAACTCTCTGTTATGTTACAGAGATTGGGCTGCATTACTGTCATGGAGTGCAGACCAGAAATGCTGCCAGAGTTCACAATCATTTATGTGCATATCTAAATTGAACAGTGCTTGTGAACATTGGCAACATTTCTGTTGTCTCCGTAAGCAAAACGCACCGTGACCTTGAATCAGGGAGATTTCTGCCACATGTAGGCATAGATTTGTGGGAATCTGGGATGGTTCAAATTGGAATACATCTACACCTAACATTGTGCCTGGCTTTTTTCCTGTTCTCTTTTTCATACAGAAAAAGCACAAGATTGACCCAATCCTATACATGACTGAGTGGTTTATGTGTATGTTCTCCCGCACGCTACCCTGGCCATCCGTCCTGCGTGTCTGGGACATGTTCTTCTGTGAAGGTAAAGGAAATGACCAAGCTAGGTCTAGGGCCAGCCTAGAGGGTTGCAACCAGGCTAGGGTTGTAGAATCAGGTAGGCAGAAATAGTAGCATGACTCAAGACATTGTGACAATGATGCAAGCAGGGTAGCAGACTTGAGCAGATTCTGTTGCCGTCAGGAAGTGACGTTTGTTGGGTCTTTTCAAAAGTGCTAGTACTATATTTAGATTTACAGGTGGTAATGGTTTGGCAAATTGCATTTTATGCCTTTTAAGTTGTTAAACTTAGAAAGTTTTAAATACAACAAACACTTAGGCCAGGCTTGAGGTTGTGTCACTTAGAGATATTTTACAGGTAAAGCTGCTGGGTTGACTTACTTGACCAACAAGGAAATGATCAAAGGTGTGTTTGGAGTAGTGCTTGTTGTCTTGCACATGGAACAGTGCTGCGTGGTAAAAATTGATATGTGCATCAAATGTAGAGAAACTTACACGCTCAGTTCACGTTACTAAAAGAAAATTGATTTTCTTATAATTTGTTATTACTTTTGATTGTATTTTGAGAAAGGTTTCCTTTTCTCTTTCTTTATTCACAGTTTTTAAATTTTTGCATCATGAAATGGAGCAGCTGATTTTCCCAGAGTAATTATAATTCTCATTTTGTTGGTCAGGTGTGAAGGTTTTGTTCCGCGTTGCCCTGGTCTTACTCAAGTTTACACTGGGACGCTCAGAGCAATTAAAAGATTGCCAGGGATTGTATGAGACCATGGAGGTTCTGAGGAACATCCCAGCATCCGTCACACAAGAGGACTTCTTGAGTGCAGAGGTGATTTCCACCACTCCGTTCTTAGACTCTTGGGAATTGCTGGTGGTTGAGAAACAGGTGTAGCAATTTCCTACCAGTAAGAAAAGGATTTGGGTAGTTGGAAAGTGGGTGGGGCAGTTGCCTAGATTGTTGAAGGTGTGGCCAAGAATAATGATTGAATCTGGGGTGAAAAGTCATTGGGAAGAAGAAATGGGGGCGGATAGTGTTTAATCAATGGTTGATCCAGTGCGGACAAAGTACGACCAGGAGTTTGGAAAAGTAGGGAAATGAGAAGGTGTCAATACTGAAAGGGACGGATCCATCGAGAGAGAAGGGGGAAGACTTTTTAAAGAAGATTTGGAGCATCAGAAAGGGGTTCAAATAGGGATAACTGAAACTGCGGCAGGGAGAGGGGTGAATTTCTTACTCTGTCTTGGAGACATTGTGGTCTTACTCTTACACCTTCCTAGGATTTGAAAGGGAAATTTATTTCCAGGTTTAAATTGTTTTTCTACAGTATGTGGGTGATTTTCTTGACATTGACAGTTGTGTCAGAAACAGAAGACAAAAACATGATTGGGTGCTGAGTCAGTGAATGCATCATTCTGAGTGATTGCTCAACAGGTAATTTTCAACGGTTTGTTTTTGCAGATGTTGAAGCTTCGAGTTTTTGAGAGGGACATGGAAGCTGAACACTCACTCTCGTTGGCAAGACGGAAGGTCATCAAGGAACGGCAGTTGGCACCCGAGAAAGCTGCTGCCATGCAGCGGGATATTGACAATCTGAGAAAGAAGAAACGAGGCAAGGTGAAACCGCCACCCAACAGAGAACGGACGGAGGGCTTTGGAAGTCAGGACTTGCTGGCAATGGACAGGCATGCTGAGCTGAAGCACAAGGCACATGCTGAGCACAAGGATGCTTGGGTTGAGGTGCCACCCGAGGAGGAGACAGAACAAACTCCTCACGTTCATCCTCGGTCACCCATGAGCGATCTCAGCAGTGAACGATTTGAGATGGTGCGGGAGATACATGTCGACAATCCCCCGCGAGACTGGAACAGGAACCCTGTGAACACTCCAGTGAGTCCAGGTGCTGAAAAATTATCCAAGAGCAAAGACTCTAAGAAAGATGAGAGGAAGAAGGAAAAAAGTGATAAGAAAAAAGGGAAAGAGCAAACAAAGGCTGAGGTGACAGATGCGGCCGCCCTGGAGTCAGTCTCAGGAGACAAGGAGAAAGGAAAGATATCTGTAGAGAAAAAGGACAAGAAATCCAAAAGCAAGGAGAAGAAAGAAGAAAAGAAGGCCAAGAAGGCTGAGAAAGCAGACAAGAAGCAGAAAGAGAAAGCTGGGCATTCCAGTAGTCAGCCGTTGTCTCTAGTGGAAGATCAGGGGCATCATCATGGAGATGTCACTGAGGAGACTAGGAGATTGTCAAACGGGAGCAACGATGCAGGACGGAAAACCAATAAGGTAGATCATGCGACAGAAGTCTGGATTGGACAAACAGAGTACCGGATGTCGCCCTATGCTAATGTTTCTCATCCAGAGACAGTGTCGACCCCAATCGACTTACCAGTGAACGACTCATTACCTGGTAGTCCGATGCATTCACCGGCCGAAGAACAAGAGACACATTTAATATCATCCAGACAAACATCTCAGCATCACGATCACCATGACGACCAAAGTCCTCAACCTTCCATCGGCTTGGAAACGCCTGTATGATCACTTGGTTAAAGTCTTAAGAGTAGACAGCATTGGACATTGATGGCATACCTCTCAGACTCGAGCCCTTTCTGTCACCTCGGCATGATTACAATGGCGTTTTGTCTACACAGCTTTGCGCACGCTATCCTGTGAGAACTGGGAATATTTAAAGGATTAAGAATCATTCATCACTTCACATGGGGCTTGATGCCTCTGGAGAGTTTCAAGTACAAAGAATGTGCTGTGTCGTTTCTGCACAGTGACAGATTCTGAAAGATTCAAACAGATTTCTAAGCATTTCTCGGAGAAGTAGGTTTTAGGATGTAGCATTTTGTTGTCGTGGTCGCCATATTCATGTAGATGCGTCAGCATTTCAAACTCATACATCATCAGGATGGAAGAGATTACTTTTATACAGGATAAGTCCTTTTCGCATGTTGCATGATCTGTGAAAAAAAAAAGAAAAAAAAAAGAAATACTGTGCAATGTTTTTTTTATTTTGTAATGGCTGATTTGTAAATAGAAGCTTTTCCTGTAACGAGGTAAATGGTCAAATAAATAAACAAACTCTATGATCTTTGTCTCTAAATATCTTGGAAAAATAAGTAAATTGTGTTAAAATATAAGATTGTTTTATATGCAGTGCCTGATAGTAATAATCTAATTCGTTTGGGCATGTAGAGCTGCTTAAGGGAAAAACTTTACTTAGCAAAAGTGCTTACTGGGTATAAATTTGGCTGAAAACTAGTTGCGCGATATTGGAGCAGGTAACCAGCTTTTGCATCGAAGTTGAGTTTTTCTAATTGGCAACACTTTCTGCAGTCAGCAGCCATGAGCAGTGGTCTTGTAGTGTGGCTTGAAAGCAGTAAGTTTATATTTACTCTTCAAAGGTTAAACAAGATAAATTTTAAGACTGTTTTATACTTTACCGAAATGGGAATGCAAAGTAAATTTTGCCACCGTCAAAATTGTGGTTATTTGCAGGTTTATTTGTGGTCTGCATCACATAGAATCAGGAAATTTTTGAAAGTGGGAACCAACATCCACCCTCATGTTTATTGCACACCTGGCATAATGGAGATCTAGCCATTTCCTGAAAGGGTTGTTTCTTTTCTGTCAAATCAACCAGACACAAAACAGTCGTGGGTTTGGGAAGAGAACTTTAATCCAGAAAAGCCCCGCATTCCAAAACGACGTCAGTATGATTCACAGCAAGGGCTCAGTTACACCCTTCCTAACAAGTTCCTGGTGGGAGTTGCCAGACATACATAAACTAACAATGTATGTTTGTTCATGCAGGGTAGAGTGAATGGCTAACGGAAGAAGAAGGAACTGTACTTAATAGGCCTTGTCGAATTATTTACCATTTCCAAGCTGCCATGGCCAAGTTGAAAAATGAACATGTTTGTCATTCCAGCCCCTTTATTTTGTCGGTTGCCATCTTTTTTGCTCCTGAAGGAAAACAGAACCCAAAGCAAAGGGAAAAATGTGAAGGAATTTAAGGATGTCCCCTGAAAGTTGGAAGCCATACTCTGATTAATACAGAACTAGCTACCTTCTTGGGGAAAAAAACGGGTAGTCTTGGTTTAAATAAAAGATCCATCTTCAAAAAAAAAAAAACAAGATGCCAAACATGCTGTGGGTTGCTCAGTGCTTGAACATTTGCAAGTGCTGCTCAAAGGTAGAATTTTCAAAACTCTTTTTATTTTGTATTTTGGTATTTTGGTGCCGGCATGGAAGATAGTTATTGAAAGTTTTACCTATATGTAGCATTGTGATGTGTATGCAAACACACTGGTAAGATAATTACTAAAACATCTTGGCACTGGAGGGTATAAATGCTGCTTCCAGTTTGGAACCATCGCCCATACATGCTTTTAAGTTTACTACTTGTTCAAAAGTTGCTGAAACTTTCGAGCAAACTCTGTTTTGTGTAGACTGTTATATATTTTTCTTAAATGGCCGTTAATGTCGTTTTCAGGTTTTTTCCATGTCATTTGTGAGACAGATTGTAGACCTCATAGTTCTCAAGCATCTTGAAGTATTCACCATTTGTATGGGGTATGTACATGTATTACATTTCCTAGGAGACCTTTTTTCCATAGATAAAACTGTGATAGTTTGATATGCAGTGTGCAGATATTCTGGCATGATGGAAATGTAAATGTAACTTACAGAACAGATATGGATATTAATTTGTCCCTGCTGTAACTGGCTGCTATTGGCAAGCATACAGGATGAATTCCTATGGAGATTAATTTTTGTAAATACTTAGCATTGTTGATTGCCTTATCAATGTGAAGGTCGTGACCTTTATACATGTATGTATTTAACTACATTCCTTCCTGCAAATAACATGTCTTGGTGCTTGGTAATTCCAAAGAGTCGTTAAATTTCAATCAAATATATTCTTGTAACAATGTTACCATTGATTTTCTTGCCTTCAAACCAAAACCACCTGTTTTCTGTCCCTCCCACCAATACCACTTCTGTCTGCCACACCTCCCTTTCACACCCCTTTCCATCCCTTCTACAAAATGTGAATGAATCTTCTAAAATGGACAGAGACAACAGCCCATTTTGTGTTCATTCTGCACGTCTTCAAGGGACAGTGTATGTTGGGGTGTTGGCGGGGGGCAAAGGAGTCACCACAAGAAAATAAAGCAGCAGCTGCATAGCGAAAGAAACTCAAAGGAGATTATTCACAAGTTTCAAAGGGGGGGTTGCACCCTGGGGAACTGGGGGCAAGTGCCCCCCCCCTAGTTATGCCTCTGCTTTTTATTCAAGTGAATAATCGTCTTTGTATTGGCACTAGTTCGGGGCTCATTCAGAAGTGCAATACGTGTATGTACATGTACGCTGGTAGTCACATGACTTGCACTATGCATACCAATGACATCATCAATATAGGTACATGTGTATCTTTATTATAACGGTATGGATAGTCCAACATGTACCATAGAACACAGACTGATATACATTGAAGCAAGTTAACTGTTACTCAAGGGCAGGCTCAGTTCACTTGCCAGAAATTTTGCAGGTTACACAATTCTTTTGTAGAGGGTAACTGTTGGCACTAGGCCAAGAACAAACAAACATTGACATTGTCTAATTATGATTTGAAAAAGTTTAAAAAGCAGAAGATTTTTGTCCAAAAGGAGAAATGTGCCCCTTCGTTATACATGTTGAACATTCATACTTGTTTTGTGATGAGTTTATACATTACCTACTTATGCTCATCAAAGAAGTTAATCCGCGACATTTGTGGCAGTCATTGTACAATCTTTCATAGTTAGGTTTGTTAAGTAGAGAGTTTTGGTTTTACTTTTGGGGGATTTCCAGATCTGTACTTTTGTGAGAACAGTGTAGTATTCACATCAGAAAGCCAATGCTTCCATTTCCTCCAAATGATGCATGGTGATTGTCTTAAATGGAGAAAACCCTTATGACAGCCATTAAGCAGGCATGCCACTTTTCCTCAGGTCAGCTGCTTTCCTTGTTTTTCACTTCACACTCATGCCAATGAAAATTGAAAAACCCTGTACTAAGTTTTGTAAAGATTGGAATTTCCTTGTTACTTGTCCAAGCCCAAGTTGCATGCCTGATTAAGGAAACTTCTTGAGATTGCCATATGTCCTTTGGGGAAATATTGGTTTTCTGTTGTATTTTGTACCTATTCCAGAAATGTGCAGGTTGATGAATCCCCTAACTCTTGAAAATGGCATAATATGTTGGACTGTTGGCAGTGATTTCATACCATGTCTTGACGACACTGGCTTATCATCTTTTGATAACGATAAGCCAGTGTATAGAGTTGCATAGCACAGAAATATTTGCTTAGCAGACAGAAGTTACAAGTCCAAATACCATGTAATGTGTTCTGCCTGTGACTGGTTCTCTGCCAACATTCGCTTAAAACTCAGACTTAAAGTGACATTTCCTGTTGTTTTATGAAACCCTCATGAAGTCATTCCCTGAACAGAGCAATTACACAAGGTGGCAGATTTCGACAATAAAATAGCTTCATGGTGGTAGGATGCAAGGTGTCAAGTAGATTTAGCATTTCATTTTAAATAAAGAGAAGCTTTGGAAAGTACTTAACACGAAATAGTTTAACCCCTGAATGAAAACAAAAGTCCATATCACATTAACTATTAGCAGAAATATAATCATCCAGATATTGCATACAGTGAAAGACAGTATAAAAAGTCTGTGAATGTTTCCCTATCTAGATTAATATATGTAGCTCTATTGCCTTGCTAGAGGGCAGTAGTATTTAACACTGAAGAATAAATAATATTCCAATATATGTTTTGTGTTTTAGAAGTTTATTTACCTAGAGTTACCATTTAAAATAAGCAATTTTCCTTCGATTATTTGTGATTTCTGTTGCCTATGTATAGTATGCTTGCCTATTGGTGATAATATTGAGGATAATATAATTTATTTGATATTTAGTGCTTTATGTTGACAATGAGTCTCACAGTAGCAGATAAAAACTATGGAGAGGTATTGTTTTCAAGTAAATCAGGGAGGTAACCCTTTTGAGGTGGAAGTGTTGGTTGTGTTAAGAGCCTATGGCAAGAAAGGTTTTGGCGACATTTCAAAGATTTTGCTCTGTTACTCTTGAGGAAGCTGAACACTGAAAATAAACACTAATATGACTTGAAAGTAATCTGTCTTTGCTGCAGTCAGTATTCCATGTAGGAAGAAATGTTTTTTGTAGTGAGGGAAAATCCTTGGGTATGAAAGAAGAATTTCTCTTTTTTAGTCAAGGTTGTGTCTACAAATAAGCATTGTGGCTGGGAAGAACTCAAGACTGTATGGAAGTAGCCTTTCATCAAGTTTGGTCGCTGTGATCATCAAATTGATGCCTGTGTGAGGCCCACATACTGCTTGAGAAAAGACTAGTGCATGATTCAGTTTACATCAAGCCATCACAATTGAATGAAAGCTGCTAGTCTCTCAAGTTAAGCACTGTGCACATGTGCATATTGACCAACAGTTTCATCGTGATCACCGTGAGTGAAGGCTGGTATGAAAATCACTGGATAGATTCTGCAACCACTTCTGTCTGGTTCGTAAGTGATTTCGTCATACACTTAGATGACTGATTGCAGGCACGTTAACTTTTGGTTCTATGGATTCATGTAGCTCCATGTGTAGTGGGCGTGGTTCAAACTAAAGTGACATCACGCTCACGAACCGGATAGAGTGCCATATTCCCATCCAGAGACAGGTTTACTTCTGGACACGGCCACATCAAACCCAAACCACTTGGTGGACCAGACTCGAGCCACTCAAGTATCAGGTGGGCTGGACTCAAGCCACTCAATTGAATATCAGGTGAGCTGGACTCAAGCCAGTTAAGTATCAGGTGGGCCAGACTCAAGCCACTCAATTGAATATCAGGTGAGCTGGACTCGAGCCACTCAAGTATCAGGTGGGCCAGACTCAAGCCACTCAATTGAATATCAGGTGAGCTGGACTCGAGCCACTCAAGTATCAGGTGGGCCAGACTCAAGCCACTCAATTGAATATCAGGTGAGCTGGACTCGAGCCACTCAAGTATCAGGTGGGCTGGACTCAAGCTACTCAACAAGGATGGCCAGTTCACCATTTCTAGTTCCTTAATACCAGGGCCAACTTGCCAACTTCAAAGAACCTACTTTTCCTCTTCTTTGTGATCAAATTGAGTTGTGAAATGCTTTCTTATAGAATATGGAGCAATCATTGTTTTATCTTCAAATTGTAAACAGAGTTGAGAAGCGTGCTCCATATTTTAAACATTTTCAGCCGTGTCATAATGGAAATTACTTCTAGCGAAATTAAGGAACAGAGAGATCATGTTTTAGGCTTTTGACAGTGGACAAGTGTTGCCTTTGATATAGGTTTTTTTTTAAATTTTGTTTATCAGTGATGTTCTAATAGCCAACTTTTCCAGGATGTGACATATTTATGCAGCACTTGCAAATGAACCAGTGTCATCAACCTTACAATAAATTCTTAAAACGTTTCAAAATATTGGTCCATTGCCTGGTCTGTATCATGTATATTGTGGGATTTTTGTATGCTAAGATTATTTGGTTGAGACTTGTCAAGTTTCACAACATCATCAAATAACATATATATTCCTTGATGTTTAATTGGATGCTGTGTCACTGTAAACTATAACGTGTCACCCTTCAGAAGTCCTGTTAGCTTTGTTGCATTTTATGAAAACAAAAACGCCAGGCAAGACAAACACTTGGAGTGTATTTTTCAGGCAGTGTAAATTTATTACATACAGAGGTGGAACTTAGACCGACTTGTGGAATAATTAATGTACACCATGATTAGCTTTCAGAGTGTGAAAAACAATGTTGACATCAAAGTATAAAGTAATACGTGATTCCTACAGGCAAACACTAAAAAAAATATTATGCAAACATTGTATAACAGCGACCAACACCCACAGAAGAAGGGGTCTCAGCTTGGTATGTATCTCATCTCTCTGACATGGATGCGTTAGCTTGCTCTTAGCACCCCATGATTTCCTAGAATTTTTTGGCACATTGCCAGAGGATGTATGAATTATTCATGGACAGGATAGTGTGACAAGTCATTAGTAGCTATTTATTTTTCATGAATTTAACTTGATGACATCAGGAGAGCAATGGCATACAATAGTGACCAGAAAAAATGCAGCTTTTTCTCTCAAAAAGAAATGGAGAGAACGTGGCTGTGTTTTTAAAAATGTCCACTGTAACTGTCAATGTACTCTGGACATTTTGGGGGATCTCTTCAGACAGGCTTTTTGTAGGGTTAAATACTGGTCAGAATATTTCCTCTGAAAAAAATGGAAAAAGAGCTGTGATGAGATTGTTTTTTGTCCAAGGGCCTTGTGTTGGTATGCAAGGCTGAAGTCTTGATTTATGGTATTGTGTATCAACCTTCGTTCTGGGCACAATTTTATATGCCACAGATTCACTTGCCTTAGTAACTGGCAGGAATGTTTAGCCTGAATAAGTCCTACTTTACCTTTAGAGAGTCAAGTTTGGAATTAATTTAATGTTGAGCAAATGCCTTTACAAAGGTTTTGAAGTGGAGACTAAACAATCTGAGGCCTGGAATCAAGACTACTAAATAGATGCAGACATGACTACGTATTCTCCATCCCTGAATCACGGTGCAAAGCTGCATTCTCAGGTGATTTCATCTCAGACGGTGTCTCGTGTTTCATTTGTTGGTCTGGAAGGAATTCATAGAGGCAATAACTTTGCTCGTCTTCTCCAGAGTTATCTTAGAAAGTGATACCCAGGAGTTTTTTAATCTCTAAATATAGTTGCCAAATAACTACATACATGTAGATGCCTGTCAGGATTTCCAAGCACTTCATGAACTGTTTTGATATTGTTTGGTGAAATTGTTTCCCCTCTGGTATAAAAAAGTATCTAATGAATGACTTTTTCAGAAAAAGTCGTGCTAACACAGACTTTCCAGTCAAATAAAAATTTGAATCAAAGGAGTTTTTAGATAATCGAACGCAAAATTCTGCCACAGTCATCAAAAATTTAATATCTTGGGAAAATTAAAGTTTGGTTTAAACAATCCTCAGTGCAGTAGTTTTTGGATTAATTGTGAAGAAGTTTGGTTTAAACAGTCTTCAGTTATTAATTAAAATAACTACATTTTTCAAACAGTAGAGATGGGTTCTGTTCATATTTCCATCTGTTTTTAACTTGACAAATTCATCACATGATGGGGATAAAAGACACAAAGTAGATGGTCAAACAAGAAATCACTTTGTCAAGTTCTTGAAAGGCGTAACCTATCCTATGTTGAATTAAACATGAAAGTGAAAGGAGGAACTTGAGGAAGACTGAAGCCACATCCAAGTTAACTAGCAGATGTGGCTATGTCTCATGGCTTCAGTACTGAGCTACTGGCTGCCATAGGCTTATGTGTTGTTCCAAGCCAAAGCCATAACTTTTAGACCCAGCTGCACTAACAGACCAACCCACAGTGGTTTACAATGCAAACTGCTTTCACTTGATAAACATGTCAAGCACTATACCTCCTTTGTTATACATTTGTCCTTGTGAAAATCCTATCTAGACCGCAGTTTTTAAAACAACAGGTTTTTATTTAGGAGCTTTCATAACAAAATCTTTAAACACAAGGCCCAGTATTGAAATACTGCATAAGTAACCAAACGAAACATTCCTAGAATGAGACACAGAAGATACAGATTTTTAGCTCTTCATGACAACCTGATTCTACTGAATAATATTGCCATAACAACACATAAGACGAGATATTCCGTAACCAAGGCATGCAAAGCAACCATTAAAATTTCCATGTGCATGCGTTGGGCTTAATGTACAAATTACATACAGACTAAACTGGTCTAAAAACTTTGCCTTTGTCAGATATTTTTCCGACTGCCTGCCATCAAACAAGAGGCACGTGCTACAACAAAGTATTTCTTAAACTGTTGTCAAGACAACTATGTACAGATAGAGACCTCTTTTGTGGAGTTGAACTTGAGCCCCATATTCCCAAATTGGATTATGGTCACAAAATTGCCAAAGAAGAGAGATACACTGTGTAAAATGTCTACGTCTCAGACAGACTTCCCGGTTTCTTATTACATGTGTTTGGGGTCATAAAAGAACCAAATTTTCAAAAGAATAATTTATAACCAAACAGTCACCATGTGCCCCACTGATTTTCTCAGAAGCATTCAAGGATGTAAACCGTTTTGTTTAATTTTATACTGTAATGCCTATATGTATATATGCACATATGTATTTATATAAATAAAAACAAATGACAACATTAAAGGAAGTAATACAATATAAAAACTAAAGATGCTCTTGGACATGTTCCCAGAAATCAGCATTCATTTTCTGTCACTATGTTTCTGATTGCCGTTTGTTAACAGAAGAATGCAAAATTCAGGGGTCCCTTGAGGTGGTACCTTGAGGTATATCAAAATTCTATGAACCATTTCATGCCGGGGTGCCCGGAACCGGAGACGTTGGCCTTATACGCAAAGCTGGGGTGACCAAACTCGGACAAAGGAGCTTGGCCTTGTAATAATAGACCGTACTCGGTACAAAAGCCTGGGCTGCTGAGAATTGCCATAATTTTTTTCAGTTGTCAATAGCGGAGGAAATCCGTCATTGTTTTGAATGATTATACCACTGTTTGTGGCATTCAGCATGAGCGGATTAGACCGGGGACAAAGGCCCTCCAGGGATGAGTGATACAATATCGCTGCACATTAATCTTGTCCGCATTTGAAAAGACATAAGCAGTGTACTGGGCCAGTTTTAGGAACAAAAGAAAATTACATAACAACACACAATCTGGGCTCTCTTTACAAGCTGGCAGGCCAGGCTGAAATACTCGGGCGTCAATAGATGTTGTCTGTCAGATTAGAGTAGCCACCAGACAGTCATTAGTGTGGGTGTAAACGTCCAGTAAATGAAGTTATGAATTTTTAAAGAATTTTGAACACGGAAAATCTTGAAAATCCCCTAGGAATATGTCATGCAACTTCAAATTCAACCCTGCAGGATATGGTTAAATATTATAAAACCTTGAGGTAAATCTCAAGTTCCCTCGTGTTAAAGTTTGCATTCTTCCCTAAGTCAAATTTTATTCCACTGAATACAAAGTGGTTTTTGTGTTGCAAAAAATCAACACCTGACAAGGTACAGTGAAGATTATTGGAGAACAGAAGAAACATGAAGCTCAAAACTGATTATATTTTTGTTATTAATAAACAGCAGCTCACTTGGTAAATTATGGATCTCTCAAAGTACCATACAACCATTACTCTGACTGATCAATCTTTGAAAGTACAGTGTGATCAGTGCAGTAGTGCATTCTCACAAGTCCTTCATGAGTCCTCACAAGTCCCTTGTAAGTCCCTGCAAGTCCCTTGAGAGTGCTGTAGTTAATCCTCATAAGTTCCTCCTGAGTTCTCAAAAGTCCTCAGTAAGTCCTCACCAGCCCCTTAGTCCTCAAAAGTCCCTCAAGAGTCCCCACAACCCATCACATGAACTGTGACAGCGACATGCCCTGTCGTCATTTTCTGAATTGTCCATACCCAGTAATTGTGACCCTACCTTTGATGGACTTGTGACTGTCATGACCCTCCACTGATTTAGACGTTTCTGGTCAAGAAGTAGAAACCTCGACAAAATAATTGCATATGGCAAACCAAATCTGATCCTTACTGGTCATCTACGACCTTAAGAAACTACATCTTATAACAACTGAATTCAACCTTTAAAAATACTTCTTGATTTCTTTCATTTGCAAGATTACCGGGTTAAACAAAGCCCAAGCTGTTCAACATCACCACAATCATTTTTTTAATTCTCCCAGATTGAAGTTGGCATTATGCCAATATAAAAACTGTCTTAAAGCAGCAACGGGCATCCTTTTTTTAGCAAACATGAAGAAGAGATTGCAGAAATTGCACAATTTTTGTTTTCACATTTCGAGGCTTTTGTCATCAAAGCACTCTTCTACTGGCAATATTTACTGGTAAGCCAAACTTTTCACGATAGATTGTCCACTTTGGAAAATAAGTGCATGGCAGGCGCCGTTATTTCTTACATCTACAGAGCACCGAGCGAGTCTTCTCCACTTCCCTAGGATTGGCCACCGAGGGATAAGACATCAAAGCAGATGTCACAGACACGGACCGGTTTGGACTGGTCATACTTGACGATAGGAACCATCTTGGAGGAGCATTTATTACACAGAATACGCCCACAATGCCGGCTGGTGACAGAGGGTGAAAGGATAACGAAAAGCAGAGGTCATTAATCCAAATCAGTACACCTGTTTGCACACCTGTTTGCATGAAACTATAAGGTATTGACAGCCCTGACAGATACTACTCAGGCAAGATTACAAACCGCATAGCAAGTGAATGAACTGAGATAATGTAGACAGTGTCAAAAAGTTGTGGCTGTGGCTGGACAAACACATATATCTATGGAAGCTACTCCTCTAGCGGCTACAGCCATTTCCCATAGACGTGTGTGTTCCTCACAGCCATCGCCCGTTGATTTAGCCACAGCCTAAACGTTAATAGTATCAGAAAGCTGCTTAAGAACACAAGCTTTCTAATTACGATTTTGTAATTTTTTATATTTCTCAAATCTGAGATTTTTTTTTTCATTTGCCATAGCTTAAAGAAACATAATTTGAGTTCAAGAACATCCAATCGTTTCTACAGCAAAATTGGTCTAACTGCTTTCCTCACCAGTGATGTTTCCTGGTCTTGATGGTGAATTTGACCTGACATTCCTGGCAGATCTCACTCTCCGACCAGGCTGGCTCAGAAGACAACATATCTGTAACGAAGGAAGAGTCAATTCACTGAAACACCACCTAACGACTGGAGCATCTATTAGATCTCTCCACACTACCAAGCTCTAGCACTGGAGATCTGAATTCTAGTGACACAAGACTACAGTCCAGTGCCTGTTGTCATTAGCCACGTGACAAGTCTGGACCACAAACCCAACACCTCCCCTACTGCAAGTGACATTCAAACTGGTGGCATGTGACTTACAAGAACCAATGCCCTAAGCCACACTGGATTAATAGATATGACAACACATTGTATTGCGATCTACTCACTAGCCCTCTTTTGATTTGGACTGAGAAATCACTCTACAAAATCTATTCACTTGTGTTAAACGCTGGAAGGGGAGTGTTAAGCATAAATTCCACATAATTACCTTAAAATGCGCAATGAAATAAGAGCACTAAACTACAGCACAATTGAGCCCAAGGCATGTAAAGGCATCTTGGGCAGTCACCAAATGACCAACAATTGCCCATAGAGCATAGCTTTAGTTCTGAAGTGTTTTTTTTTTAAAGGAGGCAGGAAAAGTGTAGAACCTGGAGGAAAGTCCTCATGACACAGGGGAGAAGCAATGAACAACTCAATTTCCTGGCAGGGAATCGAACCCAGGACCACAGTGGCGAGAGGCAGCGGTGCTACCCACGCAAAAGAAGTTGCAAGGAAAGGTTGCTTCAGGCTCGGACAAACCCACAAAAGAGCCCTCTGTGTCTATGAATCAACTTACCAAGCAGTCTGAACAGGAGTTGCTTGGTAGCCACTTGGGCGTTAAAAATGGAGGTACCGTTTCTATTGAGGATGCCCATACTGGCTCCACTCCTGACGATGGCACGACAGAGGGTGCCATTACCATTCTGATAGGCTAACAAAAGCACTGCATAAAACACAAAATATCAAGTGACAATCACGTCAACAATGAGTTGTTCTAAACTAAACCAACCTGAACAAACAAAATCATCGTAGACATTTCAAAGAATTTTGCCTGATTGAAGAAGGTAGAACCAAATCACTGCTATTTTACGAGGCACCTTGAATGTCAAAGACCAAAAATGAATTGAAGAAGATTTCTCAAGGTTCAGAAGGATACTGTGACTTGCCATTGGAATACCTTCAATCATTCCAATAACTATGGTAAATCTCAGCTTCACAAGATAAGGTCTCTGATCTTTGACTTTAATACTTCAACTACATTGTCCCCCCCATCAAAACAAATCAAATTTCATCCATTTTCAAGTAGGGAACTGAGCATGTTGATGCTCTGTACCTGTGTTGCCATCGGCGTCCTGTTTGTCGACTGGGTAGTTAGGCATACACTCTTTGAACAGCTCAAAGATGGCCGCTGCGTTGTCTCGTCCACACTCTCCCAGGATATGCACAGGTGTCTTGCCCCTCAAAGACAACATCAGGAATATTCGATTGTGAAAACTTATGGTCAACCAGTCAACCTTATTAACCAAATAACAATGCAAACGTCTCTCAATTTGAATTCAATATGAATCAATGCCTTGGCTTAGAAAGGTGCTTTGAAAAAGCACCAGCAGGTCCAAGTTGGACATTTCTGATGAATAATTCCATTAAGCTGAGGTCAGTAATTATATTAAAGTTAGGCACAGTTATGAAATCAAAAATACTGTTGGGTTAATATGGCTAGCACCAAACCATCTTGACAAAAATCAGAACATCACATCTTGGGATTTTAATTTTGCTCAGTGTAGCAATGCTATTCTTACAGTGTTTGTCTCGCTGTAATTGAGTAGATTACTGAATAAATACTTTTCATAGTCAGAGAGAACTGAACTGAATGAAAAGTTTGGTCAAGAAAGGTCAGGTCTTGGACAGCATGACAGGACACAACTTACTTGGCATTGTAGCACTCCGCGTTGATCTGAGATTCTGTTAGTAACGTCCGACAACTGGCCAAGTTGCCATGTTGAACTGCAATGTGTAATGCTGCAAAAAAATAAAACAAAGACCACTGACTACTTCCACTCCAGCAGTATCTATCTGGTTGTATCTCAAGCATTCACGTGTTTTCTCTGTCTCCATTAAGGCGTAAAAGAGACAAACATCCTGTTGTAGAAGCAGGAGAACACATGATTTGGGTAACATTCAGACAACTGGACTTACAACTGACAATAAAATCTGTGCAGTGCATCTGGCACCAGTGCAATGTTCCGGAGGTTGCAGGTTCGAATCCTGCTTCAGTCAATTCCTTTGTTCTTGAATTTCTTTGTTTAGAATCATTTGCAAGCACATAGTCAGTTTCCCGATATAGTCTGTTTCAAGATCCGTGCCTCTGGCGGGCACTGAACCTGGTCAAAATGGCTTGACTGTTCCAGGAGTGTGTCTGGACTGACCGGTTGAAACCGGCTGAAACAGGCAGCCTTTCCACAGGTGTGCTGTCGGGGGGATTGGTGTCCCTATTTACAAGGAATGTCCACTGGAACTTGTACAGGTGTGAAAGCAGCTGACAAAGATATGGAACAAACCCACAAGCACACTTACAGAAAAGACTGATTAAGAATCATTGTAACATAGCTTTCCAGCAAGTAGCATTTTATATCTGTTTATCCAAAGGGGTCCATGTTAGGACAGGGGTCAGTATGGGGCAGGGGTTACAGCTGTGCTGTGACTGACCGTTGTTATTGTTGTCATCTAATGCATCCACCAAGACACCGTTCTCTATGAGGACACTGATGATCGTTGAGTGATCCACTGCGGCTGCATGGTGCAGCGCTGTTTGCTTACGAGAATCCACATCGTTCACAGCGGCACCAGCTAAGAGCTGATTGGAGGGCAAAAAACATTCTTGGGCAAACGACTCTTAAATGCAAAAGTTGAATTAAACACACATGAAATCTCAAAAGCTCTTAATTTAGAATCTGTATCATCATTTGAAATGTTGAGAAACATACAAAGGCTCAAGATTTCCATTACACTTGTATGTGAATTTCCAGTTATCAATCAGCATTATTTTCCTAACAGATGAGTTTGAAAGTGTGGAATGATTGAATGACTGAACGACTCTGACAAAAAGTAAAATTGATTAAAATTTTATGAACATTATTGGACCTAGACAAGGGCCATTAAAACAAAGCCTCTGCTTTTGTTAAAATCAATTAATTTGAATTTCTGACATATACAGCAAAGTTGGTCTGAGCTCATCTTTCTTCACCATTCTCTTTACTATGAATCCCTTCAGGGAACTAGACAGTCTTCAAATGCTCCCAGCTCTTACCAGATTTCTGACAATGATCTCTGAGCCGGCCTGGACGGCCAGATGCAACGGCGTCAGCTTGGAGGAATCCTGAACGCAAGAGTTGACGTTGGCCCGCACGCTGATGAGAAACAAGACACTCTCAATGTCTGACTTCTGGATGGCGATGTGAAGGAAATTCCTCCCCTTGTTGTCAAGCTGGGTCAAGAAAATAAGTTCATTTCAATTATTTAGTGCGACTGTAGTGTCTTATGTTTTGAAGACTGTGTTGGGATCTGTACAAAATGGTATAACGTGATATTCTGCCTGCAACTACGGATGCCTCGTACCTGACTTTTGTTTGCGAATTTGTATACAGTCCTCGGTTCTCGGTTCAGTATAGCTTGGGCAGCCTTGTTCCTCAACCCCCTTGGCATGTTGGAAGTCCCCCACCCTATCTTGTTACCCTATTCTCACCCTCTTCTACCACCCTACCTGCTCAGCAGCCCTGGGCTCTCTGTCCAGTATAGCTTGAGCAGCCTTGTTCCTCAACCCCCTTGGCATGTTGGAAGTCCCCCACCCTCTCTTGTTACCCTATTCTCACCCTCTTCTACCACCGTACCTGCTCAGCGGCCCTAGGCTCTCTGTCCAGTATAGCTTGAGCAGCCTTGTTCCTCAACCCCCTTGGCATGTTGGAAGTCCCCCACCCTATCTTGTTACCCTATTCTCACCCTCTTCTACCACCCTACCTGCTCAGCGGCCCTAGGCTCTCTGTCCAGTATAGCTTGAGCAGCCTTGTTCCTCAACCCCCTTGGCATGTTGGAAGTCCCCCACCCTATCTTGTTACCCTATTCTCACCCTCTTCTACCACCCTACCTGCTCAGCGGCCCTAGGCTCTCTGTCCAGTATAGCTTGAGCAGCCTTGTTCCTCAACCCCCTTGGCATGTTGGAAGTCCCCCACCCTATCTTGTTACCCTATTCTCACCCTCTTCTACCACCCTACCTGCTCAGCAGCCCTGGGCTCTCTGTCCAGTATAGCTTGAGCAGCCTTGTTCCTCAACCCCCTTGGCATGTTGGAAGTCCCCCACCCTATCTTGTTACCCTATTCTCACCCTCTTCTACCACCCTACCTGCTCAGCGGCCCTAGGCTCTCTGTCCAGTATAGCTTGAGCAGCCTTGTTCCTCAACCCCCTTGGCATGTTGGAAGTCTCCCACCCTATCTTGTTACCCTATTCTCACCCTCTTCTACCACCCTACCTGCTCAGCGGCCCTAGGCTCTCTGTCCAGTATAGCTTGAGCAGCCTTGTTCCTCAACCCCCTTGGTATGTTGGAAGTCCCCTACCCTATCTTGTTACCCTCTTCTCACCCTCTTCTACCACCCTACCTGCTCAGCGGCCCTCGGCTCTCTGTCCAGTATAGCTTGAGCAGCCTTGTTCCTCAACCCCCTTGGCATGTTGGAAGTCCCCCACCCTATCTTGTTACCCTATTCTCACCCTCTTCTACCACCCTACCTGCTCAGCGGCCCTAGGCTCTCTGTCCAGTATAGCTTGAGCAGCCTTGTTCCTCAACCCCCTTGGCATGTTGGAAGTCCCCCACCCTATCTTGTTACCCTATTCTCACCCTCTTCTACCACCGTACCTGCTCAGCGGCCCTAGGCTCTCTGTCCAGTATAGCTTGAGCAGCCTTGTTCCTCAACCCCCTTGGCATGTTGGAAGTCCCCCACCCTATCTTGTTACCCTATTCTCACCCTCTTCTACCACCCTACCTGCTCAGCGGCCCTAGGCTCTCTGTCCAGTATAGCTTGGGCAGCCTTGTTGTTCTTGTATGTCATAGCTGCAGCGAAGGGTGTAAGGCCACCGCGATCTCTCAGTGTCAAGTCAAGCAGTGGGTGAGCCATCAGTAGGCTGATGATGGCTGGATGTTGGTTGCTGATGGCGATATGTAATGGTGTCTTCCCCTCTGCATCCTACAAGTATTAAACGTGACAAAAATCTTGAATTGTATAACTGCAAGCCAATTCACAGTGTTGAAATAAACATTTGAATTATAGAAAAGTATAACTTTTGCCAGCTCATGAAACAAGTTATATAGGGAAACTGACTAGGTGCTTATAAATGATTATAATGAACAAAGATATTGACTGGAGTGGGATTCGAACCTGCGGCCTCTGGAATACCATATTTTTACAGATCAGTTAGTTCCACTCCCTACGATACACATTTAACTCTAAAATGCTACCCCATAATTCAACAAATCCTCAAAGCAAATGTTTGATTGTTAATCTAAGCTAAAAACACAGTCCTAAATCCATTGAGAGCAAATCATTTTTAATAAACTGATAAGTTTGTACCATCTATCTGCAAATTTCCAATTTCCAACAGTATGTAAAACGCAACAGCAAATGTGTTCGGCACATCAAGTCCTAAGCAAAGTAACTTGAGTTTGAGCTTTGCAATTCTCTGTATTTTGCCATCCCTCCAAAGTAAGAATTTATCGAGTCAGATTTGGGGAGGGTATATGGTCACATTTGATGTTGCAATCCTGAACTCTAACCTTAGCGTTGACATCTGCTTGGTGTTCCACAAGGCACTGTACCACCAGGTCCTGTCCCCACTCACAGGCTCTGTGAAGGGGTCCCTGACCGTCTTTAGCTTCTATTCCCCCTTCACCATGGGGACCGGCCCGACGCGGGCTGTTCACATCACACTGACTGCAAGGGCGATAGACAGAGTACAATCATTACCCTATGACACTGTCTAGAGGCACCCTCAATACTGTGTCAACATGGACCATTAATTGATTACTAAGATGTATGGATAATCTATAATCAATACAACCATCAGCTCTATACAGAAGTCTTTGGCATAAGGTAGCTTTCTCTACAGTGTAATCCACAGTTATAACAGAAAATATTCCACCTTTTCCCAAGTGGAGAATCCTAGAGCAAAAACAGCATTCCACAATAATTTAATTTGAAATAGGTATTAATGGAATTGAGCTTCTGTTTGTCCTGAGAAATGCCTCAGAGAGGATTAAAGTCACTGTTCTGCCAACGTCACCAGCATGCAAAGACCTTGTCTCTACAGACCAAATCACATACCTTTAGAATCAAGAACCAACATGATGCAATCACAGAAAATGAGTCTTTTGTCAACCTTGGTCAAAGTTCAGGGTTTTGATACATTAACCCTAACCTTCCTCAATCCTTCACCTGTTGGAGGACTGAGGAGTGTTAGGGTTAATCGAGAGCAGTTTCTACTTCTTAGTTGTACAGAGCCCGACATTGATACAGCATTCATAAATGTGAAACATCTGACCTTCTGATTAAGAAGCAAGCCACTGCTTCGTTGTTTTCATCAATGGCTTTGTGGAGTAGTGTCTGTTGGCAACCCTCAAATCCTGGACCCCAAGCTGTGGTGTCACAGCCATGCCGAACCTATCATGGACAAAACAAAGATAATCAAAGTAAGATGATAGTCACTCAATAAACTTCCTTGATCCCAAACATTTGCTGACCGCAAACTGTGTATTAGAGTGTTGCTGGAGAATCCTGATTCCTTGCTTTGAAGGGTCTATGTGATGCAATTTTAATCTTTTAACATGTACTTCTCTGTTTCAATCAACCTGATCTTCAATTTTTGTTTTTTTTTTAACATGTATTTGATGCCTATTTGGTTTTTCATGCACACATCAATTTCTATATCATGAGCAAAATTGTGGCATCATCTCAAGGAGAAAAACTGAAAGTTCTATTGATTTGAGCACAAACTCTGCCGCATTTTTCAAAGGATTTTGCTGTCCTAAAATATCTTTATCTTTGATGACTGCTGTGAAAGTACATGGCTACAAGCCAATGAGCAAACCTTTGTCAGAAACGTTTGGAATGAACAAGTTTTGGTTTCACGGTGCAAATAGAAGAACCTATAAATTGAACAGCAATGACATCGCAGCAACAGCGCCCTCTGTTTTCCAGAAAAGCACAAGCAATTTCAAGTGTTAGGTGAAAGAGTTTTTACAAATTGAAGATAAAGATACACAAAAAGGCAACTTCGAAAAAAACAATCATCGCCTAGACCTTTTCACTAATCACCTCTTATTGGGGCATTCATAAAGTTCCGAGAATACGGCCGGTTCACAATAGTGCGCCCCTAAGAGTTTGCAATGCGTTGGCCAGTCATGATGCGGGAAATCTGTCCACCCTTTCCAAGCGCGCATTGGGTCGACAGATTTCGCAAACTGAGATTGGTCAACGCATTACACACTCTTGGGGGTGCACTATTGTGAATCTTCCATATTGGAGATTTCTCCTTACCAGTGTGGAGGCAACATCTTCCTGCCCACTTTCCAGAGCAACCCAGAGGGGCGGGTTGCCATTTTCATCGGGGGTGTTCATGTTGGCACCGCGGACGCAGAGAGCATCCACGACAACAGGGAGATGTCGCTTGATGGCAAGCTGTAAAGGGGTCTCTCCATCACGAGATCTGAAATGATAAATACCAGAAAGAAGCCAACTGAGTGTGAAATTTAACACTGTCTAGTCCCCCGAGTTCTCAACATCAAGTCAGAATATTCCATCACAATGTTTACTAGAGACTATGGTTTCTGCTATTGTACTGATTTAAATTCACAACTTGGCCCTGATAAGCTCGCTTGATAAGCTGTGAACAGTGTTGTACTCAAGTCCATCCCAAGTCTCTGCAAGTTCATTTCAAGTCTCTGCAAGTCCACCCCAAGTCTCTGCAAGTCCATCCCAAGTCTCTGCAAGTCCATCCCAAGTCTCTGCAAGTCCATCCCAAGTCTCTGCAAGTCCATCCCAAGTCTCTGCAAGTCCATCCCAAGTCTCTGCAAGTCCATCCCAAGTCTCTGCAAGTCCATCCCAAGTCTCTGCAAGTCCATCCCAAGTCTCTGCAAGTCCATCCAAAGGCTCTGCATGTCCATCCCAAGTCTCTGCAAGTCCATCCCAAGTCTCTGCAAGTCCATCCAAAGTCTCTGCAAGTCCATCCAAAGGCTCTGCAAGTCCATCCCAAGTCTCTGCAAGTCCCTGTGCGTCCATCCCAAGTCATTCTTTTGTCATTGTTCACCCTGCTATTTATGACTGGTCTTGTGATGGGACTTGTGACTGGACTTGTGGAGGGATTTGTGAAAGGAATTTGTGACGGACGGGACTCCAATACTGGCTGTGATCATCTGAACTTCCTGCAGATGTTCTGCAATATTCCCTACTGGTTTGACCAGTTCACCAGACCATTACATCATTGGTATAGTTTTTGTCACTACTGACTGCACACAAGTCTGGTTCTGTTGTGTTAGGGCCACTTGATAATCAGTCAGGTGCTAACCAGTCACATGATGGCCATCTTATTTCTTGGAAGCTTCCACTGTGACTTTGTTCATAATCTTATTGGTTGATATATATTCCATGTAGTGGAATCACCATATTGCCCACACAACTTTCCAGAGACACTGGATCTGGTGAAATCGGATGCCAACTAAAATCAAACATGTTTGATTTCCTCCGGCCATCCGATGTACGGTCAGATCGGTCAGATTTTTTAGGTGCACACTTCTTTGGCCAGTACTTGGCCTTGTGGTCCAGTGAACCGGTCAAATTGGAAAGGAAGGAGGGCAAGCTTTGGAAACATTACAGCAGTGGCTTGTTACTGGCTTCGCTGGGCAGATACTATTTCAAGCTGCAAGACCCAACGAGGTTGTGACACATGAACCCCAATGGGACACCCTCTTTCCCTCACATCTGTCTCACCTGATATTGATGTCGGCTTGGTGCTCCAGCAGGAACAGCGCGCTCTGTGCGTCCTGCTTGGAGATGGCCATGTGAAGCAGGGTCAGGCCGTCTAGCGTCATGCAGTTGATGTTAGCCCCGCCGTGCAGTAGCTGGGCGGCAAAGTTGTGCAGGCCCGTCCACAGCGCCAGGCCCAGCACCGTCTGGTCGTTGCTGTCCTTCAGGTTGAAGTCGGGAATGATGAGGATACCATCTTGGCTCTGCATGGCGTTGGCTAGGAAAGGAAAGCAAAGAACAACGAACCGGTGAGTGGCAGATGAATAATTAACACAACTGTTCCCGACTACTGAGAATCTGACACCCACTGTGTAACATATTGCATTGCCTTTTTCAATAGCGGTCCATCCTCGCATGCTGTTGATTGTTCTGGTTACTCTGTCACTGTAAAGTGGTTTAGTTGTAACAATACCAAAGTTTAGCAGGTGTCAAAGTCTGATGGACCGAACTGCACTGGGCAATCAACTGTCCACCTTGAGATAGAGGGAGCTGGTCCCATTGAGCAATGCCATTTGGGGATCTTGTGTTGACTGGTAAGTTGGCAACCACAGACTTTGAAGCCATCTGACCTTGGGGTGAGAGGACCTGTTGGATTTTGTTGCCATCTGCAGACAATTTCACTTCGACAGATGAAGCAAAATGATGTATCTGGCAGGGTGTGTGGCTAAAATACCCCAGAGGGTTAGGGTTACATCAGTTGATTAGCCATTGTAACCTCGACCCACATGTAGCTATCACAAAGACAATCGGTAGAAATCACACGCAAGCAAGGAACCTTTTTGGACAACTTACTCCTGTGCTCCAGGAAAACGCTGACGACCTCCGAGTGTTGGTTGGTGATGGCCATATGCAGCGGCGTCTGCTTGGAAGCCTGGAGTAGGTTGGAGGAGCCATCGTCCTCCGTGGTTAGTTGTTCCATCTTGCCCAAGACATCTTCTTTGGTCTGGGCATTGGGATTAGCTCCCTTTTGAAGCAGCAAGGCTACAAGTCTAGCCAGGCCATTCATGGCAGCGCTGTGTAGCGGCGTTTCCCCCTGAAAACATAAAACTTCTACAGTGACAAATTGTGCCCTTCTCCAACCTGAATAACAAGGTCTGTTCCGAGCCACTGCAACCTCTTCTCAGGCCTGAAAATGCACAGTCTTTTGGGTCACTGCTATGGGCACTTTGTAAAGCTAGACTGAAAAAGAGGCTGCACTGGCAAGAATTACCTGGGACATGTTTTCGTGACCCCTAAAACATAAACAAACTCGTGATATCAAAACAATCATTCTGGGCAAAGAGAAATTGAGGGACACATAATTCACTCTTTTGGAGACGAGAAGAAAGTTGTCAGCCTATATTCTGCCATTGTGAACTGAAACCAGGCCATTATTTGAATGAATCAGTAGGGTATCCTACATCATAATGGTGTGAACGAGTCCAAGAGTCCAACGGTCCTTTGTTAAATATGACAAACAGGGAATGGACACTCATTCAACCTTCCAAAATTCATTTGCACGCCAGTGTATAGTTAAAACACTTCCACTCTACAAATTTCTGAAACTTTTCTGGATAGTCCATGTACAGGAGAGTCTCATCAGGAACAAGTGTTTCCCACAAATAGAATTCAAATAACAAGGAAGGATAATTATGAGACTTTACTGCAACCCAACAGATGAAAAATGACACAACGTGAAAAAAATTATAATCTCTATTTCTTCTGAATTAATTAAACAACAGAAATGTTACTCCAATGACTGTGAATTGGTTTACCTTGAAATTGGCAAGATTAGTAGAGGCTCCGCTGGTGGCAAGAAACAAAGCAGCGTCTTCGTTGGGGAGACCCATCCTACAAGCACGGTGGAGTAAGCTGTTCCCTATAGCAAAAGCAAAAGAAACATTCTTGAAAATCTGACAAGAATTGTTCAGTTGGACAGTCTTCCATATCTTCCTCTATATAATGATCACCAATCATAGGATAAAGAAGTCATTGTTGTTAACCTGTATGTAAGTTGACCGAGTCACCGCTGCAACCCCTCCTTATGAGCTTGGCAGCAAAGCTCTCCTCTCCATAACCCTTGCAGCTCAGTGCTGGGTCCAAGGCAAGCCAAAGACTACTGTCACCATCAGTGTTCTGAAGGTCAAGGTTCAGACTAAGAGAGCAACATAAGAGAAACAGTGAGAGACACAGGACACCAGACTTCACAAGTGCATAAGGCTATGCTGAATTACTTGAATGAGGCTGGATATAACATACATGCCTATGGAAGCCACCTGCTAATGGCTTTATCAACTTCCCATAGTTGCCACAGCTAAGTAATAAGCCTTTTGCAAGTTAAATTTGAATAAAATGTGGTATACTGAGTTCTTGAAATTCACATTCACACAACAATTTGAAGTCTCCATACTAAAGACACTGTTGCTATACCTCGTGATTTGGGGCAAGCTTTTTCTAAGTTACACATGAGATGCCTTGCACCAATACACTGTTTTCAATGGATAAGAAGGGCACAGAGGAACCAGTCCATTCCAGAGATGGTAGTCGCTATGCAAAAGCTTTCCCTGAATCACGACGTATAGCAAGAGTGTCTTTAGTCTGGGGAATTCAAATTGTTATGTTTGTGTGCAATTAGGTAACTCAGTGTACCAGACTCTATTCAAATTTAAGCAAAAGGCTTATTCGGACACAGCCTGAGACAGTAACAACTGAAAAGCTTTTGAGATTCAATTCCACCTTCCCAGTGGTCCGTCAGCTTTAATAGTTCTTGATTACATGTATGAATATTCATGATATGAGTATTCATGATGTATTTATAAGTTATTTATATATATTTGTATTATGCTGGCTTATGTCAGCGGTCAGAAGAAAGCATGGCAAAACTTACGATTTCTGGGATAGCAGAAGGTCAAATATTTCTTGGTTGCGACTGGCCACAGCTCGATGGAGTGAAGAACTGCAAAGAAGAGGTGAAAGGATTTAACATTTTCTTCAAATGAAGAATGTAAACTTTAAAAGCTCACAGCATTTTCATTAGTTGGAAACATGTCACACATTCTCCTACATTTAAATTACTGGTAAAACGGTTCTAGAAGTCTAAAAGACTACAGAGACTCATCTCTGAAAGACTTTTATGGTTAACTGTGCATTCATACAAGATAAATTAAGTTCAAAGTCACTGGAAGATGTTATATTCTTAACAATTAATTTTTTATACTACTAACAGGTGTTGACATAAAAAAGTCTGCCATCTACTTCAGGACAAACTAATTCTATGGGATGCTGACATTGAGTTGTCAAGGCCTTACAGAGGCTAAGCATGAAACTCTTCATCTCACTTTCCCCGGGAGTCTTGCTGGTCAGGGTTGGCCCCATGCTGTAAGAGCTTGGTAGCCACCTCCAACATGTCGGCCACAAGCTCCGGCGGAGAGGCTAAGGGGCTGTATGATGCAGCCAAGTGTAAAGCTGCTTCCTTGTCCTGCAGGGTGGCGGCGTTGACCTTGGCACCAGCCTGAATGAGGAAGAAGGCCGAGAACTTGTCCCCTGTGGAGAGGCCACAGAACGCTGTTAGGGCAGATGCCACATCAAACAAGCAAGGACAACCACAAAGGATTATTTAGCATCATAAGACCTCTGCACTTATGCGAGCTTAAATGAAAACGCAACCATAAGGCAAGGTCACAGAGCTATTTTTTTTTTTCATTATGAGTTCATAAAACGGAGGAGGTCCTTTCACATCATGAACAAACTGAGCAAGAATTCCACTGTCGTTTTATGCATGTGCACATGGTCTGTCATTCCAACCATCAGAAAAGCCAAGTACTGGCTTCTTGTGTTTGGCCGTATCGTCCTCAACAATGGAAGTATACGAACCTCAGCATAAGCATTATGTACAACCCATTTCCTAATTACAAGATAATGCATTTATGTGTATAATTTGCCCCTACAAAATTAAACTATCACAATTTCGAGCTCTTTACAGAGTGTTTCTGGCATTACAACACATGTTTGTAATGTGTTAGACTCAAGGTCCTGTTGTGGACCATAGTTTCACTGACCTCTTTTGACTGCCTTATGTAAGAGGCTCCGGCCCATGGAATCGGCTCGGTCAATGTCCACTTTGTGCTTGACCAGCTCATTGGCAATCCCTTCCTGCTGGGTGGACAGAGCTAAGTCAAGAGGCAGGTCACCTCGCTCGTCTATCTCATCCAATTTGTCTGGAAGCTGACGGAAATCAAAAAAATTATTTTCAAAATTGATTCTCCTTTGCCAAAACAAATGAATCGATTTAAGATGTGAGTGTGGTTTTGGTTTTGTTTCTGTCTTTAAATTCGATATTTGAAGTGTCAAATTGCAGAACAATCCATCAGGGGAGAAAAGACGGCAAAGGAACTATTACAAAGACGAGACACAAAAGAAAACATTAGCTTCTAAAAAAAACTTGCATACATTACTTGGAAACCGTGCTTCTCACCTTTCTCTCAAGCTCATCTCCATTAACCGTATATTCCAAAGTGTGTGATTACAAATATTTTGTGCACAATACAATGATTTCAGTTCACTCTTTTTCATTACTGTTTGACAAGGAACTGAAATGTACATAAAAAGTACGAGAAATATGAAACCATAAGCCAGAAAATCTAACTTACCAAAGCATCGAATTCCATGAGATACAAGAAAATGATGTCTTCCCTTCGATTGCGGATGGCATGATGTAAGGGAAACGGAGTCTTGGCTTTGAACATCTTATATAGCAATGGTGCTGTCATGTTGACAAAGTCATCACTGGTGAAGTCATTCTAAAAAATGTAACGCAAACAAGTCAGAATACTTAGATAAGCAGATTTAGATTGATAGAAAAACAAACTTATCTATCCTGGAGTATGTGGTCCAGAATTTCAACATAAGAATATTTATTATAAATCTCCAGTTAACTTTCACGATTTCACAGTTTTTCTTGAGAGCCATACTGAAGGCATTCAAATACATGAAAGTAGTAATCCAATTACACTTTTTTTTGCTTAACAAATTTGTAATATAAAGTCCCACACTGTCTAGGTCCTACAGTCCTTAATCCTAAAAAGTTAGGTGAAAGAATTACGCTCAACTTTGGAGGATTAGAGATGGTCAGGGTAGACTAACTCAGCTAGAGACTCACCCAGTGAGTAGAGATGAGCTCTGAGCAGTGAGCTTTGAGCGACGTTGCACCAATCTCCTCTGCTGTTTGGTAGTAGCGAATGCAGTTCCGTACACTGACTGATGACATCAGTGCTTTCTCACATCTTCAAAGAAAGCAACGCTATGATTGTTTCAAACAAACTGTGTCCTTACACACATCTCACTGATGTGAGGTTTTATAAGGTAGAAATGCAAGCTTAAGAAATGTGTTAAGAGAAGCAGGATTTGGCTAGTCATTTGTAAATGTTAACTTTAACCCCTTTGGCTGCTGTAAACTTCAACAGATACAAGGCGGTCGCCGTAATTACCGCACATGAATGGACAAAATCTGTCAATCTCCAACAGTTGACAAAATAAAAAACCTGACTAACAGTCTAACTGGCAACTAGGTACCCATGGCCAGTCGGATAGGGCTGAGTCAATTCAAATAATTCACTATTTGAATATTTGACCTTCGGTTTGATCAAATATTCGAATATTCAGTAGTAATGACCAGCAGATTGTTGATGAACAAACCATATACAAAATCAGTTGCAATAACACACACAATTGGACATTATGATCAGTATATTAGCTTCTCACATCTAGGAATATCTCCAGCCATGATTTAGCAAGATTTAAGAGATGAACAAGACTTCTTGCCCTGTTGAAAATTTCTATTCCTTTTAAATTGTTTAATGAGTAAGTTACTTTTTAAATTGTTGTACAATTTCTGATGCTTTTCATTTGAATCTGCTTGAAACAAGCCTCTATAGTGCAATTTTCTCAATTAAAACAAAAGAAAATTTTCCCTTCCTTTTCAAGAAATTTGCATTCAAATATTCAAATTCGAAAACTACTATTCGACAATCGCTAAAATATTCGGTTTTAGGATATTCGGCAGAGCCCTATCCAGAAAGAAACTGCTGTGTGTCCCAACTCAAACAAAATCCAACACCACTATCCTAGGCCTTAATTCCTCACTCCAACAAAGCTCAACAGCAAGTTCTTCATATATGGTTTGGAACCACCTGAAACTAAGCAAAACCGTCCGTTGGTCTGTGATAGATTTGAGGTACTTAGGGTTTTAATGAAGGACACTGGGGCTGAAACGGCATGTGGGCACAGCAGAAAACACAGGGTGATTCTCCTCTGTTCATCACAGAATGACTATTTTCATTTAAGCTTGTCTTAGAGAACTAATCAGCTTGTCCTCACACTATTTTAGACAATGGATGTTGACGCATCAAGCATACACAACTCCACAAGATAAGATGCGGCATCGCAGTTTGAGAAGCCTAAATGGTCTACATGAAAAAAAAATCAGAAGGCGATGTGGCGAACTGATGGGCACCAGTGAAGCACACGGTGAAAGCTAGTTCCTGTTTATACATCAAGAAACCTTTAGCATCTGAGTGCAAGATAAATGCAACTGATCATGAGGGCACAGCGGCAAGGGTACTCAAGAGTAATTCAGTGCCAGCACTTTGTCACTTTCACCGACAAACGGGTATTTCTTCCCCCAATCTGTAGCAGCATAGGATGTGACTGCAGCACTCACCTGTCTCGCAGAACGTCCAGCTTGAATTTGCTGGCAGCTTTCATGAGTCCAAGCACGTAGCTGTCCTCAGGTTTCATATCTAGCTTGTCCGTGTATACCCACTTCAGCAGTGCTATGCCGATATCGTAGGGGATACCTGGGAAATGGAAGGAATTTGTCATCATGTCAAACTTAGCTCACACAATCCCTTCTGATACCCGACATCAGAAAAACTTAAAATACTACAAATTCAAACCAGCTGAAATTCTCCAGTGGACATACTCCCTTGATCATGAAAACCTTGGGAAGCTTTTATGAGGGATTTTATGCGATTGAACGTACATTGCTAACATGTATGTGGCACTGGATAATCTCAGAGACCAGCTATTACCATGAAAATCTACACCTAGGGTCACATTTCCGTGCAGAAATTTTAGTCCACCCCTGTTGGAATAGAAAGCTTTTAAAGCTAAAGGATGCAAATGTTTGGTGCATTCTGTGAATCTGCCTGAATCATTCGATCATCTTTTCTTATTTATTCATGGAGGAAGATAATTTTGAAACGGGGAGGCAAGGTCAGATTATTTTGTGCAGAATCAACAGAAAGCACACCGTGATTGAGTGAACACCCAAATCCACTGATCATCACGCCTAAGAAAAGCATTTGCTTTATCTAAAATCCCTCACTCAGCCATAAAATATGCCAATTGTCAACAGAATGTTTTCTGGTATAAGGCAAGATTTTTTTAATTAGGAGTGTCAGTGACCACATCCAATAAAAGCTGAAAACAGCTCCCAAAACACTAAAACATGAACAGTTTCCATAATTTTGTAAAGAACAGGTGTACAAAAAAAGCTCCAAGTCTGAATAAAAATCTAAACCCAAAAAAGTGGAAATCAGCCGAAAAGCTGAATTCTCACACTCCTGTTTTTTACAGTAAGCGATGCCGTAAAACTGGGCCTAGGTGAGAACCAGTGGTAAAATTGTTCCAAAACAAAACACCCATCGTAACAAACACTACTACAGTTGACTTTACATTTACACTTACGATAAAAACCCTACTGAACCAACAGACAAGTTGCCTACAAACCATTTCAGTTTAACCCTAACACTCCTCAGTCCTCCAACAGGTGAAGGATTGAGGAGGGTTAGGGTTAACATTCAATGCATGAGCATTTTGACAATCACACCTCCAGGTTCCATCAAACTAGCCCAAGCAAGGTGTTGGGATTTGAATGGGCTTAAGGCTTTTCAGACCACAAGCCTATCATGTTTTATGACCATGCTAACCCTCCCCCCTCTAGCCTCAAGCTCCTCCCATCATCTGCAATCACTGACCTGTGAAGTCCAAGGTATTGACCTCCGACAGGTTGGGAACACCCCACTGGGAGCTACGGGCAGCCAGGACAAACCGATGAGCTTTGACTTCCTTACCGTCGAGATATACGACCAAGTCACTGCAGGAATGAAAGCAAGGACATTCATCGCATCAAGCCAGGTTGAAATTAGGCCTGTTCAATATCCATTTCTTCCTAAACCGATATATCGTGAAAAAAATCGCGGTTTTAGATAATTATCATGATGTGGCACAGGCCAAGTTGAATTGACTGCAAAAATACCAATCTCCATCTTCATTTGGCTGGGGTTTGACCTATGACCTAACCTAGTTCTCCAATGAAGTGCAACTAAAGTTAAATTGTTTCACTTCTTATCAGAGATGATATTTTGGCGTATAAAGCCCATCTGCTAAACTGGCAGAATAGAAATTCCCTATTCTAACTTAAAACACAAGTATCATACATGTAGGTTCCACTCCCAGTGACCACCACAAGAGATGTTTCACTAAAAAATTGTGATGACTGTCAAGCTCAACAGTTCTTCCCAGAAATTACAGTTTATTTTTTAAGAGTGATGCAGTCCCTATGCTAAGAAAAGAGACTATTGAGATTTTATGTCCTGTCCCTAAGAAGAAAAGATGTTTAAAACCTTTAAATACTGCAATGCTACACAATGAATTATAAATGATTATTATAAATCATAAGTACACTGTGCAGCTATGCTTCAAATGTATTGAGAAATAACAAAGGGTACATTCAGATTTTGTGATCTCAACTAATCAATGTATTGACATTTTTTACAAAGCACGTGTCTATTACCTTTAAATAACTTTTACTTCAGAGATTCATAATGTACCAAATGAAGCATTACTAGAAACAGGAATATGCAAGCTTTCAAAGCAAGTCAATTCTCTGATGAAACCTGCAGACGACATCTTTCCTACAAGACCACCCAAGATTGCAAAGAGATACCTGTAAAGCTCTTTGTCAAACAGGTCAGCGATGGTACACAGAAGTCGAGAGACGAAATTGTCCTCGTTGACCGCGCCTCCTGCCCCCCCTTCAGCCGTAGCCGTGGCAACATTGTATTTCTGCTCCAGATCAACGAGGCGATTCTGCAGTTTGACGTACTCCTGGCGGAGCAGGTCCAAATGACGCTGTAACTTCTCCACCTCCACTGTGTAAGAAGGACAGAAAGGACATAAGCCGAGCATACCGGCAACGATGTGAAAACCAGTCTCATATCAGACCTTTCACACAGTGGCATATCCAGCAGGAGCAACTTGCCTCCCCCCTGGATTTTTTTTTTTTTTTCAAAAAATACTTCATAGCTTCGTAGGAAAGAAAGCAGTCGGTATATTTATTTATCATTAATATTAATTAATATAATATGATGATAATATCAACACCAAAACCCTAAGAAAACAAAACCAGCAAATAAAAGGATGTTAGAACCATGAGTAAGGCTTTTGATTTTATTCTCCCCAAACATCATGCTGAATGACGCTAAGGTATATGCAGTGCATATTTACATCTACATAGGCTATACTGTACATGTATATATTTATGTACTGGAAAAATTAGGATGGGAGTTTTAACTTTAGCATTTTCCGGACCGAATGTTTCATGCCATTATTTTGTCTTTATTTATGAAAATTGAAATATCGCCAACTTAAGTATCATACAGACATGACATGTTACTTAGTAACTGCTGATTACTAAATCTGTAAATTTAACTAATTTCTAAATTCAGATGTACTATAAAACTGTGGCACACCAACTTGAAAGATAATGGTTGAGCTCATGATATTTAGGAGACAAAAAAATAAAAGATTTCTTCAAGAATCCATTTTCTCATTCAATAGAGCGCCCTCTATTGTTCCAAAGGGATTATTATTGTCTCCCAAGAGCCAGTTTTCGGTAGCAAAATTTAATGTTTTCAGATCAACTTATCATACACAAATATCAGCATTTATATAATTGAAAGACAGAGTTGTGACTCTTTCATTTACAGAGTCGGGGCTGACATTAGTAACAAGCTTTCTCGTTATTTCGGGGGTAATTGGTTCACGCCCACGTACTTACCGTCCGACATGTTGCTCATCCACTCACACCACGTGACATAAATGACAGGCAGATTGGAACCCTGACTTGCCATTTTCTGCTTTCTAAACTTTTAGACTCACGCGGCCAAATGCAACGTTGGAAACCAGACTGTTTGATGTTTACGGTAAACATGGCGGACGAACAGGTCAATTTTGAATCGGTTGTTTTCGACCCTTTTTTTCTTGCTGTTTACAATGATATGATTTTCATTGAATTACTTTCTGTACACATTTTAAAAGTTATTGTTTTTGAGCAGCCATCAACATAAGTTATTAAGTTCCACTACTCACTACATTCACTGCATTACGATGAGTGATGTCTGAGCGCTTGATTCTCGCGGTTGGTCAATACTTGGAAGAAGTAGACGTGGTAGATAGACATGTCTGAGGTATTATAAAATGTTGGCGCGCTGTAACTTGTAAGTCGATCTTTGCGCGATCTCTCGATATTGCACTCACGCTGAGCACTGACATGACTGACCTAGCCACGTGTATGACGTGTATAAATCTGGATTTTTCATAGTTCTCAAGGTTCTGGATTGCTTGAAATAAAAATCTGCATCCTTTTTGTGTCGTTCTTCAGTTCTACCATGTCTACAACTGTACATTCTCAGGAAAGTTCTGTTTAAAAGGTGAAATGCAAGCTCCTTATTGTTTCGTGGAAGGTCCAGATTTCCAGGGGCCCAGTTTTCACACCCTTACCTTTTGTTTTACCATGTTTACGCCGTGCGATGTAAACAACTTCGATTGACTTAAAATACCTTCAGACTTGCTGAAGATCTTCTCTTCTCCCCACTGGCCGAAAAATGCGGAAAGTTAAGCCTACTTAAGGCTTTATCGGTAAGTTGCACTCGTAATAGATATTTAGAGCTAATGTATTTAGACCTAGTTTACAAGATACAAAAATCATGGCAGTTGTGGGGGCAGTTAATATTCATTAGGCCTACAGTGTCTTTCAAATTTTCACGTTACAATGTTTCAAAGTCGCTGTTCGTGTATGACTGAAGTCACATGACTCCACTGACAACTGAGAATGCAGGGAAAAGTACGGACTCTTAGAAAAGACATGTTCCTTATATCATTTTCTCACTGCCTGGCAAATCATTTTGCCTCACACTTGGAGGGATGAGTTGACATATTGCAAAGCCTATTTTTTCCATGAAAAAAATTCAATTCCTGCATGCATATTAAACATCTAAAATAATACTTATGTTTCTAACAACAGTAATTCAATGTAGTTTTCTTCTTTCATTTCAGTCTGGGAAAGTGCCTACAGGAACTACATTGTATTGACCATCAATGCTTACTAAGCATGTTGTGGTGTTGTTGATGTGAATGAACCAAAGAAGCTTTGTGTGATTTCTCAACCTCAACCTGATCCAAGTCATGTTCCTGCAACAGAGCAAAACATTGCTTCAGAGCACCACCCCCACTGATGATGATGACAGCGACTCAGAGATTGATGACAGTGACAAGTGCTGTGTTTTCCTCTGATTTCGACCCATTGAACTTGCAAACTCCATCAATTTAACATCATGGGGCCAGTGTATGCTAGAAAACTGCTTGCACTTGTCACACATCAAGCAATGTTGCAGTGTCACCCCTCTTCTGGCAAGGGATACATTTTATTGTCACACATTGTGACAGTCTCCCATGCTTCCAACCCACAGACGAGTAAATGTATCAGTGCAGTTTCTTTCTTTTGTCAGGAGATTTCCCTGGGAAAAATATAAGCCATTTTTTCAGTTCAAGCATGTTTATTATTTTGCCAAGTAAATTATGGTCAATGAAATAGTCTCCACAGTAAGCACTAGAACATGTTGTTTATTTCAGTTTTAGAAATAAATGAAAATTTGTTCAACTGAAAACATTCGCCAATTTATTAATTTCATGTTTAATGAAAAACAAAAATAAGACAGATGGGGAAAAAACACAACACAATTTTATGATGTATTTTGTTGGAATATTTGTAAATACTTTGGAAGCAAGTTGTTAATAAGAATTCATACAAACAGAATGATGTGTTTTGATGTCCTCAATTGTGTTCATGTTATCCCAGTTGTCCAGTTCTGAACTGTGACAGATATGTCAGACATGCTGATGACTACTCCCAGAACTGTGGGGTCCAACGTATGCCCCGCTCCCATTCGGACCACACAGTTCTGGGGGTACCTGATGACGTGAACCGATGAGTCGCATGAGTTCTGAACATGATGAATTGTAGTGACATTGATTGACATGAACTGATGATCATCATGATCGATAGCTACAATCATTAGTGCAAAAAGTAAAATTTTAGACAAAGGTTGCCAAGTCCCAAAGAGTCTGAATTGGATGCAGTAATCTTTTGATATGTTCGAAATTATTGTGACATGATGTACGTTTCTGATAGTCTCTTGATGTTAGTATGTCAACTCATGATTGCTTAAATTTAATCATTGAAGTTAAGTATATTGAGCCACGGGTTTCCAAACCTTGCACTTCTGCCCTCAACCCCTGCCCCTTACAGAAACTAGCCCCAACTAAAATATCAGTCCCAGCGAATTGTTGGGACATTTCTATTGAAATTTCTCAGTTTTCTCCAAGTTGTTGTGGCTTACACCCAAGCTTTCAGAAGTCATCCAAAATGTGCCAACTGATCATTCCATCCCAGACACTAATAAAAACCACATTCATGTGTTACCAAGCAATACATGCAAAATGAAAATGGCACATTCTCATGGCTGTGCCTCTGTTGAACCAGCCCAACTGTAGCATTCAAGTTGGAACCACCCCAACTTTAGGTGGAACACATAGGCCTAGTAGGGTTGTAACACAGTCTGTTATGATGAGGTGTCGGTTACAGTCTTAAAATCACAATATTAATTATAAATCCCTATTCAGGAGGAGAACACTCCCAAGTTGAGACCAGCTGCGACAAAAAAGAAACACTACACTCATCCTGTTGGAGAAGTGAAATGTAGGATCTATTCCAATGCAGCGCAGAACTTGGCACTCCCAGAAATAGATGAGAACATTGCTGACTCAGGTAAGGCGGTATCTGTACTAGTCTTTTGACACAAATGCCTCTGTCTTGCCAAGAAAAAGTAAAAGTGAGTTAGATGAGGCAGTATTTCTGTCAGCCCAATTCTCCATAAGGTATGCATGGCACGATGTGGGTTTGTGTACTCTCAGTCTTCAGTTGGTCAATACCTGGTCGTTGCAGCTTCCGCTCGACTAGATGGTTTTAAAATAAATGTCAGCCCTGATAATCTTCGACTATCGGAGGATTTTCAAAGGCCAATTCATGGAGCTTGTTAAGCTTGAAAAACTTTTGCTTCATTACAAAAGAATAGGTACCTAGCAGAGATGTCATGCGATGACACACAGGTGTTCTAGTAATTTTTGGTCAGTTTGCAAATTTACTTTCAAGTAAAATTTAGTGACAAAAGAATATGACATCATTGTTTTTTGGTGTCTCAAACAGACGAGGACGAAGACCTGTATGATGAGCCAGTCAGTAAGAAGAAACGGCAGCCATACAAGAAAACCGCAAGAAAGAAGAAGTCCAACAATCCTGTGTATCTGGACTCTGATGAGGAGGATATCTCTTGTTACGGGTAGCGAAAAGACTCTTCAATTCTGCAATTGTAATGTAAATGTTGGGCATAATAAGCCTTTGCAAGTTAAATTTGAATAAAATCTGGCACAGTGAGTGAGTTCTTAAAATTTAGTCAACGCAACAACTTGACTTTTCCATACCAGAAACATTGTTGCCACATCTCTGAATTAAATCTGTGGGCAGAATTGTTAAAGCGGAGCATGGAGTGTTTTAAAGGGTTGAACCATTGTGAGAAATACTGGGAGAGACGACTGTTCCTTATATTTCTGACTTTACCTTCAAGTTCCTCCCTCCTTAACCCCTCCCCTAACCACCAGGCTCTCCAGTCGCCAATCCTGCTTGGGTTTGTATCATGTAGAAAAGAGAGATGATATTGGAGTGTCATTGTGCCATCTCGTACAGTGGGTGAATCCTAGTTTTTGCTAAATTTTAGCCATGTGCATTTATTTGCATTCATCCACTAGTTCAACTTTGTCTCATCTCCTCAAGGACTCCTAAGAAGGCCCCGTCTGTCTCGTCATTGGATTCTCCATGCTCCCCTCCACCTCCTCTAGATCTAGCCAGTCAGTTGATGCAGTATGACCAAGAAACTTCCAAGGTTCTAAGGTGAGGATTGTGGAAGATTATCAGGTTTCTGCTACTTGGACCAAACTGCCCTGCCCACTAAATTGATTTGAAATTGTACCCATCATCCTGTCAGTTGAACATATTTGTGTGAAGCATTTCTTTACATAATGATAAGCATAAATTTATGTGGAAAACCACATTAAACTTTCCTATTCATAAAAACCTTGCACTTTCTGTAAGATACAATTGCCGTGACATTTCACAGGCCAGCCAGTTGGACTGAAACACTTTTCCCAGCGTGAATTTTTGGTAGTTACGTTGGAAATTCACTTTCAGAAAATAACTGCATTCAAGTTATTCATAGGTAACTGTTCCAAATGTGATTTTTGCTTTGTTCTGAATTTAAAACAATCCTGTGAAAGGTACAGGAACATTGACCATGTGCTGCCGGGTTTAATTTGAAGTTGCATGACGTATACCCAGGGATTTTCAAGATTTTCCATTTTCAAAATTCATAACTTCATTTACTGGACGTTTACACCCACACAAATGGCTACTCTAATCCGACAGACAACATCCATTGACACCCGAGTAGTTCAACCAGGCCTGCCCCCTTGTAAAAAGAGCCCAGATTGTGGGGTGTTGTGTAATTTTCTTTTGTTCCCAAAACTGGCACAGTGCGCTACTGACATCTTTTCAATATGGGCCAGATGAGCGTGCAGCGATATTGTATCGCTCATCCCTGGAGCGCTTTTGTCCCCGGTGGTAATCCGCTCGTGCTGAATGCCACAAACAGTGGTATTACCTTTCAAAACAATGACGGATTTCCTCCTCTATTGACAACTGAAAAAAATGTGAGCAATTCGCAGTAGCTCAGTCTTTTGTTCCAAGTACGGTCTTTTGTTACCATGCCCCGCTCTTTTGTCTGATTTCGGGCAGCCTGGCTTTGCCTATAAACCCAAGGAGTCTGGTTCCGGAAACCCCGGCAGCAAGTGGTTAAGTTCCTTGTAAAAGCTTGTTAATCAATATCAATTGTTCAACTTTTCAAACCAGAAGCATCAACGTGGCTCTAACCAACGTCCGCTGCATCCAGAGTGAAGTGTCTTCCCAATCAGACGATGGTTTCTCCCCAACCCGCCGCATCCCCGGGGGAACCATCGCCGTCATCGATGTGGACTCTCCACCAGCTCCTCGCATCCGCAGCACCATCACTGTCAAAGTCCGGTCCAGGGCAGGCATCAAGAGGTTCCCACTCCAGATGGTATGCAAGTCGACTTCCAACAGCCCGCAATCACCAGATTACCTCCAGTTCATGCAGATATCACAGAAATAAAATTAGACCTTCACTTCAATAGCTAAAGGAGCGACTTGCATCTTAAGATGTCCCTGACTTTTGGTGTCAGGGAGAGCACCCATTCCTAGTCATAAAGTTGCCCATAAATGACAGCTGTTCAAATGAGAAAAAAAATGCTTCTGGATATGCATTATACCCTAAGGGTCTTCAATCCTTCAATTTTTAATAGGATTTTACATACACCCAAGGGGGTTAAGGTTAAAGACCTCTTTCAAGCAGGACCATTCAAAACATTCTGATGTCTGTTGTATTTTGAACCATCGGCACATTATTTGCTTTGTCAGTATTATTTGCAGCTCATCTGTCCAGAAAAAATTTCAGGTCTTTATGTACACGTTCAGTTTTTCATACATTTGCATAAGAATTCCTCAAAATGAAAGAGCTTTTTATTCCAGGAGTTTTTGTTTTGCATGGGTGTAAATCTGAAGGGAGGGTATATATCCCCCACACTTTATGAGGTGGGGAATGGGCTATTGAATCATCCTCCAAATGCTTTTGTCATGAGCAAATAAATTAAAGGGGATTGTGGAATTTGTTAAGATTTCTCAACCAAAAAATTTTTTAGGATTTCTCAACGAAACTAAAATGTTTGCAGTATCACTAAAGAGGGAAAACAATTTTTAAAAAGCATAAATATGCCACTCTTATGTAAGCTTCTGCATGAATTTGATACACATTACAGATGTACATCTTATCATGAACATCGCCCTCTGTACAATGTCTATAGTCCCCCCTCCCCCAGGCAAGTCATCCCCTCCACCCCTTCCCCACCCCCCATCCCTCCCCCTCCCCCCTCCAATTTCCAGCATAGATTTACACCACTGTTGTGGTGTTGTATTCCACAGACTGATACATTCAGCTCAATCATTGATGAGATTGCCAGCCAGGAAGGGGTCCGGAGAGACTGCGTGCGACTGACCAGAAATGGCCAAGACGTCGGCGAATTTGACACGCCTCATTCCATGGAGCTACACATCGCTGACATCATCGGTGAGTTCTGTGGCTAGGATAGGTGAAAGATAAGGGTAGGAACTATGGCTTCCATGGAATAGATTGTGAAACCAGAAAAAAAGAAAGAGAAGAAAACCATTTGTGTCGGTGTCTAGATGAATAAAGGAGTCTGATTGCAAACGGTAGTTGATCCTGCAATGTTTGATATATCATACCTCTAGACTTTGCCAACTTTTGTTCTAACAAGCATTTTAATCTGATAATCAAGCATGGAGTGTTGGGCAGCTAGAATGACTTGGTGTCCTCCACTGCAATTCCTCTGCCCCCCCCCCAAAAAAAATCCCCAACAAGTAAAACTTTCCTGACATTCTTAGGATATTGAGATATAAGACACCTTTTTGTCTGAAATTAGGTTGTTTTTTTGTCATTTCAAAAAATCTCGACCTTATTAAAATAATATCTGATTTTTCAGATATATCCCACCAATTTTAATCCTAGGTTCTTGATCTTTTTACTTCTTTAGCCTTTCCTCATTATATTCCATTAACAGTTTTTGAAGACATTTCTTGACGTATATTGTGCCATCACTTTTGACTGCAGACTGTCTGATTGTCGAACCAGAGTGTCTGATCGCAGCTCCTGAACAAAGGGTAGAGGTGACCATCCAGGGGCAGGAGAAGAAATCCACAATGACCACAACGATTCTGTGGGTAAGAAATTAATCACTCCATGATCTGTCCCGGAATAAAAACAGCAACCATTAATTCAGGACTTGTCCAGATTTCCTTCAAGGATGGGTGCGTTGTGTTTGGGCAGATGGAGGAAAACTTTTAATTATAAATGCCGAAAGGGTTGTGTTGCCAATTGTAAATCTAAATTTTCCAGTGTTAGACGTTATGATAATCTAGCGTCACAGCCTCAGATTTGGGAGAAGTCCTCCTGATGTTCTCTCCTTCCTGACGATTTCAGAGCGACAGCCTGCAGAAGCTAATGGCAGAGTACAGCACCTTCTGCGGACGACCCCAGCACAAAATCAGGTTCACATTTGACGGTGATGTCATCAAAGCAACAGACACGCCCACCTCGCTGGATTTCGAGGAGGATACAAACACCATTGATGCTATATTCATTTAGGTGGTAAGGGTGTGGGTAAAGGGGGGAGGTTGCCCTGGGTGGGAGAAGGCAGGATGGCACGGTTGGAACAGGGCATATTGACAAATCACATATGCTCAGGTTACATCTATGCGTTTGTTATCAAGATAAACCAAAACCAACCGCTCAAGATGGTTAGTTGGGAAGGATATTTCATTGTGCCAGTGCAAAAATTTCAAAACTGCATATTTTGCGAAATTCGGGTATTTTCTGAATTTTGATTCATTACTTAAAGGTTGTTACAGGTAAATTTCATTTAAAAAGTTTGTGGAATTTTGACATAATTCAAGTTGAAACGTCATATCTTTATTACATGCCTGAGCATTCATGCTAAAACATGTCTCTGTGCACTCATTGCATATAGTCGGGTTTGTGCAAAAACGTCTTATATCAAAATTCATCAAAGTTCATATTTTCCAGAGATGCAATGTGAAAGTGTTTAATTTTGCTGTTTTTTCAAGCCTACTGATCGTAACTTGAAACTAGCCCCAAATCGTTCAGTTTTATGATAAAAGTGCATCCAAGTCGAATAGATGAAGACCAAGTGTAAATTTACGGAAAATGTACCTTTTGCCACTGATTCAGAATTTTTGACAAAGAGGCTTTTTGTCAAATGAAGGAAATTGCAGTCAAACCCGAGCTGATTTAGGGCTTCATAGTAAAATTTTGACTTCATGAGATTTATCTCTTACATGCCATCGCGGTGTTTTATGTAAAAATGTCATATCAACAACTCACAACGTTTTAACCAAAATATGCATAGCGTGTCATTCAAGCAAAAAATCTTGATTTCATTCCTTTCAAAGATCATTTATTTGAAATTAATCAAGATACCAATGCCTGGAACAGAATTGTTTTTGTAAATACATTTTCCTGTGATTTAATTTTGCACAACAATTTACAGGGAAGCTGCAAACCTATTTGTGGCTCCTTTCCTCAAAACTACTCAAAATTGAGATACAACATTTTTTTAATGATTAAATGATTTGTCACCAGAACTTTTTGAATAACCAGTATTCATGTTTTTCACATATGAATCGATGGTAAGGTGGATTACTTCAGCACAGGTATGATTCAGTCAGAGTGTGTGAGCCTTCCTGAAAAATTATGAAATTAATTTCCCAAAAAAAAATTGAAAAGATTTCCTTTGATGCTGAGAAAAACATGACATCATATAGCATCACATCCATGCTATGCATAGCAGTTGTTTTCCTAGTGTTTGGAAGGTGTTTATAAATATTTTCATATGCGTTTTTATTCCAAACAGATTTGTATGCATAATGTGTAGCCATCTCATCGCATTTTCATTTAGTTTGAAGAGGAGTGATCTCACGTAACTACTCAAGTCGTGTGTTCCAATCATGGACATGGATTCCTAAACTGTCAGGTTATGGAAGTGCATGTCTTGTCACGGAAAAGTAGTGGATTTACAGTGGATATGTTAGGAAAGGGTCATTAATGCCCTGGAGAAGTCTTAGAATTTGTTGAGTATTATTGGAGACTTTTTGGGGGGAAAATCATGGATTTTTGAAGCCTTGCAGGCAGTAGGATAACTGGGGTCTGTCGAGGAAACAGGAGGTCACTTTAAGTGGGCGGGGGCAGTCCTTACACCTGCAGAAACTAACATTTCACATGGGGGAGGGGCCCAGATGTCAGGGGGGTATGCCCTGCCTCTCATGGTTGCAAAACTGCAGGAGCTTGGGGCCCAGATGTCAGGGGGGTATGCCCTGCCTCTCATGGTTGTATAACTGCAGGAGCTTGGGGCCCAGATGTCAGGGGGGTATGCCCTGCCTCTCATGGTTGCATAACTGCAGGAGCTTGGGGCCCAGATGTCAGGGGGGTATGCCCTGCCTCTCATGGTTGTATAACTGCAGGAGCTTGGGGCCCAGATGTCAGGGGCGTATGCCCTGCCTCTCATGGTTGCATAACTGCAGGAGCTTGGGGCCCAGATGTCAGGGGGGTATGCCCTGCCTCTCATGGTTGCATAACTGCAGGAGCTTGGGGCCCAGATGTCAGGGGGGTATGCCCTGCCTCTCATGGTTGTATAACTGCAGGAGCTTGGGGCCCAGATGTCAGGGGGGTATGCCCTGCCTCTCATGGTTGCATAACTGCAGGAGCTTGGGGCCCAGATGTCAGGGGGGTATGCCCTGCCTCTCATGGTTGCATAACTGCAGGAGCTTGGGGCCCAGATGTCAGGGGGGTATGCCCTGCCTCTCATGGTTGCATAACTGCAGGAGCTTGGGGCCCAGATGTCAGGGGGGTATGCCCTGCCTCTCATGGTTGCATAACTGCAGGAGCTTCTTGAAGGCAGAGATTCTCAGAGCCATTGAGCTGAGAACCAGAGGCAGTCGGCCCGACATGACGTGGCTCGTGTTTTTTGCTTTCACAAGAATGTTTTTGTGCGTTCAGTGGCGTTGAGGGTTGGGAAAAAGCAAAATCAGTAGAGGCATATTGGTATCACATAGTACTTTGAAGGGGAAAAAAATTACTTATGTGTATTCATAATTCATTCATGATATGTGGTGGACTTTCTGAATACATGTGACTGTAAAAAGCATAACTACATTTATATACTTTGTAATAAGAGTGTACAGTATATATTGTTTTATAAAGATTTCTTGCTGACATGTTTCAGGTCTTTTTTAAAGCTCTTGACATAAAGCAGAAGTGTAGAAACAAGGTTTTGATATGCATGCTTTCTTTTCTTTTGCCACAATTTTGGAAGGAGTGGGGGATTAAGGAGAAGGCAACATGAACTGCGCATGCAAGATATGTTGCTGATTTTCTGTCTGTGCAAATTACGGACTTGACACAGCCAAAAAATAAACTGACATCAGTGCCTTAAATGCAACCACAAACCAATGAAACACAAGGTTTTTTCAACTATCATTGCACTACAAGTGTGCATAACTTTACTAAAATCTCAACGTATATAAACACATCAATTGGAACTACCTAACAGAAGTCTATAAGATACTATACACATTCAGTATTTGTATAAAAACACAATTCTGAACAATTCAATCTAGTTCATACGAATCAACAAATATTTGGAGAAAAAAAAGTTTCAAAGTAATGTCATGTTTAGTTAAAACTTCAATATTTTAGATGGGGTTCTCCTGTTCAATTCAAAGTTTCCTGTGTTAATCATATTGCAACAAAAGTATAACACAAAATGAAAGGAAAAATCTATGAAAGGATTTGACGGACAAACGTATTCCACTATACTCTAAACAAGATTTTAGGCATCATGGCTCAATTTACTGCAGAAGTTTCAAGGAAAATATTGCTGAATCTCAGGTCTGGTTTCCAGCTACATTTTGGCACATTTTCTGTGGATAGCAAACCTCCCTGTATTCAGAAGCTTCCTGAAGCTGGCCGCATTGCTTGGTGTGATGATCATAAAAATAAAGCTTAAATTTAGTGCCCGAAGAATACATGTTGTAGATATATATTGCTTCTGAAACCAGTTTTATATGCCATTCATGAATTACTTTCAAGATGCTTGATGACAGCCAATGTAACAGTCCATCTCTCGTGTTTGCATCATTTTGAGTGAGCACACATTAACTCAACTGTGTCACAAACAAAAGGAAAGGATTGATATGTTTGCCACCTTCAAGAATCTCAAGAGTTTCCAAATCACATATTTTCTTTCAAACAATGCATTAGAAATCAGAGACAAGTTACGATTTCCAGTCAGGCTATTTCAGCAAACAAACAATCAAAGAAGATGAATTTTAATGATGAAATAATGAATGAAAAGGCAGCATACATTCTCCTCTAAGATTTGAATTCATGATGATAACACAACGCTACAATCATTGAAATAAATTTCATTTACAAAGAATGTAATAGAATAAAACATCAAAAGGACAGGACAAAAATCTGCATGCATAAGATTTAAGCATAATTAGCAATTGAAAAATCAAATTTAAAATTTGAATACCACGAGTCACATCACTTCAGTAACAGAAGAACCACTGGTAATGTGTAAGGAAAAATAGAAATATGCTGGACATAAAACATAATTTAAACATGTTTGCAGCAAACTTCCATTGCATTCTAACCAAAGCTGTGAAAAGTTCTGACCAATATAAGCAAGCAATAAATTCCTTGGCAAAATATTTCTCAAGACTCTTACTTTAAGTAATTATCCCCACAAAGGATTCTTGCAACACCAATTTACTCAGAACTGTAACAAAAGTAACAAAACAATGTAATTCATGCACACAAATAATATCAAAACTAATACTGTTAGGGCACAGCTGAAATAAATTCCTGAAGAAGTGAAGAGCCGTTCTCCAAGTACACAAACATCGCAGGAATAAGAGGCACTACTAGGGGAATACAATGTGGGAAACAAACCAATACGGTCTGAGCAACTGGGCTCTTCATAATGGCTAAGAATCTGAAATTCCAAGGGGGATATATACATAAGTATTTTCAATACATCTTAAATGGAACCAATAGCGGCAGAATCATTTTGAAAGTGGAGGGGGTGAGGCAGTTGTGACACCATGAGGCATCAGCTAATAATAGGCCGATGCAATAGGCTCCAACCCATTAGAGGATGTGCAGAAAGGGATGAGACCATTCCCCCCCCCGGTGGAACAAAGCCTTGTGAGTTTTTATTCATTTCTTGCATACCTCTAGTTACTGGGCATTCAAACATTTGTCGTTCCAATGGTCAACACACCCACGGTACCCTACCCAAATATGACTGTACCACCCAGTGCTTCATCCCGTCAACAGTCCCGAGGAAAGGCCAAGACATGTTTAGACAGCTTTGGCTTGTACAAATTTACCAGTACTCATTTCCTACATAAATCTGTGATACTGATGAACAAGTTTGCACACTTCACTCCAAGATATTGGATGCAGTGAAAATATGACCTCAGGGGTGTCACTTTCCAAACGTTCCTGGGAGAAGATGGCCAGTTTTTAGGCTTGCCTGAGAAGGGACAGGCAACTATTTCAATCCTAGATGAAACCCTGATGTGTGGACATGGAAAAGGACTCCACTTCTACTGTGCATGTGTGCAGTTAAATGCTCAAATGAAAAATAAATGAAAGTAGCTAGCTAACAGGTGTAAGATAAATGAAACAATGGAAGAAGTAATAATGAAACAAATATGTCCAAGCATCTGTAACATATTTAGATGAAAGAATTTACCCTGTTAAATAAAAACGAATATAAAAAACGAAAATAAAACGAGTGTGTTTATCAGAATTAAATGTGGAAATCTTCAAACTATTGCATGCTTGTTTGGAAATTAGTTTGTAAACCCAAGTCATCCACCCTGATCAAACAACCACTCGTACATGTACACGGGGCATGGGCAAAAGTCCAATGCATGCATTCATGTTTACAGAAGCATGTACATATCACAATTACAGGCCCTAAATTTATTATTCTAACATGCTAACATTACTTCTGTGAAAGGAGGTGGACATTATATAAAAAGTCATATTTAGCATTTATACATGGCTTAGAACACATTATGCATTTGTACAGCATTTTAACGACGACAAAGACAACTAACTACAGATAACATAAATTTGTTTTCATGTGGCCAGAGTGCAGAGACCTTGGCCAACTCTCAGGATGCAGGTTGGAGCCATTTGGCCGAGCACAAGATGTAGAAGCAGCAGTTTAACCTTACACAGTGTCTACAGATCCATGCGATCAAATCATTTTCAAGACATTTCATAAGCAAAATATGACCTGAAAAATGGTTTTGAACACATGCGAGCCAATCTGTGGAAAAGGGTCATAAGGCCATTATTTTGTTTAAGTTTGTATTAGAAAGAGCGAACTCTAAACAAATCGAGATATGTTTTAACTTTTGCAGGTACAACTGCAGGATTGTGGTGAAGCAGCTTTGTGGGGCGATGATGAGGTCTAGTAAAAATATCTAAAAACTCTGCAAAAAAACCCAAATAATCACAAATCACCAGTACTTATTCACTATACAAATAACATCGATTCATTACTTTACTCACGTCATATACATGTACATCTATTGTATTATAAGAGAAAGCTCACTTTGAACATAATGCTATTTGATGAAGTTCATCCAGCGTTTTATTTCAAGGAACTGCTTAGAAGAATTAATTACTGCTTAGTGAATTTATCAGCTGAGCAAGAAGCAGTTGAGAATAAGTAACGATAGAAATAATCACACTAACTTGATGTTGTTAAGCGAAATTTTTGGGGAAAAACAGCTCCTTCAAATTACCCATGATGATGTGCACCCCATTACATTACAGGATTTCCTAATTTGGGTTTAATTCCCAGGTAACCCAATGGCAAACTCTACACGATGGAAGTGATGAGAACCAGGGAAAAGTCCACCTTTTTTAAGCATGTGCTATGGGCCGGCAGGGGCCACATGCAAAGACGGTTGGCCTGACCTCGATTCAATTTGTTGAAAATGTCAGCACATCATGGAACTGCGGCTATGTCTGAATTACTTGGCTGAGGCTTGGACTTACAAATGAGTCTATGGTAAGTAGCAGTCCATAGAGTCGTGTGTAATCTTAAGCCGCAGCCAAGTGAATCAGACATAGCTTGACTGCACCTGTGTCTCATATTGCCCAATGAAAATCTTTTTAAATATCTTGATATTAATTTCAACAAACTGGGTCTAAACTAAATGTATTAAGACAAGTCAAGCAGCAAATTAATAAGTATGTTTATATATAGTATGATATATCAATGTCACCGTAGCACATAATATATACAGTGGTTAAAACAATGTAAAATTGGGGTGTCTATCTACCAGGCAATAGATCTTTCCAACTGCATGATATGGATGGCCCAATTAGTAATTGGGTCCAGCAGCCCTTACAAAGTGATGAAAGAAATAAAACTGGCATAGACGAATAGGTGGCTTCATGACTTCCACCAAGATTCCATTTCGAATAGTTTTCTTTTCGACCAATCCATTTCTTTAACATACTGATCTAGCTAATGCTTTTTTTCAATTTAGAGATTTCTCCAGTTTTGTCATTTCACCACTTTTGACAGCCTGGCAAACAGACACAAGAAGATAATATCGGTCTAATATCGGACTCCTAACCACCAAAAAACCTCCACTCTCTCCAGTTACTTATTTGCAGGACTCACAGCGTACGACGGTGAAGAATACCAAACAATAAAGGAAAGTTAGTAGTCTCAACCTGTCTGCACGCCAAACCTCAAAGAAAAGTCTCCTTGGCAGTGAAGTTGGTCAAATGGTTTTCAAGTATGATATGCTTTGCAACAGTACAGACTTCACGGGAAAGGGACAATCAAGAATGTCGGGTAAAAGTAATGCACTTGATGTTTTCCTTCTGTTGGATCGGCTCACCTCGCCCTGTATTTTGGTCTCAGTTGATGGAGGTTGGTATTATCCAAAGTAGGGTTGAAGTGAGTTCATTGGGCCAACTACTGGATTCCAGGAATCTTCGGCATCACCTAGTCAAGGAAAAAACAGGTGGTTCAGTATAAAAAGACAGGACAACTTATCAGAGGGTCATGGAAAAACAAGTGCTTTAATATGGCAAGAGAGAAACATCAGTTCTGATGATGAAGGAAAAAACATCTTTAAACCAAATCAAAATTTTATAAACTCAAATCTTGAATTTGAATATGACTTTTCCAGTAGAAATTTCTTTGGTTACATAATTCATATAGGAAAGGTTGATGCTCACATATGCCAATGTATCATGTGTATGTGCAGGTTGGTGTCTTACCTTGGACAGGTCAGTACCGGTCAGAGCATGGACAGCCACCGGCAGTGAGCCAAGCAGCTTGCTGACCTCTGATGTGGTCCGGTCATCGCCAAGGAGTACCACCTCATCAGTCTTAGCCAGCGGGGCAGCAACCTCGGCAGCAATCTACAATGAAAGGAATTTGGTCGCTCTGTTAAGCATACAGTTGAGAAATCCTGCTTTGACATTTCTTTTGGAATCTTCCACAGGTTTCCACTACGCAGGGTACCAGTAACATATTCTTTGTGCAGAAATTTTCAAGCATCAAGCTTCATATAATGCAACAGTGGTTGGCTCTTCCCTTCTTAATCTCGCAAAATCCTCCCAAACCCTAGAAGCAAACTTTGAAACATCTAAGAGAGTTGAGGTTAAAATAACATTGTTGTGTGCCAGACCTTTATTAACCCCTTGACAACGGGAATTTCTTTCCGAAAGCCGACTCCAAGAATTCCAGCCTCGCCTGGCCACGAAGGCCACCTGCCAAACCGCAAATTCTTGGATTGTGGCCCTGCATGCTCTGCACGCTTTGAATTACACGGTGAAAAGGCTGATTGTTTGGTGGCATGCAGCTCTACTCACACTTCCACATTCCCGTTGCCTCTTTTCAAAGTGGGGACTATTGTGAAGCTGGTGATTATGATGCAAATTTGGTCGTTTCATTTCTGGGCTACACACAAAGGCCAATCACCATATATACAAGAGCCAGGGTCTGCCTTCTTTCACCATGTTCGCCCGAGCGTGGGCCAAGAATAATAGCTGAAAAGCGGGCTGAGGATCTCAATTTTAACGGCATTCTAGCCGCGTCCCGGCGCGAAGGGGTTAAGCAGAACTACATGTTCACAAACCAGTCAAAGAAACAATTTATTTTCAAACAGTCTGCTTGACCAGTCTTCTTGTTTTGAGGTTTTCACATATCATGCTCCATATCATATTGAACTGACACAGCCAAGATGGAGAGAGTGATTCTACCAGAATAATGGACAACCAAGTTAACCGACTACTACCACAAACCCTCTTCAGAACCTAGCATTTGAATTTAGCAAGTTTACACTTGATGAGATTTGTGCTCTGCAAACTGTGTTCTTAGAGCCACAGCCCCTAGAAAACATGCCAGACAGAAAAAGACTAAATACTTGAACTGTATCTTGACTCCTACATGCACGATATCAGCAGTACCTTTGGCAGGGATTCCAGCACCAGACTCATCTTGGCAGCATCCCCGTATTGCTTGTAAGCGGCAGCTTTCATTCGCATGCGTTCAGCCTCCGCCTTGCCAATAGCCTCGATGGAAGTGGCTTCTGCGTGACCAATCTTCTTAATTTTCTCAGCGTCACCTCTCGCAGCCAGCACTGTTCGTGTTCTTGATGAGAAAGAGAGCACAAAGAGCAACATTTAAGGGCCTTTATTAAATTACATGCATTGTGGACTGCGCTGTATATTCAAATATTAAATTGATTTTCCAATGTTGGTATCTTCATTTTCAAAATCAAATATTCAGAGGTGAAATCAATGAAAAAGGGGAAATCAATTCCTTTCTGAGGGTGGTTCATGGTATTTTGAGTAAACTCCGTGCCATATGCCTCCTTTGACCCCTCACCTTTCACCCTGAGCGATGGTCTCCACCTTGTAGGACTCAGCTTCGGCAGGTCGCTTGACGGTGGCCACCAGTTCGCGTTCCTTGCGTTCAATCTCCTTCTCTTCAATGTCAATCAGCTTTTTCCTCTCCACTACCTCGATTTCAATCTCCTCACTACGGATCAACTGTTTGACCTTGGCGGCTTCCAACGTGTAGGCCAGTTCAGCCTCTGCTTTCTGCCAACAATAATCAATATTGGCAATCAATACTCTGTGTGCTTTCTGACAAACATTGCTGGTGCAATCTGAAATTCAGTGTATGCACAGCAACCATTTTTGTTATTGATGCATTTTATTATCACCTTTGTGTCATGACTTTGAAAACATGTGGAACTACAAAAATAATTTCAACAAAAAATTTTGTATTTCTTATATCACCCTTAACATATTCCCACATTACAATATGTTGTTGATCAATGTGTCCCACTAACCATTGAACTATAAACAAAAACATAAAAACACAAGTGACATTCTGTATCAGAAATCGGAAAAAATGGACAATATTCTCTTAATTATGATAACTTGAACAAAAGACCAGGCTGCTGGGCATTACCGGCATTTTTCACTCTCAAAAGTGGTGATTATCCAGCCTTGTTTTGAAACCGTATACCAGGGTTTGGGGCATTGAGAGCCAGCGGATTACCACCGGGGACAAAAGCGCTCCACCACCGCAGCGATGAGCCACACAGCACCGCTGCACGCTAATCTGGCCCCTATTGAAAAGAGGTCAGCAGTGCACTGAGCCAGGTTCGTGAACAAAAGACAGTTATACAACACCGCACAATCTGGGCTCTGTTTACAAGGCTGCTGGCCTGGCTGAAATACTCAGGCGTCAATGAAGGTCACCTGTCAACTTAGAGTAGTGCCTAAAGATTACTTCGTGCGGCCATTAACCACCGTTAAATGAAATGATGAATTTTTGAAAGTTTTTGAAAATGGAAAAATGATAGTCATGCCGGCCCAGCATCATCAACATTGAAACATGCCCCGGCATGAAGTGGTTAAGCATTACTCATCCTGAAGGCTGTATTTGAATGAATTTACGGACACAACTACCCTAGGAGGCGCATGCAGCTCCCAGCAGGTTTACACTCTAAGAAAGCAGTAGACCAAGCTCCTAGCAGGTTTACACTCTAAGAAAGCAGTAGACCAAGCTCCCAGCAGGTTTACTCTCTAAGAAAGCAGTAGACAAAGCTCCTAGCAGGTTTACACTCTAAGAAAGCAGTAGACCAAGCTCCTAGCAGGTTTACACTCTAAGAAAGCAGTAGACCAAGCTCCTAGCAGGTTTACTCTCTAAGAAAGCAGTAGACAAAGCTCCTAGCAGGTTTACACTCTAAGAAAGCAGTAAACAAAGCTCCTAGCAGGTTTACACTCTAAGAAAGCAGTAAACAAAGCTCCTAGCAGGTGTACACTTTAAGAAAGCAGTAGACCAAGCTCCTAGCAGGTTTACGCTCTAAGAAAGCAGACCAAGCTCCTAGCAGGTTTACACTCTAAGAAAGCAGTAGACCAAGCTCCTAGCAGGTTTACACTCTAAGAAAGCAGTAGACCAAGCTCCTAGCAGGTTTACTCTCTAAGAAAGCAGTAGACCAAGCTCCTAGCAGGTTTACACTCTAAGAAAGCAGTAGACCAAGCTTCTAGCAGGTTTACACTCTAAGAAAGCAGTAAACAAAGCTCCTAGCAGGTTTACACTCTAAGAAAGCAGTAGACCAAGCTCCTAGCAGGTTTACACTCTAAGAAAGCAGTAGACCAAGCTCCAAGCAAGTTTACACTCTAAGAAAGCAGTAAACAAAGCTCCTAGCAGGTTTACACTCTAAGAAAGCAGTAAACAAAGCTCCTAGCAGGTGTACACTTTAAGAAAGCAGTAGACCAAGCTCCTAGCAGGTTTACGCTCTAAGAAAGCAGACCAAGCTCCTAGCAGGTTTACACTCTAAGAAAGCAGTAAACAAAGCTCCTAGCAGGTTTACACTCTAAGAAAGCAGTAAACAAAGCTCCTAACAGGTGTACACTTTAAGAAAGCAGTAGACCAAGCTCATAGCAGGTTTACACTCTTGTAATCAACAAACTCAATCATGACAGCCCTGTCTGTTCCAAAACAGGCAGCAACTTCTTAAAGTATCACTTTCTAATGATGTGAAATGTATCTGGTACGCAAGTATAATACAGATCAAGTGACATGGCCGGAGTGATATGCGGATGTGAAGTTCCAGATTTGTCACAAGCCAATGTGGTCCATCAGGCCAGCATTGTTTGCCATAGCATGAAATGGTGCAAATTTCTATTCCCCCCGGGATAGGATGCCAGTCCATCGTATGTTGCTCCCTAGCTAACGCAAGAATCTACGCATACTCCTTGGTGGAAGAGAGGTGAGTGAGGGTGAAGTGGCTTGCCCAAGGAGACAACCAACGACCAACAGAGGGATTCGAACCCCTCACCCTGTAAACAATTGCTCTCAGAAAAGATACTTTAGGGCATTACCAGCAAACTTTAAGGCAACCCATGCATGAACATATTATTAAGGATGAAAATTAGTGTTTCTTTAAATTTTCTTATTAAGACTCTGAATCTTAACTGGACTCCTTTACTGTGGCCTGACCCCTGTGCTACAAGTCACTGATTACTTGGTAGATCATCACACACATCAATAATTTGTTTCTGCTTTTCAGGAATTTGGTGTACCCGAGTGCTCTATCAAATATTTGATCAGCAGACTTTGACCTCCCCCTCAGCCCTCTCATCATGAGTCACCCATCCTAACCACGAGGCAACAACTCCCACACTCCCAGACAGTCTTGGTGTATTTCAGCCTACCTTGGTGTTAACCTCTGCCTGGAAACCGGCTTTACTCATCTCAAACATGCGGGCCGAGTCGGCAATCTTGGTGTCTGCATCGAACTTGGTGTCCATCATGACCTTCTCACATTCTGCCTCCTGATGAATATTTACATATAAATGAAGAACATGAATATGGTAAAGCACATGAATATCAAAAACAAGTCCAAAATGTTCTTCATATTTATTTTGTGGGATCAAGTCACATTAGGAACCTCTTTGATAAAAATGAGTGCCCTCAAATGTCAAGATAAGAGTTTTCCATTTAATCTCAATTTATAGCTTTCTTTTGAAAATAGTTAGCATGAGCCTTCAAATTATTTTGACGGTTTCAGTTTTAATTAGGCAGTAAGTGGAAATATTCTCCATTATGTGTTTAATTTTTATTGAGAAACTTGAACAGAAACTTCCTTCCTTAAACACACCGGACGTGTAAATGTGAAGCTGCATGTGACACCATCAAGGAAATGCCTGCAAGGAAATGGGAACCTTTGTATACTGACATTTCAAATGTGTTTTTGAAAGGAAGTGAAACTACAGTGATCGAGGAAATCATTGCGCTCCATGAAGTGTTGAAGGTTTATGCAATCTAGGTAAGCGGATCATTTCTTTTGAGTTTTAGTAGCAGAGACTTGTTTTTTTCAATGATGACTTTTGTTATTTGTCTTGCATATGAACACTTTTCACCATCTTACTTAAAACTTAACTTTATTGAATTTACAAGAACAACATCAAGAGCTGGCAGCCCCAATTCCTATGGATAATTGGAGCAGTCAATAACAAAAATGTACGTGCTAGCTGTCAGACGTTATGATACAAACCAAATTTCACACACTGTTTTGACTGTCACATGTTGGCAGATTGGGTTGACTTTCTTTTCATCAATAATTGTCCCCTTTTGGGTAACCATTTTGATGAATCAGATGGCCCTTTTTTCATGCATAGTTTACTCAAAAGTAGAATTGTGAATAAAACAGGAAAATTTATAAAAACACAGAATGGGCAACAAAACATACTCTATTTTCATAAGGGAACAATAACCCAATAACTAAAATATGTACTTGTTGGTGAAAAAACCAAACTGAATGCAGGAAGTGTGAAAAAGAGATCACAGTGACGAACAAAATCAAAAATATCAACAAACTTTACAGCGCGTCGGTGACAGTGAATTCTTTTTGGTTGAAAGTGACCAGGAAACCTCTATCAAGAATACCCGAGATGTTTGGGTGTCCATGGATGAACTGAATTCTTCCTGTCAGCAATGCTCCCTTACCCTGATTCCAGCATCCCTGTTGGCTTCAGCTACGCCGATGTCCGCATCCCTCTTGACCACAGCAGTTTGGGATTTGCCCAGCGATCCCAGGTACTCCACTTTGTCGTAGACATCCTTGATGGTGAAGCTCTCAATCTCCAGCCCCATGCGGCCTACGTCGGGGGAAGCTACTTCCCTCACAAGCTGGGCAAACTGATCACGGTCCTGGTAGATTGCCTCCACAGTCAGTGTACCTTCCAGGCAAAGATTCATTTTTCATTCATATTTTCTCCAACAAAACTAATTTCATTCTTATTTTCAGCAACCTTTTTTTAAAAAGAAACTAACAACAAAGTCGTCAATTTTGCACTGAAGCTTACATGAACCATATTTCAAAACGCTTTGATGAACACTTTAACAATTGCAAATCAGAAAAATATATTGTACTATTGTTAAGTGTAATTTCTCATTTACTTCTACCATGCATGTTTTACATGAAACTTCCAAGAAGAACTTTCTGCTGACAAAAGTTTTAAATTTGTTAATGTTAAAAACACCCATTGAAACACTGAAGGCTCAGATTTCCAATCTCCAGGGATAGGATATCCCAATATTTCAAAGCCTAACCTACCCAATATGGCCCGAAGGTGACCTTCCAGTGTCTGCAGCACCACTTCCTTGATCTCATTGGTGGATCGACCCAAGAACTGCTCACAGGCCGTGGCCAACAGCCCCTCCTCAGTCATGACTTTGACCTGAGCCACGCCGGTGACTGTCAGGGGCACGCCCATGGAGGTTTCCACATTCTCACAGCGAGGGTTCAGTGTCATAACCTCCAAGGTAATCCTAAAAATCAGGGCGCAGGCACATCATAGAACTGGTAAACCTTAGCAAAAACATGTCGACTTCCAAATAAGCACTTTTAATATTTGCACCAGCCCAATTGCGGCACTGTAGTTGGGACAGACGCTATTGTATAAAAATTTATGAACCTTGCCGAGTATAACAGAAGATAGGGCAGTGGCGAATATCCAAATAACCGAATATTTGATCTATTGTCAAATATTCAAATATTACGTTTCGAATTCAATGTTCGAATGCAAAATTCATGAAAAGGGAAAATTTTCTTTTGTTTTAAATGAATAAAATTGCACTATGGAGGCTTGTTTCAAGCTGATTTAAATGAAAAGCGTCTGAAATCTTACAACGATTTAAAAAAAGAATTAGTCATTAATAATTTAAAAGGAACAGAAATTTTCAACAGGGCAAAAAGTATTGTTCATCTCTTAAATCTTGCTAAATCGTGGCTGAAGATACTCCTAGATGTGAGAAGCTATTATACTGATCATAATGTACAATTGTGTGTGTTATTGCAACTGATTTTGTATATGGTTTGTTCATCAACAATCTGCTGGCCAGTGCGACCGAATATTCAGATATTCCATCAAATTGAAGGCCAAATATTCGAATAGTGATTATTCAAATTGAATCAGCCCTAGCAGGAGAAGCAGAAGTGTAGTCAGGGCATAACAACTTTACCCATCATGTGTTGTTAACTGTATTCCAGGTTTGAGTCTTCATAAGTTTATAATGGAAAGGGAGGATATTGAGCCAAGAATAACAGCTGTTCTCACTTCTGTACATCTGACACCAGCCACCACGCCCATGCATAGCCTCCAATGATGTACTTCTTGCTGGCATTACCACAACAGCCACCTACAATTAAACAGAAATAGATCACTTCAGCAAAGACAACGGAACTGGATTCCAGTTTCAGAACAAGTTTCTGTTGGACTCATTTTGGCCTTGTATGGAACTTGACAGCCTTTGAGTACGTGGGGAAAATCAGAGCAGTGCCGAAAATGAAACCCTAGTTTGAAATTGACTCATTTGTTGATACTGTGTGAATGTTGATGGAATGGGCTCCTTACATGTTGATTTGTCTCGGTACTGAGGGTGGGACAACAAGGTCTCTCCATCACATCCATTTCAAATAGCTTTTTCTTAAAATTGCGGTCCATTTTGTCCCTTGACCACCCCTGTTGAATCTGATTTGGCACACTCTGGATTCTCTCTTAAAATCCCTCTTTCACCAGAACTGATGATCCAACTAGGCCTACAAGCACTTTCTGGAAAGAGTTCCATGTACGGTTCATGCTATTTAGCTTTAACGTGACAAGAAGTTATTCAAGCATATTTTTGCAAAGATTTTTTATATAAACTGTTAATTAGCTTCCTAGATATCAAATTCAATGTATCACATCTATCTGAAATGATCTTTGAGTGTTGAAATTTGAGTGACAAAGTCGGGCCTGTTTGTGCAGTCCGACCAGCCGCCATCTTGTTTTCGAGTGGACGGCAGAGGATGGCAGAAAGAAAGATGGTGGCTCCCATTCATTGTGAAAAGTTTTCGCTTTCCTGCAAGAATCTGGAAGCAAATTCAGTGTTTCTTTTACACAGTGGCAAGTGAAAGAGCCTTTAAAATATGCTAAAACCACTTTTAACCCAAGTCGCCAAGCATATTGTTTGGCTTACAGTACTCAGTACTACAAAATACTAAGTAATAGCCTGAGCCTGAAGGACCTAACGCTACAAGTGACTACTTCTGGCTAGGTTACTTCCATTGTTACTCATACAGAGAACAATAAAGCCATGCATTCATAGTGCCACAGCACTGTATGGTACATTGTCTCTTCTGTTGTATTTTATGGCTTCAGAGAACAATGCAGTCATGTCCTCTTACTGATTACTACATTTTACTACAAGTAGTAATTTGTAGTATTATGTAGGGTTAGGGTTAAATTTGTAGAAGGTATTTTCAAGTTGTTGACACTTTGTTGACACTACTTGTGTGTGTTGACGCTTGTTGATGCTGAGCAGCATGACCGTCATATACATGTATGGACAAGGCTTATTTTCCCTTAAATGTTATAACAGCCATCAGAAAGTGATATCTTGTCCTAAAATGTGAAAATTAACTGAGAAAATTCTGAAGAATTCACTTAGAAAACACTGGGGTTTTTTTCAGACAAGTCTCATAAGCTTGTGCACAGGGGCATCAAGTATTGTCCGTATAGGCCCAACTCTCTCCGCACTTTCCTCCTTGAAACATTTCCTTTTAATGGAACTCCAACAGGTAAGAGTTCCACATACGGACATCACTAGAGCTCCCTCGCAGTTGTGTATGAGCCATCAGAGAGTGATAACATCTTAAAAACTCAACTTTATTTTAGCACTGTTACGCCCCAACTACAGTGTCTGTCCCAACTATCCGCCCCAAGCTGAAGTGCACCCCCAATTGGCAAAAGAAGGACAGGTGGTTACATGCGGGTTCATGCACGCATTCTGCGTGTACGCAAAGACTATACATGCCGGAATAAATGAGTTACGTGTAATCAGCGTGCTCCGCGTCAAACGCGCATATACATGTGCACCTCATCGCGCCTATGTGGTGAGTACCAAAAAAACACGCCATCTTTTGTTCCGCTTGGAGCGGATTGTGTTGCAGTTCGGCTGGCCCAACTGTCGTTGGCCAATCTCTGTAGAAATTTTTTTAACCTCTCCCAAGTTTGCGCAGCTCACACTTGACATGATTTATCTAAAATATGGCACTTCATTATAAAAACTCATTTCTACAAGCACGAGTTGCTGATGTAAACAAAATGACTTTGGCATGGACACACTAACCTGCGTGACCGTATACACGTATTTACCTGGTCCCTAATTTCGCCTCCTAAGAGTCCTATTGTCAAGTCTCATTGGTTTTCACACTACACCTAACTGCCTATAGGCCTATTTAAAATTAAGGGACCTGACGACTATACAATCAAGCACGTTGGTTGGGACGGTCCTAACTATAGTTTGAAATGATGCTGTAGTTGAAGCATAACAGCACTAACGTGTTTGTCATGTGAAGTCCGGAGATGGAAGTCCGAAAGAGTTCCGTATACAGATGCCGCTCGACACCCTGTGCACAAACCCTATGAAACTGGTCTGAAAAATTGTGATTTCTGAGTAAACGACTTGATTTTTTCCCTCCTAGGAAAATTGAATTTTCTGGATGACTTTTTGCTTTCTGGTGGTTAACAGGTCATTACTGGCGTCCGTATATGGAACTCTTCCCTGACAAAGAAAGCTTCACCAAAGACAATTTGGTATTTTAGCCGAGATTTGGGTGTCTTCCTTGCTCGTGTTGCTCCACCACAACCACACCAATTGGAACATCCAAGCAACAAGGCGGACACGACATCGCGACAGTCGAATCGCGTCGGACCGTCCTGGTACAGTCTGTATTTATGCCTCATATCCAAACTTACCTGAAACAACTAGCGCTTCATTGGGTCCAACTGTGTAAATATTACCCATTTTGATGTCAAGCAAATTGAAGAAATGAAAATTCAGTTGGAATTTTTGATGCTTCTCGGTACAGAGCACAGCCCTACCCAATGTACATGTACGTGTACGGACGTGCGTTAGGTTACCACATACAAATTTTCCACAATAAATAATCAATGGAAAACAAGCAAGATGGCCGTCCTTTACAATAAATATTATTTTCCTGCTTATCTCCGGGCCACAAACGGCTGCAAATATGTGGAATATTTTAAAGCTTCTTCTTAGCTCAAACAAAAGTTGTTTTAGACTTCTTCGAACTAGTGCTTTGTACCAGACAAAATTAGAGGGCTTGATTTCGGCTGTTTTTTAATTTATTTCTATTTAACCCGAAACGTCCGTGGGAATAATTATTTAATTAAGAGATCACGTGACACGGGGTGGGACGCTCCATGTTACGTACCTGGGATTATTCCATCATCTAAAAAATTTCCACTTGCGGTGAATCATCACCATCGGCATCGAACATTCAAGTTGATGAATTTTGAACGGACAACCTTTAGACACTATAGATTTCCAGTTTCAATTTCACATAGTTCGGGTGAAATAATCAGTGATGATGTAACCAGCCAAAAAAAAAAAAATTTAGGCCTACTTGTCTACTGGTACATTATTTTGCGTAGGGAAGTTTAAGTAATAGGCCCTATGCCTACAATGTACATCATTATTGTGTTTGTAGGGATATGTGGCCGAATTAAAGAACGTTTCAATTCAATTCAGTTCAAGAAAACGTTCGTTCCATGCTCTTTTGTTTTTTTTTTAAAGAACATTGATAATTAAGGGAACTAGGTACATAGAAATTGACAAATGGATAAGCTTTAAGAAAATACGTCAGAAGTTAAAGAAACTTGGTAAAATTAGCGAAGTGAATGCAAATAACTTTTTTTTTCAGATACGTGTACTTAATGGTAAAAAAAGAACTTATGATAAGATAAAGAAAAGTAGTGGATGTACAAATGAGAAAGGCGAAGAGCATGAGGCTGTTGGATAAGCAGAGGCTTGTATAAACAGACAAAACAAGAACAACAACACGGACAACCAGACAAAAACACAGGACGCATGTGCATGTGCGTTTTCTGTGCGCTTTGTGTCCGAGATAATTGATTCTGCAGCGTTTGTATGTGCATGGGATGAAACGCGATATACCAATAACAGCGGGAGAACTCCAAAACGAGTACGTGTCCCAATTTGCCGTCCGCATCGCCCTTAATACAGGGCATTTGGAAGAGCAAAAGTCTCTCACAAATGTTTTTATAAGGAACAAGATCACATCCTAAACCCGATGACTACAGTCCTAAATTACATCTTTACAGATGTTTTAAATTATACAGTGCTGAGGTTATTAAGAATGTCTACCAATTAAGACGTCATCACTTTCCCAACAATTAAATTAGCATAATAAAGACTACTGACAGTCCGTGTGCTTTCTGGCTAATAAAAAAAGATATCGCGTTACTCTAAATTTGGCATACATGAGAACAAATTTTGTTCGCAACTTGAGACCATAATAAATTAATGTTTCCGTCTAATAGGCACGAAACAAGAGTAAATCCGACATTTAATTATAGACCCAGTTGTTTTGGTGCTTTCTAATTCGTATTTCATACATACAGAGGTGTATTTTCCAAGGCAGAAAACAGACAAAGACTTGTGCGTGAATTAACGCAAAAAGACACATGTGGAACACCATTACTGTCTTCGGTGGCCTAATTTCGTTAATGTTAACTATTTCACAATTCCATTCGGCAATTCCGTCATTCCTTTCGGCATCTTACATTTCCATTCGGCAATTTCGTCATTCCATTTAACACTCTCACCATTCCATTCCGCAATTCCGTCGTTCCATTCGACACTCTCACCATTCCATTCCGCAATTCCGTCGTTCCATTCGACACTCTCACCATTCCATTCCGCAATTCCGTCGTTCCATTCGACACTCTCACCATTCCATTCCGCAATTCCGTCGTTCCATTCGGCATTTTACCATGCCATTTGGCAATTCCGTCGTTCCATTCGGCACTCTCACCATTCCATTAGGCAATTCTGTCATTCCAATTGGCATTTTACTATGCCATTAGGCAATTCCGTCATTCCATTCGCCATTTCACCATTTCATGCCATTCGGCAATTCCGTACTTAAATTCAGCATTTTTACCATTACATTCGGCAATTCCTTCATTCCATTCGGCAATACCATCATTCAATTAGTCTTTTTATCATTCTATTTTAGCACTTCTATCTTTCAGTTTGGCACTCTTATCATTTCTTAGGGCACTTTCACCCTTTTGCGTTGCATTGTACCATTCTGCTTGGTAATCTCATCACTCAGTTTCGTAGTTGTATCAATTTAAATAGGCGATATCATCATTAAATTTGTCAATTTCATCATTCAATCGGTAATTTTGCAGTTTTGTTCGGCAATTTCAACTCTTTGTTTTGCGTTCACCTCTTTTCATTCAGCGAAAACAGCAGTATTGCGCGTTTTCGTCCTTCGCTCCAAGTTCGTCATTCCATTCGGCAATTTCGTCACCTCGTTATGAAGCTCATAACAGATTGGCGAAATTGCCGAATGCCGGAATGATGGCATTGTCGAATGGAATGGTGAGAGTGCCGAATGGAATGGTGAGAGCGCCGAATGGAATGGTGAGAGTGCCGAATGGAACGGTGGTATTGCCAAACTGAATGACGGAATTGCCCACGGAATTCGTGGGAACAGTAATATTGCAAAATAACGCAATAACGTTGCGAAATCACGGACATTTTTTTGGGAACGTTCGTGCGGTTACTCCGGTTAACACGAGTAGAGGATGCGTGTGCATTATGCCCAGGTGTAGGTAGGAGCAGGATATCCTGCCTTGATATATTTCACTCAATTCGATACAGCCATTCGAAAACAACAACACAATTATTATGATACAACGGAAATGTATAAATCGAAGCAATGATTTTACTTGAGCAGGAAAACATTTTGTCAAATAAACTTTAAGGACACTCGAAATGGGTTATCAACGAAAAAATGCAGATTACTACAACCGTGTGCTTTCAAGTTACTCCTGCTTTCTTTGTGCCAATTCGAAGAAGACACTAAAATCAAATATTTCAAAGTAAAAAGTAAAACGCGAAAGTAAAAAAAAAGACTTAAATCAAAACAAACCCGAGTTTGTGATACTTGGAAGAGGAACCCGTGCTGTCAGCGAAACGAATCACATTTGTGGAACGGCAATATGGCCCAAGCGCGCTGTTTTTCACGTCGACTCGTGAAACTGACATGACGCAAGAGGGCGTTATAAATGGACACGTACTATGCCGCAGTTTATGCAGAGTCACGAACGTGTATTGGGCTTACCTTGAGTTCAACGCAAGACATGTCCCTTAATCGAACGAAATAAGTAAGCTGTCTGATGGGGCAGATTGGGCGAATGGGGGGGGGGGGGTAATACTCCCCCCAAAAAGGAGAAATATGTGTATTTACAAATATTTGGTCTATATTTTATTTCCCTTTCGAAAGCGTGAAGAGCCTCATGTAACCTCACTACTAAGAACTAAAAATGCCAGACTTTCCCCAAGAGTCCCCTCCTCCGAATATTTAGGTCCGATCCTCCCTTAGGTATCCAGCAAGAAAAACAAGGACAATTACAAGTGTATTCTTCCAAAGATGAAATATTTTATTTATGGAACGTGGCTGGCTCTGTACTCAAATTCATCGATTCTTCGGCAGCATGGTTATGTGAAACTGTCGTGATAAAATTCCCCGAAATGTGAAAAATTCTAAATTAGTGTATGTTACATAAGCCGCCTTTTCAACTGCATGAGTATATCCCATTTCGGGCTTAACTAGAGACGTACATAAGGAAGGCTAACAACGTCGTGCTACGGAAGGTGCGACGATAGAAAGAAAATCTTATTTCCCATTTTTTTGGACAAAATATTGAGAGTCGCATGATGTCTTCACTTGGAAATACTGGACAAATAGCTAAACTGAAATTACGGCGTTATAACGCCCTGGCGGAGATCAGCCACCGTAGGTTTCATATCCATTTTATAGATATAGATCGATAGTGCAAGGGCGCGTGTCTAGAGCAGAGGGCAGTTGTGTTCAATGTAGTAACCATGAACACATATATTATTATTTCAATTGGCGCTCGGGGCCGACTTCACCCTTAACAACGGGAAATGACAGACATGGGTAAATAATACATAATTTTTCAAGGATAGCTTGTAGGCCTATGCTGTGTCGACACGGCTATTCTTGTGCGTGCATATTCCAACAACTTGATTCATTTGCACTTTTGGGCAGGCGGATGTTTAAGAGTTTTTTTTTTGTGTGTGTGGGTGTTGTGGACTTTGACAATGTGCATGTGCTTGACGGTACGCTGCACTGTATTTGTACAACCCACAGTGCCATTTTGAAACTCTGCATCAGTCAATATACGAAGCACCCACATAAACAATTTCATGTATGTTTGCTTATCTTTTGTAAACACGTTGGTGATAATAACAAATCTTGAACTTGCAGATGGTAGAGGCAAACTGTTCAATCACAATGGCACCCAGGTGCATGTGACTATTTTTAATTCTAGATTTATTTATTCTAAATTTATTTACATCCACCGAGAAAATCTCATGAAAGAATAAAATCAAATATTTTAGATAATGCCAGAATTCTTAACTGTCCTGTCGACCTTAAATAAGGATACGATCAAAGAACGCATTGTACGCCTTTCCAAATCTCATTCAAAAACATTCTGCTTATTTCAAGGCCTATCCAAATTCATTTGAAATTGAACGATCTCTTATATCGGCAATCAAGCATCAGATGTATTTCGTTATTTGAGCAATCTTTGGAGAAGGAAGCTTATTTAAATTTTCAGAGTTGTTTCGCTCATTCAATTTTGTCAGATGTCTCGGAAGAGACTGGTGAAGACTTTAACAGATTGCAGTGGCCAAAATTTTAAACATGTTTCTAATAGAATTCGTTCCAGTGGTACATGTACATATATATGGATTTTCCAAAGACAGAAAACAGGAAGACCACTGAATAAGTGCACAGGGAAACAAAAAAAACGTTAAGCTGATGATGACTATTTTTTACACCAACCTCTGCCAGCTTGTTATTTGAAAATGTCCGAATAATTGTAGACAAAAATAAAGAGTAGCTGTGTTCATTCATAAGCAAATGTGCTGCGTAGATTTCATTTTAAATTCCATTCCAGATAGTACGTACAAAATAACAGTACACTGAAACCTAGGAACGAGCCAGTTCGACATTTCAACAACTCATGCCCCAAATCAAGCGCGTTCGAGGTCACAAGGACGCGCGTGCCAAGTCTACCCATAAGCAGCGGCCGCGGCCCGATTATGAAGGGGGCACCGAAAGCTGATGAACAACAACTTGTATATGTACATGTACATAGGTTGTGTTCAGGGGAGGGGGCACAGGCCCTCGATGGAGTCACGTGCCCCTTTTAGTTACGTCACTGGCAACGTCTTCTAAGATAATTCATATCACACGTAAAGTTAAAAATATGAGATACATTTAGTATAAACAAAACGCCACAGAAATGAAACATTCTTTGCGCTTCGGTGAACCCGACATATTGCACTAATTCCTGAATGTCAGCAAAAGTGAAACTTACTATTGATGAAAGTGGAGTACTGAATGATTATAAATGAAATATAACGGAAACACTTGTGTCTACGAAAACAAAAGTGAATGCAACATTTGTGAAAATGAAACCCCAGTATATGAACGAAACTAAAAGCATTTGCACAAAATTAATTTGAACACCTGTTTGTGAACGTAAGCACTTTCTTTCTGCAATTGGCCTGCTTTGGAGGTATAATTAAACCCATAAACCGCCTGCAGAATGAGCCCTTTTCTAAAGCTGGTTTTCATTACTTTTGCCTTGCCATGAAAATATTAAAAAACATGGTTAACTGCAAGGAATTTTGTTCATTTCAACATGGAATGTTTCTGTTTAATATGAAATGAGGCAAAGTACCCGAAAGCATTTTCAAACTTAAAAACAAAAGTGAAATGGTGAAAATGTTCACTTATCTGTCCGTCTGATATCTGCCATTAAACAACATGAATGTTTATGCGTACGCGTACAATAATTTCACGTGTTCACATCAAAGAATGTTAAATTGCATGTGCCATCTCATAAAATTTTCTTTCCATTAGGCAAATGTGAAATATCTTTTCGGGCACAAATTTCAACATCATCTGAAAAACCCTGAAATTAAAATACCAGCCTTAAATATTGGACTACAATCAAAGCTTCTAAGACAAAGCTATACAATCCTCAATCTGAAGGCACTGCAGTTTTAAAATTAATTTCAACCAATCACATCGTCAAGAATACATACAAGTTCATATACTCGCCGCCAAGAAAAAATAGTGGGTCAGGGTTCCATCTGGAATAGACCTTATGGGTTAAGGCGGAGTCAGAAGCTATTCTTTGTTATTTTTAGTTTTATTGCAATGAACACACAAAGGGTTTACTTAAGCCTATCCTAGAGGAAAAGAGAAATGCCCTCTAACGTGACGTCATATGCATAAATGTCTATTGAAAAATATACCTTGTCCCTATCGAGAAAGATTTGAACCGCCTGTCTGCCCAGCCTGCGCACTGTGCTGAATGTTTGAAACGGGTGTAAAGCTATCTTAGCCCAGATTCGCATCCAACCCACTAATTTGGATTGAAATGTAAAGTTCAAGTGGAGGGGGGGCTGTACATTTTGAGCACGAAAAACTGCCTGTGAATACAAAATGTTTTACCTCTACAGGACAGGTGGACAGGCATAGCTAAATGGGAAAGACAGGTGGTTGATGATGTCTTATAATGTATGCTAACTAGTTCGACGTTTTAGTTAGGGCAGGGAATGTGTAGCCAAGACACTGGAGGTCCTGAATCCAGGCTTCTGTCAGAGATACATCACCTGCTCCAATGAACTCATACTCGTATAGTTTGATCGCCAGGTCTAACAATTTCTGTGGCAGGGTTGTGGGGGATTCTGTTGTGAATCGGAGTAAGAATTCCACCAGGTTTTCGGCTTTGTAATATAGGTCCATCTCACTGTCAAAGTCGGCCATGTAGTTGTGGGGGTTACGCTTCTGCACCACGAACGGAGAGTGGAATGCCAGTCGTTTACCGATGTCCCACATCAGTCGCTGGGTGAAGTAGCTCCGCCAGATATCGGACACCCGTCCGTGGACGGTGACCGGCAGCAGCATACCCCAGAAAGCGTCGTAGGCGTGCAAAGTAGTCTGAGCGTTGTACGGGGAAAGGACCTGCTCGGGTACCACGTATCGTCGAGCCGAGGGGTTGAATTCATACGGGAGCTCATTAGTCAGACGGTAAATGGCGTCCACGTCGGGGTCGTGTTGTGCCAAGTACTGAACCACCCCCACTTGGTTTCCCGTTGCCTTGCCATACACAGTTTCCTTCTTGGTGGTGGCATCTGTTATGTGACCAAGAGGAAAGCCCCTGGGCCATATTTTGGTGTTGGTGCCAAACCGAGGGTACGGGTTCCAGAGATGGCTCTGTATCTTCACGTGATGGGAATAACCAACGTTGTCAAATGCCGGTACCACATTGAGGAGAGGCTCGTTGTCGTCGTCCGTGTCATAGATCATCTTGGCACCATGTTCGATGGCGTATAAATAACCGATATTCTTCCGACCGAAGTGATTCCACGGCAGTAGTCGGCATATATGGTAGCCGCAACTTTCCTGCTGGACAACATCTAGATAATCCACATTATTAATGTTCATGGATACCGGCCCCTTCTTGTCAGCCACGACAACCATGCACCATCCAGAAAGCGAGCTGATTTTATGGAGAATTGGTGTTTCTGGGTAAATTGTCGTCACCACAATCCACCGATCGCATTTTCGGCCTGGTTTGGTGCTGAACGGCTTACAGGAATTCGCTGACGATAGTGCCCTTTTCCCGTTGAAAGTCCTGACTTGTTTGAGCCCGTAAATTCTGCCTGTAGTCCCTTGGATGTTCGCTGACGATCGGCACTCATTAAAGATTAGACTGTTTTCGCTGAAGGGAAACGGTCGACCATCATTGAAAGTGTAAATCAGTACTACAACAGCAACAATATTGAAAAGAAGAGAAATAACAGACCAGTGTTTCGACAGCATTTTGCAATGCAAGGTTGTAGCTCGGGCCCAACGCCACATACGTTCACAATACAGCCAAGTTATGTACGCACCCGGTGACGGCGCACGCCTTTCGTTCCCCATAGCCAGTGACCTACTGCATACGACGGAACACTGACACACGCGTTTGCTTACACGTATCAGGAAGGAACCAATAGAAACACGCGTCCTTGTGTTGTTGTGCATCGCCCCGGCAGGGCGGTAGGGCGTGACATTTTTCTTTTTTTGATGAATAAATGTGAGATAAGGTCAACAGTGTAATAGCGACCATTCCCTCCCCTCAAAGCGTGTATATCCCCAAATTTAGCTTCAGTTCTCGGAAAAATAAGGCCATAAAGGATATATGCGTAAAGAAATCATTCCAGTTAAGATCACGAGTATTTTACTCACACTGTTCCTTTTGATTATTTTTTACCTCTGTGTATTAGTTTTCCCACCGAGATAGGAACAATAAAAAAAACTACTGATAAGTCGTAAACCCCGAAAGAGCTTCCACAGGTTACCATAGCTATTGCCAACCAATATGCCAAGAAGTTGTACTGTACATGTACACGTACATGATAATTGTTCTGCGTACTCACACCTTGTATTGTGATTTCTAACCTGCCATAGAAAGCGTTTTAATTACATAGCTCTATGATTATGCATAGCCTTTTGGACTTGCTCATAGCGAATATATACTAATATAGCACGGGAGTTAAAATTGGTGCATCCAGTCCTTGGTCTCTAGGGGCTGTTCGCCTGTCCCCTCTGCCCCCTACGAGCACCAGGAAGGGCCAATAATGCTACTGACGAGCAAGGCAGTGCGGGTTACCTGCTGTTCGAATCACAGACTTAGTAGTACACTGACCTTTCAGACTGCATCTAAAACTACGTCAACATTTCGTGATCTTCGCGGCGCCCGACTGAACTCAAAACTACTGTATAAGGCCGTTTTCCAATACTCAACTTCTTCTCCGTCTTAGGCTTCGTTCCAAAAACCAATCCCCGACTGTGGGCCTGAAGCGTTTAGATTACATTGGATTACTGTAGCTTGTGGCTTTCTTCAGTTGCAACTTATTTGATGTTCTGTGGCACTATTAGACTGATTACTGCGCTTACAGCTTCAAAGTCAGCTAGTAAAAAAACAGTTGAAGCCTGAGACGGTACGGAGCCGAAGTTGAGTATTGGAAAACGGCCTAAATTCATCCCTCGGTAAAGGGTATTCACGTACAGTTGAAGAATTCAAGTTGAAAAAAAAAACGGTTGAAGAATTCTATGAAGCTATATTTCGATTGTAGAAAATCCTCTTTTTACTTAATCTTGGCCATGTCAAGAACGCAGTTGCTTCATTAAAACGAACAGGCTGCAGCACGAAAGAGTAAAAGAGTGAATGTAATTTGAGACCACATTGTGTACAATCGGCAGTGTAGCACAGACGTATATTTATAACAAATCTGGCTCGCAACGCCTTTAACTTCAAGTTGTGTGAAATAGAAGCCACACAGCGGCCATTTTACCGAGCCGGATACAAATGAGCTGAATGGGTCACTTGCCATTGTACCTATTGACGCCAGGGAGAAAAAGGAGTGGGAATTGCCGGGCAAGCTTGTATTCGGCTCGGTAAAATGGTCAATATTGGATTCAATGGTCTTAAGGGCATTGCGCTGAGTCCATTTGTTTGATATACGTCCGTGCAGTGTAGGCGTAATACACACTAAACGCGATCAATTTTACGCGCTCTCATGTGTCCCACTCATAGGGTGCGTTCGATTAGCTTACACGTGTAAGTCAAACTTACACGAGAGCGTTCGTTTAGCCATCACGTGATGTTCGTGACTGCCCTGGTGTCAGGGCGGGTTCGACTGGCAAAACAAAAAGTCGTCTATTCTATGTTACAGACAAAATTACTGGTACCAGATTTCTTGTTGACACTGGCGCTGAAGTTAGTGTTATTCCACCAACCAATAGTGATAAGCGCAACAGTAGTTCGTATACATTGCAAGCGGTTAATAAGACCCTCATCACCACTTACGGAGAGAGATCTATGACACTGAATTTCGGATTAAGGCGCGATTTAAAATGGATTTTCTTTATCGCCGCTGTACCTGTGCCGATTATTGGCGCCGATTTTCTTAGACATTTTTCTCTAGTGGTAGATGTTAAAAACCGCCGATTGATTGATTCACAGACTAATCTCACTGTTAACGGCAATGTAACGTCTGTAAACTCACCAGGCCCAGTATTCGCTATGCCTAACAGTGACAATGCTTACACTTTCTTGCTCAGTCAATATCCAGAAATAACTAGGCCAAATTATAAGGAAAGTTCTATCAAGCACAACGTCACTCATCAGATAAAAACTACTGGACAACCAGTCAATGCTCGACCTAGACGACTAGCAGCAAATAAATTGCCAGCAGCAAAAGCCGAATTTGATCATATGTTGGAATTAGGAATTATTCGCCCATCAGATAGTCAGTGGTCTTCACCATTGCACATGGCGCCCAAAAAATCAGGTGATTGGAGGCCTTGTGGCGATTATCGTGCCTTAAACAATATTACGGTACCTGATAGATACCCTATTCCGCATATCCACGATTTTTCGACGAATTTACATGGTAAGACTATCTTTAGCAAAATTGATCTAGTTAAAGCTTACCATCAAATACCTATTGCACCTGAAGACATTCCTAAAACGGCCATCATCACACCTTTTGGCCTTTTTGAATATATTCGGATGCCCTTTGGTTTAAGGAATGCAGCCCAAACTTTCCAGAGATTCATCGACCAAGTCTTGCATGGTCTTGACTTCGTTTACGCATATATCGATGATTTACTGATAGCAAGTGATGATGCAGAACAACATGAGCAACATCTAAAGCTACTTTTTGACCGCCTTCGCGAATATGGTGTCGTTGTCAATCCTAGCAAGTGTGAGTTCGGTGTTTCTAGCCTTGAATTTCTTGGCCACACTATCGACTCCAACGGTATTAGACCTTTGGAGAGTAAAGTTGAAGTCATACAAGACTTTCCTGTTCCGACCTCGCTTCGTAAACTACGAGAGTTTTTGGGATTGATCAATTTTTACAGGCGTTTCATTCCACACTGCGCCGACATTTTACAACCATTGACGGACCTCCTTTCGTGTAAAAGAAAGGACAAAGTAATTGAACTGTCGGAAGGAGAGTTACTTGCCTTTGACAAAGCTAAATCCGCTCTAGCTCAACACACTTTGCTCGTTCACCCACTTGCAGACGCTCCTCTTTGTTTAATGGTGGACGCATCAAACAAGGCAGTTGGAGGTGTACTTAATCAATACGTTGATGGTCAGATGAAACCAATCTCGTTTTTCTCTAAACGTTTACAACCAGCAGAGACTAGATACAGTACGTTTGGTCGCGAGTTGCTGGCTGTATATTTAGCAATTCGCCACTTTAGATATTATTTAGAAGGTCGCGACTTTTTCATCTTGACTGATCACAAACCTCTAACGTATGCATTCAAATCGAAGCCAGATCGCTACTCACCGAGAGAAATTCGGCACTTAGACTACATCTCTCAGTTCAGTACTGACGTACGCCACATAAAAGGCTCAGAAAATGTTGTCGCTGACGCACTTTCAAGGTTTGATGTCAATTTCTTCCACTGCGTTTGTCAAACCAGCGATTTTATTGATTTTGACCAAATTGCAATCAAACAGAAGACAGATCCAGAACTAGCAAAGCTTCGCGAATCGTCTAGTCTTCATTTTGAAGAACTACCTATACTCGTATCGCAGAATACCATTATCTGTGATACATCAACTGGTAGACTACGTGCGTATATTCCAAAAGAATTTAGGCGTGACATTTTTCACTCTTTACATGAGCTATCCCATCCAGGTATTCGGGCCACACAACGTCTAATCACTGAGAGATTTGTATGGCCATCCATTAATCAAGATGTTCGGAATTGGACCAGGCAATGCATTCAATGTCAGCGTGCAAAAGTACAGAGTCACACAGTGACACCGATAGGTACTTTCGCAACCCCTGACGCTCGTTTTAGCCAAGTACATATAGATTTAGTTGGCCCTCTTCCTTCGTCTCATGGTTTTTCTTACTTGCTTACTTACATAGATCGATTCACAAGGTGGCCTGAGGCAATACCAATTTCTAATATTGTAGCTGAAACAGTCGCAAAAGCCTTTGTTGACAATTGGATAGCCAGATTTGGAGTGCCTACAACTATAACAACTGATAGAGGTAGCCAGTTTGAGTCAAACCTTTTCAAACATCTATCGCACCTTCTTGGCACCAAACACATTCGTACAACTGCTTACCACCCCGTTGCAAACGGATTAGTGGAACGATTTCATCGAACCCTCAAGTCAGTATTAAAAGCTCAAAGGGAACCTAACAAGTGGACAGAATCATTACCACTTATTCTACTTAGTCTTCGCTCATCGTTTAAAGCTGACTTAGGATGTAGTGCCGCAGAACTGGTTTATGGTTCCACTCTTCGACTCCCTGGCGAATTACTCGTTCCAGTCAAAAATGTAGAAAGTCTAGACCCAACCAGTTATGTCGACCGCCTTCGTCATTACATGTCGGAGCTTAAACCAAAACCACCTAGAACTAGTGCACATCAAAGTCAAGTTCCTAAGGATTTGTTTACATGTACACATGTGTTTTTGCGTGTTGATGCTGTTAAAAAGCCACTCCAACCTCCCTATGATGGCCCCTATCGGGTGATCGAAAGAAAAAATAAATATTTTATTCTGGACATCAATGGCAAACAAAGTAGTGTAAGTGTTGACAGGTTGAAGGTCGCTAATACTGATACCAAGTTCCAGACGCCAGCTTCAGAACAACCTCCATCCAGTAATACACCAAGAGAGGCAGAGAGGTTCACAAGATCTGGAAGACGTGTGCGCTGGCCAAGAAAATACATACAGACTTTTCTCATCTGAATTAAAGTTTTGTACACATACTCTCTTTGTAAATATCTATTTATTAATTAATATCGATCACTTTTTCTGCCAACATGCGATCTTGAAGGGGGCTGATGTAGTGAATTCCTGAACAGCTTTAGCGCTGCAGTCCTGCCCTGGCTTTTTTGAGGTCGGTTAATCCCCCTCTTTGTTCAGACCTGTGGCTTTTATAATTGAATTCAATGGACAGGGTAGGGCTCTTCATTCCAGCAAAGAAGTATAAAAGCTTAGTGCATGCAGAACACACACACACTCCTTCGCTGTGCAGCCGAGCTTCTACAAGTCACTGGTCCACTACTTCATCTAGCAGCCATTTTTCTTAGTTCAACTTGTGTCCAGATGCGGGGATAGGATCTGATTAGGCAGTGTTTTCTCCTTACGGTGACTGTTCCCGCGGAAGGACACATTTCCTTAGTATTCATTATTGTATATATTAAATCTTCACTATTTCGTCGAGTCAAGAAGCGGCCGGAGAAGACCGAGACTCAAGTTTTTCCTTTAGGGGTAATTATTTCTATCTTTATTTAATTAAATTAGAGACCAAACCTCTAAACAGCCACCACTACCCCAGCTGGCGAGCGGGTCTCTGGAGGCTGCCCGAGTGTAATGACGTCACGGATGGACTGTTCGAGCATGGACGTACATGATGGGTGCACTGAACTAATTCAAGCTCCATTGAAAATAGTGTAAAATCAACCAAGTTTGGAGCCCCATGGCAGGCAACTGAAGTCCCTGAGGCCTCTCAAACAAAAATCAATGTGTTGTTTGGTCCTTCAGATTTCATTTGATGTTCTTTTTTAATTATCCGCCCAAAACAAACTCACCCCCCAAAAAGTGAATGTTGCCAAGCCCTCCCAGCGGCCATTTTTCAAATGACATCCCTCACCTTCCGGGGGCTCTTCTGACTAATTTTCAATCCCATTTTTGTCTGCTTTGCCCCCAGATGGGTGCCCCTGAATCCACAGAGATGATCCTGGGCCATACTGACACAATTCCACCATTTCTTGGCCCAAACAGACCCCTCTTTTCGAAACAATCTCTGGGGGGTACTTTTTCTGCGCCTCGTCCTGGCGGAGAATTTTCCTTGAATTGGGACACTGCACCCTGATGGAACGAGGCGGGGACTTGACCTTTTTCCCAGAATGCCTTGGAAAACACACTGCAGCGTTCGATAAGCCTCATTTTGAGGCCTCCCTTGAGTGTAACACTGGTGTGTTCAGGGAATCTAAACGAACGCATCCATTGCTGCTCAGTACACCTGTCATTCGCACTAAGACTTATGGATATCGTTCATTCAAGTATGCATCACCATCGCTGTGGAACTCTCTCCCACACCATATCAGAACTGTCAAAAATGAAAACGAATTTAAGTCACTACTTAAAACTTACCTGTTTCATTAATTGCTTTATTTCATAATACTACCGTGAAGCGCATCGAGATGTGCTATGTGATGCGCTATATAAGAAATGTGTTATTATTATTATTATTATCGGATTAATAATCTGGATGCATGATCTGATTTATTTGATTCTACGCTGTATCGAGTGTTCGAGTATCGTGACCAACAGAGACGGCCAGAGAGCAATGATATGACCAATCATAGAGGTAGAATCACATGGGTCAATAAAGCAATGTCGATCATGCTGTATATAGTATCAACCGCACGCGAATGATTCACGTAACTGAAGTTGCTGAAAGGGAGAGGAATGAACGTCCTGTTCAGGTGGACAGACGGGCGGATTACTATACAGCTCGGGAGAATTATCATTTTGGAGTAGTAATCCGCCCAGGTGAATTAGTTCGGCAACAAATTTTGTTGGTCACGTCCTCGGTATGCTTCCGTAGTAATCTGTTGTTTATTTACTGACACCAAAACCCGTGTAAATGGGTGAAGCTAACAAGCGTTTAGGTCACTGACAAAGATTCAGATCCCTAAACATGCCCCGGATGTATTCCACTTAAATGGCTATAGTTCTACGCCCGAGCTCATTAATGTTTTGTGGTCGCCCAGGTTAATTACAATAAGAGGTGCCATAATCTGGAGTGTTTAAAAAAATTAATATATATCGATCACGAAATAGGGGCTTGTGGCTTCTAAAACTAGGATCATTTCGTTCACAAAAGCCACATGATTTGGGCCTATTTTGCAGAGGCGGGTGGCTACAATATTCAGACCTGAGCGCATAGTTTTGCTACGATTTGGGGGTGTTTTCTTACCATAATCTTGAATTTCTTGTGAAAAACGAGAGGCCAACCTCTTCCTGAGTCTCACCAGGCAGTGCTATTTCTCTCCGGCTTTGCACTGTATTCTATGGGTGCGCATTCATTTTATTTTATTTTGTTTCCATAACCAACAGCGAAGAAATCGCCATTTACAGCCATTTTTTTTAGTGTAGTGCAACCCCATGTGTATGCAAAATGAACATTATATCAGCACACAAAATGAAACTGACCGATGACGTCAAAGGAATCGTCAAGTCAGGGAACCAGACTACAACACACAGCGCGCCAACGTGCGCGTTTGAAAGGGAATACGGGCGACTCACAATAGCGCACAACCAAGAGTTTGAAACACATTGGCCAATCATAACGCGCTAAATTTGCTGACCCTTTCCAAACACACCTTGGGTCGACAAATTTCGCGCACTGTGATTGGCCAACGCGTTGCAAACTCTTGGTGGCGCACTATTGTGAAACGGCCGTATTCTTTGTTAAAACACAATGGTCGAGTTCGGGCGGCCTGTTCTTGACACGGGTTTCTTGTTTTCGCGCTCGAACGGTGGGAACACGACTCAAGAACACTGTTCTCGGAACAGGAACACACGGAAGAACTCGTGAGATTTTGATTTTTGAACAGCTGCAAAAACTAGAGAGATGGCTTCCAAAGCCATAGACAATTGGAAGTTTTGAAAAATTAATATTATTTTCCGTAACACAGAAATGAATGTTCCTGTATATATAGAAAAGAATTCAGCCCATCCAAACATCAACTCTCGAATAACGTAGCCTACATGGACGCGATCCGGTTCGTAAGTGACTTCATCACAAAGGCGGACGCGCCACGATTTACAGGCTTCCATTGGACGACCGCTGACGTTGCGCGTCAACTTCCAGTTCCATGGTTTCATGTAAACGGCTACCAATGCATGCAGCTCTACGTACTGTACAGTGCATGTGCACTTGACGAGGTATAAACTGAAGTGACGTCACACTTACAAACCGGATATCATTAGGAAACGCGTATTAAACGCGCAAAACCTAGACAACGTTTAACATAAATTAAACTCCCACCACCTAGCCTTAGCGTGAATAAGCCGATGACATTGCAATTAAACGCTAGAAATCGGGCACATTTATTTGGATAAGAAGCAACGCTTCAGTGGTCATTATTTCTATAATGAGTACAAGAAAAATAGGAAGCCATCTTAATTTTGTGCACAATGACGAAATATGGTAAGCATGAGTAAATTTGACACCTTGACTGCAGCCTACTTTCACGTGATTTGCTTGGGTACAAATTTGCGTAGCTTCGAGAAGGGCTAACGTCAGTATATCGCTCCCTTGTAGGAAAGACCATGTTCGCCACGAGCTTCAATCGCTACGGAAGTGGCCCGAGCAATGGGGATTGATGACCCGTGAATATACGCGCCTCAACCGGCGTCTGATTGGAGAAAAACTCACTCCCGAGCCGGGTGACTCCATCTACCCGACCCGATGCCCCTCCTCGGACGGCCGCGGTCTTAACCGCTCGGCATCTTCCTCATCCCAGAGATCTACGCCTGGGTTTTCGTCCACCCGGCTGCCTTCTATCCTAGGCGGCAAGTCCACCACCCCAATGCGGCCGCCCGCGTCCGAGGCAACGCCAAAGCTCTCCAAACTCCCTGCCATTTCTCAAGGGACTTACGGGGACCGGGGGCCCGTGTCATCGACCGGACCGTTCCCGCTAACAACGTCGGGTGAGATCGGCTGGCAGTCCGCAAGACACGTGGGTAACCGACTAGAGATTTACGGACGATATGCTCCCAATGCAAGGGGACAACATGGTATATTGAAGCTGCTTAATTGGCCTCAGCAAAGCATCATGTAAACTGACCATGAGTTGGGAAGTACAACTAGGGCCTTCGTGCATTTTATTTTAAACCTTTTACAAATAAAGTTTAAACAACTAAACTCAATTTTGATCCTTAATGGATAACATAATCCAACCACAATCAAATGAAGCACGTTTTAAATGTTAAAATAGATATTTCAAACAATAACGTCCTTCACAGATATATAACACTGCCTTTTTTCAAATCTTTCACAATTTGTCCACAATCGATAGTACACCATGATCTTAAACCAGACAAACAAGTGTGTTTGTTATCTTAACTCAAAACTTCCAGGACAAAATTCACCAGATACTTCAGGCCAAAGACAGACAAAGCTGAGATGAGGCGAAAATCCATAAAAATGTTTTTAAACTAATGCTTTCTCAACCAAAAACCGCGATCTCATAATCAGGATTTCCACATTCTGTTTAAGAGAAACACTGTACATGTACTTGCATACATGCGTAAAGTATGAGGTAATTTCGTTCTGCTAAGAGGTATTTTACACCATCTTTTGAGCTTTAAGCTTCTGAAATTGAAAGCCAAGGACTCTGTTAGAATTTCATACAAGAGGTGAATTATGGAATACAACAAGATGGTCTGTGACTCGGAGGCAATTCACGCAGATGAAGCAACATTTCCAGTCTTTCATCTAGACCTCCCCATCAACCTGTTCTCCATACTGTCATCAGATTACACCAATTAAAAGCTCATTTATAAAAGTGGGGAAATTGTAAGGTGTGTTCTTATTGCAACAAATTACATGCTAACATGTTACATCAATTTGGGCATTGGGGCAACGTTACATTCACAAACTTGACTTCACACAAATAACATTCATAGGCTTTGTGGCCTACGCACATCTTCATCTGCGCAGGATCTTTTTGATGTCAGTGTTGACTCCTTCAATGCGTGTGTCTAATCTGTCCGTCTTGCCTGTGATGCGGTCAATGTCATCATTCTGGCGATCGATTTCATCACCCAAGCCCATGCCCAGGTTTTTGAGTCGAGCAAGTCCACTGGACATTTCATCTAACCAGTTGGAAAACAAAAGAACCAAACTGCTGTACATGAATTTTAAATTATTCACAACTTTTTGGTCCAAATCTGTAGTGCAGTTACATTTGGAAGTGTTAACAGTAATTGTACACATGTAAGATAGATAAACAGCTTCTTCAATAAATACACTGCAAATAAAAGCAAACAAAACCTCAAAACCCAAAGGCTGAATTCAAAATCATTAAACACAAAACAGAATTACTGAATTAAACATTAAACTACCATGGAACTGTTTTTGAGAACCACTAGCAGTGCAAGCCCTTGATGCCTTGTGTAGTAGATAACCCTTAAATCCCACACACTATCTACACTGTTATGATCTGACTTTGTCCAGTACCTACTTGGGGCATGCCCAACTTCGCTGAAACTTGCCCAAGCCCTTAAGTGTTAATTTCAAAGGAGTCCTTACTCAAAAGCATTAGGAAAACTGTGACTGCCCGGCCCCCCTGTCCCCAACATGCTTGATATAATTATTCTCTAGCTCACCTAAATTACTGTCAAGTTTCTCCTCAAACTTTTGCATGCTTGAGTTGTAGTTGGTGCCCCGTACAGAAGATGATGATGTTTCCTCAAATCCTGAGGTGTCATATCTACTGTTGTAGCTCCTCGCACTGGGGTCTCTTAACCTCATGGCTGGGTGTTCCATACAATCCTGCCCTTCCTTTTCTGCATCCCGCCGGCCACCAACCAGAGTCTCCAGCTTGCTGGGTCCCTGCGGCTGTTCCTCTGCTTTATCTGTTTCCGGCTTCTTGCTGAAGTAGTTGATCACACCACCAAAGACACTGCGCAATGATGTAACATGCTTTTTAGAAGTGTCGATGTCTTTGTTCATTTTGTCCAATTTCTTCTCAACATTTCTGAGCTGTTCCCCTTGCCTTAACAACTCCTGGCAAAAGAAAATTCTCACATCAGTGAAAACTTATCGCATATGTGTAAAACCCAGATTAGGACATCAAGACCTGATTGAGAAGTTCAGGAGTGTGGCTTCTCAAGATTCATTCTCTATCTTGGTTATTCCAGCCCAAAGACTCTGGGTTTTGGCTTAACCAATCAGGTGTTTGGAAAACTTTAATTTGTAAATTGTATACAATGTACCTCTTAAAACTACAACCCTTTACAGCTGGGGTATTATTATTAAAGAAGGCCTAGGCCTAAAATCTTCCCACAAAAAGGAGGCCCCTATTATGCCTATTTTGTATTTGTAACAAAAAATTCAATTTAAATCACCAGCATAACCAGATAATATAATGGCAGGAAAACTTTCAATTCAAAGCAGCAGCAACAAAAATAATAAATACGAAATCCCCGTATTACACAATGCTACTCACGTGAGCGGTTTCATTTCCTACGTTCTCTGCTTCGTACATTAATCCAAGGGATCGGTTTGTACTCTGTAGCATATTCTGCTGTCGTTCTTCGATTTGGCTTTGAAAGGAAAACCCGCTGTCTGTGCCATCCTCGTCTTCCTCCTCAACGCCAAAGTCCCCGTAAGGATATTTCTTCTCTGAGGGCCTTGATGTTCCCCTTGGGAGGACGACAAAATCATTTGCTTCATCATCATCATCAAAAGGATTTTTTGGTCGCCTTGCTCGAGACATTTTTCTTCCACTTCTCGTACGATCGTCACCACCGAACCGATCGTGCACTTTTGTACGTATGACCTTGACGTCATCTAAGTCAGTTTCAGAGTACACTGGTTCACGAAAATGCCCTTCGCAATATGCTTTCAGAGTGCGTTTACCAGCTAAGCTAGAGGTCAAATGTATTGAGGGCAAAAACGGCTCGTATATTCAAGTTATTTGTTATGTTTCAAAAACTTCATATTCTCAAAATTATTTTAAGAGTATATTATCACTATAAAATGAAATATGTCTATAAAATATTTTTGTTCCCAAACTATGTTTGAATTAGAATAAAAGTACGCTTTGATGTATATCCAAACGGTGAATATTGATAGATAATGAAAATAATAACAAACGTCATCCTGTGGTAGATTGTCCCGATTGTCCGGAAAAGAACCTGATTCTTCTACGATTTATGTTATCGTTTGATCCAATAAAATCCCTGAGATCAAGCACCATGCTTTGAAGAAAGACTTTTCTCAACATGGACTCTCTCGGGCCATGCATTTGAGCTATTGTTCTTATATTCCGAGGAGGAGCATTGAGCGCGGTTTACGATTGATCAGCTGTACGTGGACCACATCAGCTGTGACCCGCGCAAGGTACCGTCGGCCGTCTTGAGACTCCCGCTGCGGTCACCTACTTACCTTGAGTCTGCACCAAACTCGCTGAGCTGGCAAGATGGCTTATCAATCACCAAGTAAACGGCCGGCTGCCTCGTCTCGAGCAGCCGGTGTTTCAGTTAAAGCTCAGCCTGTCAGGTAAGGCCTTGATCATGTTGATTGAGATAAAAAATTTGGATGGTGATGATTAACATGATCATGATAATAATGATGTCATGATTATTGGAGCATCACGGTATGAAGTTTAACGGAGACGATTATGTACCGTATACATGTAGCTATGTGCTTTGATCATGCATGGGTTATGCCACAGGCAGCTTTGGCATATGCCAGCAGTTGGGCAAGTCAGGAGGGCTGAGAAAACAAAGAATTTTTTGGGGGGGCATGTCATTTATTAATGTTCAGTGCACTTTACAGTCACTTCACCCTATCCCCACATCGCCCCATCTCCACTTCACCCCATCGCCACTTTGCCCCATCGCCACTTTGCCCCATCGCCACTTTGCCCCATTTCCACTTGTTCCACTTTGCCGTCCGTGCTTGAGTGTGTTACAAGCCTCTTAAAAAAATGGTCGAGAGAGTAGTTCGACAAATGACATGGAGTTATACATGTATATACAGAAAACTTCTCCAACCGTTATTTGGGCACGCAAACGTTAACCCTAACCCTCCTCAATCCTTCACCTGTTGGAGGACTGAGGAGTGTTAGGGTTAATGGTTTTATTTGTTGCATGTAAGCCTATGCCTCTGTTACTAAAGAACAGAATGAACGATAATAGGTGGGGTGAAGTGGGAATTGGCCGAATTGGTTAGGGGCGAAGTGGCATGGGGCGAAGTGACCGACACCTTTCGGTGCAATCTTGAGAATGCTAGTCAACTTGTACACATGCCAACTCGTACGCCAACCAACTCGTACGCCGCGTACATGTAGTTTAGTTCTTATACAGTACAAGTGCTATCATCTGCTGGGAATTAGATTTATGAAGTGAGAGTAATCACTGAAGATTGTAGGGTTTCTTTAATTTTTCCTAGCAATCTGGTCAAAAAAACCAAAGTGGGATTTTTAATTTTGTTTAAAAATCTTTTCTCCTGAGATTTTTGGGTGGTATTATTTCAAATATGGTACCATTTTTTAATGTCCTAGCTAAAAATTCTATTCATTTAGGAAAGAATTCCATATACGAAGTTCACTTTTTAGGAGAAATTTTTGCTCCAGGACAGATTTAAAAAGGGGCGACATTTATTTTTGGGGGATAGAGATGTGAAAGGGGGTTCAGTAACTGAGGGGGACAGGTTTAAAAAGAAGGGGCCCCACGCAATAAAACGGCAAAAAAGTGAGTCGTTTTGCCGTTTTTTTTCCCCTACTATATCCTCTACTGTTTCGTTTTTCCTTCACTATCCCGTCCTTTTATTTCTCCACAGTTTTCCTGTCATTAGTACAAGGATTATTACAGTTAGTATACACATTTAATACATTTAATCCAAATTGTGTCGCAAAGGGGAATCAAACCTGCAATGAAGAGAACTGTTAGGTATAGAAATACAGCAGTCTAACTGACCACGCCACACGAGCGCTTGTTGCCGGAGGAAGTCGATATGTTCCATATAAAGTTACGGTTGAATTAAGGAGAGGTCATGATGAGGTCAAGATGAATATTTAAAAAATTAAATATTTATGAAACTGAACATGTAATTATTCACAAATATTTGTATAAATTAGAATATTTAAATATAAATAAATGTGGCTATCCGTTGTTAATATAAGTAGGTTGTGCCAAAGGAAATCAACTAGATAAGGTACATGTCTGAGCACAATTGACTGTATGACGTGAGTTATCTCCGTCGTATTATGTAAACCAAGAGAGAAAGAACAAGTAGAAATGCAGTCGGCCGTACGAATGAAGGAATTTCAGTCCAATGCTGCATAAGAACTCAGGTGGAGTCTTGCTTCATCCATTAGCAATACATGTACTATGAGCGAGAATTAGAGTCTTACGCGCAATTGGTGAGAGAGGTGACTATCCACACCAGTGGAAGCGACCAGTTTGGGTTCTACCTGGCCGAATACATGTGGCGCTGCCGACATGCAGGAGTAGACCACCTCAATCAAATCCTTAAGGATGTTCTTCTCCTGTACAAGCCTCCCCTCACATTTTCGAGCGCAGATAGCCACACAATAATCTAAAGACAGGTTTCAGCTCCCTTTTCCCCTTCCCTGTGTATAAATATAGAAAAAAACTCCTCCAACTGACAAGCACTCTCTAAAAGAAATTTGCCCCTTTTTTCCTTCTAACCAAATTGTCCAACTTACAAACTGTCTGTAAAAGAAATTGGGCCCATTTTTCCTTCTAACCAAATCCTCCAACTTAAAAATTGTCTCAAAACACGCACTATTTTCCCCCAAGTAAAAATTGTACATGTACAGTAGGGCACAATGCGCGGCATTTCGTGAACTGTGTAGATCCATCCAGACAGATGACGGCCGTCTGCTCTCCTCGTGTCGCGGATTCATGCATAAAATTACCTCAATGCTTGTGGCAGCCCAACCCCTGTTACATAATGGTTCTTTCCGGATATGATTCGGTTCATGCGCACACGTCGTGCGCATTCGCCATGTTCTTCAGAAGCAAAGATGGCCGCCTGTCGATGTAAACCTGGTCCATGTGTAGCTCCAAAAGTGTGCCCAAAACTCCACATTTCTGTCCTATGATGTTCAGCTCTTCAATGCCTATTGGAATCGTCTTCATTCAGCGATCAAAGTAAGGATACTTTTGTAGTAATTACGCGATATTACAGTGAACTTTGTATATGGAATTCTTCCCTTTATGGATTTATTTTTGGGGGGTGGGGGTGGAGGGGATAGGTGGCTCTACGAAGAGCCTTTATTTTGCAACGCAGCAAGGACCTATCTCTTTTGAAAATGTGTGGCTCTGAAAAGAGCCGTTGGGGATTATGTGCTGGAATTATTCAAACAGATCTTCCAGCCGTAGTCAGTAGCCAGTTGAAACTTGAGATTGGTGGGATCTTGCGGCTGCAGACCTTGACGACATCTGTTTGGTAGGTTTTGTTTTTCCAACACAGAAGGGCATTTGCCGCACACACACTAATCGTGGTTCACTACGGTGGTTCCGTAAGTAAAATAATTTTTCTGAGAGACCTCTTCAAGTAAACTGCTTGAAGTTGGTTGGTGTACAAGTTGGTCTGTGTACGAGTTGGTCTGTGTACGAGTTGGTCTGTGTACGAGTTGGCATGCCTATGAGTTGACCGGACCCCAATCTTGATACCCACAGAACTGTGGAGTCTGACATATGCTCTGACTCCCATTAATAACAGGACACACCTTTTTTCAAAAAGTTACGATAACCATAAGGGAGCTTTCAAATTCTGCTGTTACCACATTGGTCAATTATTATTGTCAATCTACATATATAGGGTTTCAATTAACACTTATGGTTATGGCATTAGGATAGCCTGTATGTATGCTGATCAGCGAGCTCATCATCCCGAGCTCATCATCCCAGATTATGATATGCTCCATACGTCATTTTTCATAGTTTCTGCCACTGGTAAACTCTCTGCAGAAATCCCAAAGACGGTTACGTACATGTAATTTGCCCTTGTATCATACCACTTTAATGATGAGTTGTGACTGCCAGCAAGTCTAACAGTGCTGGTACATGAGTGCCTGCGTACCTGTGGTTGAATCTGCAATCAACAATACGGTACATCAAATGCAATAAGCATCTTTCCATTGTGTTAAAACGGTCATCGTCTGGAGAAGAGCAGAAAGTCTCTTCATGTCACATAACTCAGTAGAACTACATGTGTAGGATCAGTGAGATTGAGATTTAACAGTAGAGTTCCAAACGTGAAATGAAGTCTCAGATTGAGACTTGCGATACTCCAAATCAGTGTTGGAGGTCTCGAGACCTGGTCTTGGTCTCGAGACCGTCTCGAGACCTTTTTTTGAGGTCTCGGTCTCGAATGCCTTGGTCTCGGTCTCGAATGCCTTGGTCTCGGTCTCGGACATAAAGGTCTCGACTATAACACTGCTCCAAATGAGGTCTGATGATGGTGCAGTACAACGTACGCAAAATACATGTTATTAAAATTAATGTGGCGTCTGTAGTGTTAAAACACTGCTCAATAAACATTACTTCAAAAACATTTATAAATGAAGAATTAATGACAAAGGTTTAACATCTGCAAACTTTAGCCACCCATACAAACAGTAGGAAGTAAGAGAAATAGTGTTAAATTACGTACATACAATGTATGTAGGTGTAAGTTCCTGAATCTATAGGTCATATCCCCCTATACTTACTTTTTTGTGGGTTATTATTATATCCTTCTTGCATTTCCTTATCAGATTTCTTTCAAATGCTGTTACCTAACCAAAATGGAACTATTTTGATACAGAAAAGTCTAGAAATATATAACAAATAATAGGAAAAAGTAAAACTGTAACATTTACTGCAGCTCAAGGGTTTGCAAATAGGGTTAAAGGTAAACTACACGTACATGTACCATTCTCTACTATTTGTTCATCTCTACTTTTAAAAAGTGAATTTGAAAGAAAGGGGTTTTTTGCAACTGAAACTATGGTCTTTCTATTCCACCACCTACACTAGGCCAGGAGGCATGTGCATTGGTGAAATACTCCTTAATAGTACAATGAAGCATACAGTGCTGCGGCTTGTATGAGTACGCGACCGTATTGTTCTCAGAAGCTGTTAAATGCAATTACTATGACAATAAATCATAGTACTGTGGTAGTGCCATGACCCAATTATTCCCTATGCAATAAATAATGGACCAGACATGCCCCAGATCGCAAGTAGTAATTTAAAGTAGGAGGCTTCTACCTCATTTGCATGTGATATCTTGTAGTACTGAGTCCTGTACCCATGGTGATATGCTAGGGGTTAAAACATGTTTTATGATACATTTTTTGGAAGAAAATTACTGTGAGTCGCAAGCAGATGCAATGTACATGTATGCATGGAACATACCAAAGAGAAATTCTTGAGGGGATTTGTTTTACATCTTGTAGTAAATGATGTCTGAATTCAAGTATCAGCATGATCAGACAGATCATGGACTGTCATTGACTGGCCAGTCTTGTGGCAGGTATAAATTGAAGATTGCCTTGATGCATGTCTCTGATCATGAAAACACTCGACATGGTTCTGCTTATATCAGGTAAAACATCAATCTTAACATCAATGTTAAAATACTCTGTTACTAATGTTTCAGGTTAAGCGCATACATGTACATGTACTGTATGTCATTCATCAATACCTCAGACAGTTTAGCTATGTCTAATGTCCATTGGTCTAGGGCCTGTCACACCTCACATTGTACATGACATAATGCTTGGCAATCTCCATATTGGGAGATTGTGTATGACAACTCGCAGAAGGAACATACGGGTACGCTGACCAAAACATGGCAGAGGGGTGTTTGAAATAAGTTAAGTGAAGCTGTTGATCAAAATATTGGAAATTTAGAATGTTAAAACAGGTTTTGGCTTTGTGACTCAAGGAATGGGAATGAGTGTTGCCGGTCTTTTTTTAATAAGCAAATTCATGTTTGAGACTGGCCAAACCAGATTTACATGTACATGTATTTCCTTATGACAGAAATTGTCTGTCAATCTTCAGTGTATATACAAGTTTTCTGTTAAATTAAGCATTGATAACTATTGTGGATGTGTTTTCTTTTGTTTCGCTAGTGGGATCTTTGTAGTAAAAGTATACACACAATTTGAGCCGTGCATCGTTAAAAGAAAATGAGGCAGTGCTTAGAATTTTCTTTGTTTTTCATTCAAATTCCACACATCACAAAAGGATCATCTGGTGAAAGGGCAGGTGATCTGGGTGTTTAAAAACATCTGACATTCTCTGTGAAAATTTTGCAAACAGTTGTGCAACTATCCGTTGTCTTACCAATTCGTTGTTCATTTGGCTTTTTTTGGCAGTCATTTTGGCATAATTTTTGAGATCTTTGCATGTTCAAACTGGCTGTTTTCTTCTTTTCCAGTGACAAGTCATACATGGCCACTGTGGTAGACTTTCTTCAAGATGCCTACAGCGGAAATAAGGCAGAGGACAAAGACAAGATTCTCTGGGTGAAATTTGAGCGGATGTGCTCCCCAAGAGGTGTGTAAAAAAACTCACAAAATGGTCTGGACACTATCTCAATAGAATTTTCACCTCACATTGTGTTCTGACAGTTGCACCCTGATAGTCTCACCTCACGGTATGTTCAGTTGCACCCTGAATTTGTTGTTGTTGTTTTGTTTTAATGGCGCTTTCAGCAACTCAAGCTATTTGCGCCAATAACTGTACGTTTATTCATAAACTTTATTAATCAGCATCACATTACGGAGTTAGGCAGAAGGTCCAGTTTTAGAGGCAGGAGGAAACCGGAGTACCCGGAGAAAACCTGTGAGAGCGAGTATGGACTGGAAACCAAATGCACTTAAAGCCTGGGCCAAGCCGGGGACTCGAACCTGGGCCTCATTGGTGCAAAGCAAGGAAAGAACCGCTACCCTAACTCGCTCCCCCGCACCCTGAATTTGATATTTCAAACTGACTAATTTGTTCACAAGTGTCATATCATGCACAGTACATACATACTATAGGTACAGGTAATTCCTTACTTACAGACATTGTAAACATGCTCAACACCAACATGTACATGTACTTCCACACTTAGTACCTTATCATACGTGAACCCCAGTCAAAGTTTACTTTTTAATAGTAGTACATTTTCAGCCAAGTCTGTTAATTACTGGGCTTTCGGAGACCATACATGTAGGGTAAGGGTTAGGCCTTATCGTCAGCATTTGGTCATCTCGAGCTAGGCATTGGCAACTGACATTGAGGTCCAGGTGGAGCTACTGTACTTTAGTCCTGGACAAAAGATTTTGATGTGATTGTAGCTGACGCGGTGTACAAAGCATGGTGGGGGTATTTTATATTGTGTCAGATGGCAGAAATACTGGAGGTGACAAAGGATTGTTGATCTCTTAGTTCACCACAGCTGTGGCTTTTTTGTTGTGGTTGTCATGAGAAATTTTATTTCATTTGTGCACGTACACACGCTCCCACACCATAGTTGTGGGGACATACACTCGACATTTCACCCATTCTGTTGGGAGCAAAAACATTGTGGGGACTCAGAAGTGAACCCACAACTCGGTTCAAATTTCCCTAACAAAAGAAGTTGTCCTTGAATGCAGTGAATGCCTACCCTGTATTGCCCATGCATTTTGGTCATAGCCCTTGCATTTTGGTCATACCCCTCGCATTTTGGTCATAGCCCTTGCATTTTGGTCATAGCCCTTGCATTTTGGTCATACCCCTCGCATTTTGGTCATAGCCATTGCATTTTGGTTATACCCCTCGCATTTTGGTCATACCCCTCCCATTTTGGTCTTTGGGGTTGTAGAGGTGGCAAACATGCTCAGGAAAGAAATTGTCATACAGCTAATGATTCCAACCACAGTCCTATTGACATCGCATCTATGAAACTGGGTCTGATTAACTGCCAATCAGCATGTAATAAGACTGAGTCAATCAAAGACCACATCATAGGCAATAATATTGACATTACTGCAATCACAGAGACTTGGTTCAAGTTTGGAGACAACAAAGCACCTGCTGAGGTAACCCCCGTTGGTTTCAAACTTGTTCACGCCCCCAGAAAGGGCAGGAAGGGAGGTGGCATGGCATTATTGTACAAATCTGCACTGACCGCGTCCGTTTCCAAGCAACCACTCGATGACCGTACACCATCACCTACCTCTTTTGAACACATTGAAGTCGACTTAATCCACAACAATCAACGGATACGCATCATTGTTCTCTATCGCCCGCCACCTTCACAGAAAAACAGAGTCCCTTTCAGTGTGTTCACTGAAGAATTCACTGAGCTTCTCGATCGACAGGTGTTCTACTCAGGGTGTCTCATTATCTTGGGTGACTTCAACATCCACTGGGACAAAAACACAAATGAAACCACTGGTTTCAGGGATCTTCTTCTCCAGTACAATATGCAGCAAATGGTGAACTCCGAGACACATAAGTCTGGCCACACTATTGATCTCGTTATAACACGCCGATCAGACACCGTTATACAGTCAGTAACCATCTCAGAATTTATATCTGATCACTGTGCCATTCATTGCTACTTAGATCTCCCAAAACCGAAGCTTATAAAAAGACAAGTCTCGTACCGTAAAGTAAAATCGGTGGACTTGCACAAGTTCACGAGTGACGTCACTGCATCCCCCTTATTCACCGATCCTGCCACCTCGATAGAGACCCTTACTGATCAGTACAATCGCGTACTCAGTCAGTTTATAGACATCCATGCACCTTTGAAGACTCGTCAAATTGTTGACCGATCTGCTGTTCCCTGGTACAAGGAGCAAATTACCACTGAAAAACGCAAGAGACGTCAGCTGGAACGAAAATGGCAAAAATCTCATCTGCAAATTGATTATGACCGTTTCAAATTGCAACGAGACCTGTGTAAACGAACTCTTGAAGAAGCAAAATCAGCCTTCTACCATGACAAAATACAAGTTGTGAGGGTGATCAAAAAGCACTCTATCGTATCATAAATCAACTTACATGTAACATGAAAAGCAACGGTCCTAAACTTCCGGAGCATACGTCCAAAAAGGAACTTGCATCTAGTTTCTCCACATACTTCACCGAGAAAATTGAGCAGATCAGAGAAGACATACTGATTAATAATCCACAACCAGCAGCACCCTTAACTGAGGTAAATCCAGTCTGGCCTTCAAGTTCCACGTTCACAACCTTCACACCAGTGTCTACTGAGGAAGTTGAAAAGATAATCAAGACAGCTCCTGCCAAGTCCTGCAGATTGGACCCCTTACCCACCACGTTGGTCAAGAATCTGCCCATAACCAGGATGATCAACATGTCATTGGACTCTGGTCAGTTCCCAGACAACTTCAAAACGGCCTTGGTCACCCCAACCGTCAAAAACCAATCCTTGGACTGTAATGATATGAAAAACTATCGTCCAATATCTAATTTGCCGTTTGTGTCAAAGGTCATTGAGAAAGTTGCTGCAGGAAGACTAAATGCACACTTATCAAAATATCAGCTGCGTGAAAATCAGCAGTCCACTTACAGAAGTTGTCACAGTGTCGAAACGGCCCTTCTCAAAGTTCATAGTGACATCATGTGTGCCGTGGACAACAAAAAAGCCGTGCTGCTCGTACTTCTGGACCTCTCATAGCCCTTGCATTTTGGTCGTACCCCTCGCATTTTGGTCATACCCCTTGCATTTTTTTTCACTGTTATGTGTATTACCTACATGTAGTTGATGTTTGTGTATTGGCCACTTTTAAAGTGTATTTTCATGTGCATACATGTACATGTACATGCAGGTCAGCTTGTATTATACTGTACAATTTTTTTAGTACCCCACTGGTGAAGTTGAAGGGGCAGTTTCTTCACTGTTCATGTTTATCTTTGTTTCCTTTCTTTAGGGTGTGTGCGCATACGCCCTGAAAAGTACTAGGACCCTTTTGTTCAGGAACTTTTGGTTCGCACAGTCACAATAATAACCAACCTTCAATTTGTGTTTTGAAAGGTCATTCACTTGTTTGTAAAAGGTTTTGGACTTTAAAGAATAAAGGGCCCATGTACAGAGTGTATGTTTACAGTTGGGTGAATGCCCACAATTGGACATACTACCCACACTGCTGTGCATTCTTAAAATTTTTTTCACATCTTATGATGTTTGGGTTACCCAATTTAAGGACAATAGGAGAAACGTGAGACTTTCACAATTTCAGGAAGACAGGCCTATGTTTTATTCACTCTTGTGTGGGTGGGGCCAGGGAATGCCTCATACATCATACTAATTCATGTACTTAGATCAAGCTTGTTATGGTGAAAACAAATAGAAATGGTTTTTCTACTGTAAAGCCTCATATGCATGTATTTCTATAACAATTGCTACATGTAACTGCATACAAATTTTGTTTGAAATGGCATTTTTAGGGGTTATAGCTCTTCATGAATCCAAAAAAATCGACACAAAATCACACAATCCACACAAAAATCGAATATATGTAGCATAAACAGGTCATTTTCTGCTAGTGCTGTGCAAAGACCATGCCCCTATTAACATGTACTCGCAGGTCATAACTTGCTTTTTTTAAATATCTGGCTAAACTGATTATGACTTTCATGGGAGCAGGATATTTTCATCATTTGTGACCTGCTCTGCAAAAAAGGGTATTAAGGAACGCTGTGCTTTTTCATGCCAAGGGCTTTTCTATGCAAAGAGGGTGATTTTTTACTTGTTGGTTTGTTGGCTTCTTTTATATCAGTGTTTTCACATTTCATACAAGAAACCTAACTGTTGCTATGGATATTGGAAGGACTTTCTTCTTGGCTGATTTCTTTTTCCATTTCCTTTGTTTAAAGGGCTTAATCTCTGAAAGTACTTCTGTTGATGTGTATGATATGATTATGCAAAAATCATTATATCTCCAGATCGCAAAATGCCACACGGTTCAAACCTACACCAAGTTAAAACTTATAATGTAACCATAACCAATGTGTGTGTGACTCATTTTCAAAAAAAGTCCCATAATACCCATTTTGTGGAGCCGGTCACATTTGACTGTGTACAACCAATGGCACACATGTGTGTGTAACAGACATGACAGAGCCATATTTTTCACAATGAACCCTAAAGGTCATGCATATTTCCCTGTGCACCAATTTATATGCAGACGTTCATGAATTGTTACTGTTGTAATTAATCAAGCAGAGATATTTTGTCCCCCTTGGGGTTGCTGAATTGTCAAATGTTCCCATATACTGTTGTGGCAAATTATTCTGTGCTTTTTCAAGTTATTGACTTCAGTGAGGAGATAATACATGTATTTTGTGACATGAAGTTAATTGGGTACCATTATTTCAACAGTGTTTCGTTATTTTTGTGTTTTGTAGGGGATGTTTACAATGAGTGCACGTGCGACATGTACACCTGTTACATGTACACCTGTGTGAAATATATAAATTTATATAGTTGGATATTTTGTATCAGATTTGGCTTTTATGTTTTTATTCTTTGTGTACACATTTCCTTCATGAATGATGGATGAATGGTTGAGCATTTAAATGAAACCTTTCTTATTAAAATAAGGCATTGTCACAGAAACTGTTCACCCTCATCCTCCCCGAAAAACTTCTCTCTTCAGTATGTTGTACATGTATGTTACTTTTGGACATAGCACATGCGCATAAATGGCAAGCCCTAACCGGGTTGGTTACTGACGATAATTTTAGTTCCTGTTTGGTACCCTCTTTTATTTTCTATCATTGTAATGTCATGGAGTTTGTGCTGTTGTACATGAGGTCAGCCCACACTACATACATGTCACATCAGATTTATAAGGATTAAAGATTCTATATTCATCCCAGATCCCTTACAGAAAGGGAACATATTTAAAATTTCCTTTCCGTTGAAATGCCACCTGTAGGGTCTGTGTAACTCACCACATTCATTGAAATAATCAATGTAATTAACCTTTTCTCCTTCATTAATTATGCAGGTTTTTTTCTCCTTGCACCTGCAGGGCATGTGTCCAGTCCGTACTACATCAACCAGGAGGGGTTGGAAGAACCAATATTCCTAGCTATAGGCTACACCAACGGCGTTCAAATATGGAGTATTCCTGTAAGTCACTTGTGAGAGTAAATAAATTCCCAAATATTGACAAAATTTTATACACGGGTGAATTTCGAGTTTGCACACTCTGGGAGCAATTTTTTTGTTGCTTTCCTTGTTTTACGGAAAATATACTTCCTGAACTTCAATTTCAGAATTTTAATGTGAGAGAGCAACACTAAATGTGTAATAATCAAGCTGTTACTGTTATTACCACAAAATACATAATTAATAATTAATACATAATAATAAGAAAAGAGGATTTTTACAATAAACAGCATACAACACAATTGGTCATTATAGAAATCTGGCAGGTTGAGATTAGTTTTTAGAATAAAATCTGACCAACTTTAAAGGATTGAAAGCAAATAATATTTGATGACTTGTCTACTGTTTTTTGGGCTATGATTTTAAATATATTTTTAATTCACATAAAAAGCTGGAATCAAATATATGTATATGTCAAGTAGTCCTAATGTCAAGGTCCAGTTCATCCTCAACATAGCCTCAGGTTTTTTTTAGTAGTTCAACAGGTGGCTGATTTGATTTCACTAGCTTTTGAAGCCAAACTTTTCAAACATTGAGTAATCACTTCATTAATTAGTTCACCCAATGTCTATTGTTATTTTCAACTTTGGCCCCTCCCACATTCAGCACTGTAGTTGACTTTCCCAAATCCATCAAACTCTGACAAAAGTGAGTTAGTAAGTTTTTGAAGGGTTTGGAGTAGTTTAGGGTGATTTAATATGACATCATATGATGTGATATGATTTGATATTATTTGATGTGAACTGATCTGGCTAATTTGATGGTTGTATAATATTTGTTGCAGCCAAGCGGTGATGCCCAGGAGGTTTTGTCTCTACGTCAGGGTCCTGTGAGAATACTGCGTATTCTTCCCACGCCCTATGTCACCGCTATCAGTAACCATCAGCAGGACAAGCGACCATTGGTGGCACTGTGTGATGGAGCAAGGTAGTAGTAAAAATCGTGCGCATAATTACAGTATCTTGTAGTGAATGTGTCGATTATTTTTTTCACCAAATTGCGGCAGTTTGAATATTTCCTTTGTGTCCTATATTTAACTTTGCTTAATGGTTCTCTGGGTATCACCATTGTATCAGCAGTTCTGCTAGCTCTACGGTAAATCCACAGAAGTAGTGGTACTTGTATTGAAGGGGCCTCATTCAATTCACCCAGTTTGGAAAGGCCTCTGTATCGTTAACTGACCCATGACTATCCCCATATAACCCGAAGTTGTGAAAACATTCAAGCAGACATGTATCCGTGGCTTGCTGCCAGACATCCAGAGCTGAACAAAAAAGGCCTTCTGCGCCAGCATTCCTCTACCATGTATCACCGACCTCACAGCCAAGCATCCATCTCACGTTTCAGTGCGCCAGAGATCCAAGCTAATCCCCACACAACCTATACCGGCGCTCCACCAAAGTCCAACACATCACTCCTGAGGATGACCAGAGCAAAGTGGTTGAAACATTGAGTACGCTCTCACTGGTCCTGATCAGAACCATACCTCTCCTAAAAGAGATATATATCCACATGGTGTTACCGCAGACCCTCTCTTTAAAAAGGCCTCATTGATTATAGGATTTGTTGAGGAGGTACCTGAACTGTTATTGTGCAGGGCTGACATTGTAAAAAAATTTGTTTGTTAGAACTGGGGGATATAAACTACAAGCATGCCATGTTTGGGATAGTTTACATGTCTCACCACCAGGAATCAGTAGACCAAACCGACATGTAGAAGAGGTCTGTCAGTAGACTGAGCTAAGTCATGTGACCTATAGTAGGCATCAAACATCAGTAAACGTAGCATCTTTCAATAGCAAAATGTGTCAGTAGTGTCACCAAAAAATAAAGCTGATGGTTGGTAAAGTACTCAGTCTACTGATGTGCTGAATGCTTTACCGATTTTTTTTTTTTTGTAAAACAACACTCATGACACATTTTGCTATGGAAGGACGCCATGTTTATGGATGTTTGATACTCGCTATAGGTCACGTGATTTAGCTGGTGCAATGGGTGTATTGGGTTGGTGTAAATGGCCTAAGGTACCAGGCATGACTACCGGGGTGTCTTTTCAACTGGGATATCATTGGATGCAGCCATTAACTTAATCTAAAATTTGTTCATGCCGGCCAAAAAATAAGTTAGGCAGACGGATTAAGCTCAAATTTAAACACGATAATGACTGTAATACATGAACAGTACAGAGTGTTCAGAATGTTGCATTTCATCACAAGAACTTTCCTGAATTCCTTCAGTCAGTTTCTTACATATGGCCAGCTGAAGCTAATATGTGACTCACTCTGTGAGAATGAGTCTTAAGTTGCCAGAGCCACTTTAAAGTTTTCATTTGTATTGGAAAGAGGAAATTGGGTTTTTTGTTTCGATGTATCACTCAGTTTGGCATCCTGATGAAAGTGGATACTCCATGGTGAAAAATGTTGTGGGTTCCTGTTGATTTACACTGTGCAAAATTATTTTAAAGGACTCTTTACTCCAAAGTGGCTTTGCCGACTTAAGACTCATTTTCACAGAGCGGGTCACATATATTCAAATTTCTGTGTGCGCATACAAAGTTGGGACACTTGGTTTGTCATAGTGTGATCTCTCAGGCATGCATTGCTGCAACAGACACACAAGCTGTGCATACAGATGGATCAATTTTTTCCACTTTGTGTTCTCCTCTCAGCTCCAGTCAGCCATTTTGTTCAGTGAGCCTGTTGTCTCTCAAGACAGGCGAGCAAGTCCACAACGTCTCCTTCAAGACACCAGTATGCGATGTCCTCGGCAACAGAAGGTAGCCTTCTGCTTAATCTTTGCACCCCACCCCCCTAATCTTCCAAAAACCAACCGGTAATCTTTGTCAGATGACTTTGGAGGATTCAGGGAAGCTAACGTGATGTGGAACGTGAGGCCCTTTGAAAATTTGAAGTATAAAGAATATGCTAATGGTTGGGTATTATGCTCAGTGATAGGGATTTGGGCTAGGAGAGGAGATGACCGTCGTCTGAAAGTACGTGATGGGTCATTCCATGAAGTTGGGGCACAGTTTGTAATAGTGTCCTTGTTACATGGGTAACTTTTACCACCTGTCATTTACTCTGTAAAGGTAACACACACCTCTGTATTCAGCCTTGCAGGGTGTATAATTTGGAATCCACCTGCAGGGAAATAGCTGTTGATTTTTACGGAACCCACGTAACAGTGGACACTGTCACAAATTGTGCCCCAACCTTATAGAATGACCCTAATATTATTCATCAGCAAGTCCTGTGCATGCCTTCTTTGTGAATAAATACACTTTCAGCAGTAAAATTACCCAACAGAGTTGTTGAGCAGCACTTGGGCAGCACTGCCTCCATGCATTGATGATCAGGAGTGTTCCTGTCTCATGAACTCATTGTTGGGTTGTTTTCATTCAACTGAAAATGAAAAATGGATATATGCACGATTGTTCAGTTCGTCCTTTAATGGTTCTGCTGATCTGAGTAGGCAACACAGTTTCATCTACAAATCCTGTAGAAACGTACTCATACTTCATGTAAAATCAAACACGGACAATATGAGCTCAGGGGGACTACAAAAAAACCCTGGTACTATCCTGCACCTTGTATTGCATGTGTTAATGTTGGTTGCATTGACAGAGCACAAGCTTGGCATCAGGCAGGAGTATGCATTGTTTTTTGTTTTGTTTTTTCTTTTTAACGCTAGGGGTTTCCATAAACAGAGAAAATTATTACTTGTCATATTGGAAATTTCCAGATTTTTTTCTTTCTCAAGAAAAACCACTGCTAGATATTAATATTTTCATCATACAGTGCTTAATATGACCTCTGAAAAATTACACTGTGTACTGCTCAACTAGGAGTACATTGAAATCTCATGAATATCAAGCCGTCTCTTATGATATGGCTGTGGCTAGACACAGCATGAATGCTTATGGATGGCACTAGCTTGTGGCTGCGTCCGCTTTCCATAGATGTGTATGTGTTATAGCCACAGCCAGTTGATTTGGATCTGGTATCACCCAACACTGAGCAGTGGTTGAAGAGCACCTTGACTCGTCTCGGCCATTTGACAGTGTCTCTTGTTTCCCTTGGCCAGACTGATCGTGGTAGCGTTGCAGGAGAAGGTGGCAGCGTTTGATGCCGTTTCCTTCAAGAGCCTGTTCTGCATCACCAGCTGCTATCCTGCCAGCTCGCCTAATCTCAACCCGCTTGCCTTGGGCACACGATGGCTCGCCTACGCTGACAGGAAGGTACATGAAAATTTCAAATGCCAGTGCCTAGTTATTCGTCTTGGACAGCTTGGAAGTAAAAGAGAAAGTAGGCCTACAATAGATGTCTGACAGCTCTGGTTTATGATAACTACAGCTGACACAGAAATCAATAAAAACTGTGGGATTTGTGCAAGCCAATTTCTTCAGCATGTGCTCCAAATAAGGTACATTTTCTGTTTGGCTTATTGTGAGGTTTCTCTTTCATATTTACATGTACTGCATTCATTGTTGTTTTGGTGCAAGTTGGCGCACATGTTTGCCATTCTGTTTCAATTAAAGGCATTCAAGTCCCCAGTTTTACCAGTCTTGAGTTAAATTTCTACTGACTTTTATAAATTGGTGCAAATTAAGATTAATCAAAGCAGAAAGAATTTTTAATCTTGGTAGCGTTTTCATTCATTTCTAGTCAATCTGTTACAAACTCTAAGTGTTCAATTTAGATGTGACATGGTTCATTTGAGTGGGTGTTGCATATCTTCCTTTCGGTATAATGTTCTATAATTATTTGCGTGATTCATTAACACCGTCTTGATTTTAAAGAATTTTTTTTTTCTAACGATACCCGGTACTTGTATTTGTCTGAAGCTGTCTCAAATTTAATTCATGTTTTTCTTGTGATAGTGTGAACAAGTGCACAAACCATTTATATTTCTTTATTTCTGTCTGCAATTCTGAATTCCAAATGTAAAGTTAAGCAGAAACAGCCCCCCCCCCAATCTGTCAGACTTAGTTGATGTTACTTTGGTTTTCATTGTAGCTGATACCCACCCATCAGAGTGGTGGTGGAGTTTGCAGAGAGACCAGCCAGTCATACAAAGCCACTGTCATTCATGCCGCTAAGGTAGGTCACCAGACCATGCCATTAAATGATTGGCTGAATTTTCTGAACATGTCAAAAATTTGAAAGTGAGACTGACTTCAAGCTTGCTTGGAAGTTTGTTCATTTTATTCTTTTCGCTTCTTTTTAAAAAAATCACTTCAGTAAGCAATATGTACTTGTACGTGTACCTTGAAAAATTTTCATTGAACAGCTGATAAATATTCAAGAAAGCTACACAGACGCAGAACGAAGATTTTTTTGTCAACTCCTCTCCAAAAGCTATTTGATTTGAGATTTTTTTTAAAAATCATGAGCATCCTGGATAGAAATGTTCTTTTTAACACGTTGACTTCGTCAATTCTGAAAAGGAAATTTTCAGGTGTTTAATGATTTACTTCATTGCTTCTTTCCTCTGTCCAGGCAATTACTAAAGGCATAACAGCTTTCAGTGAGTCCCTCGGAAAATTGGCTACCTCCAAACTCTCCACTTCCCCACCCAGACAGGAGAGTCCAGTGGACAAACCCAGTGCTGCACCTCTGAATATCAAGCATGGTACCCCAGGAGTGGTGACCATCATTGACACTGGCTCAGTGGAAGGGGAGGTAAGTTTCCCCCTTGTAAATTATGACCCAAAATTTAAAGTGACTATGATTTTTCATGATTTTCAAGACTTCAGGATTTTTACCTGACAGCTGTAGACTTCCAGGTTTTACAGGTTTGGCTACTTTTTTGCTACTTTTTTGGCTTTGTTAAAAAAAAAAAATAAGTTCAAGATTCATATAATCATAGCGTGCCACTGGTACATTTGATTCCTAGCTGATAGGGTTTGTCATGGGTCACCAAAGAACTCTGGCAACATTAAGTGACATACATGTACTTCCAAAGTAAGATTTATTAATTTAGATTTATTGTTAAATGTTGGTTGGAATTTTTGTGCCAGAAAATGCTAATCAAGTGACTGTCATCAGTTAATGTTATTACTCACTGGATATATTCTGGGCTTGCTTGAGATGCTGTTGAGTGGGTATACAGTTGTGCCCTTTGGCAAACACAGGCCAAGGTCATGTTCATACAAGATCAAATACGCACATTGCTCTAGATACCACAAGGCTTGTACACGCCATGTCCTCCTGTGGCAAACATTTTAAGTTTACTGTCAGGTGAGGGCACTTTATTAACATTGGCTGTTGTTTGTCCTGCTTGTTGCATTTTCTTCTACTATTGAAACATATTCATGTACATACATCCTCAGTTTCCAATTTACTTCAAAACCGTATTGTGTGTGTTGTCACTGCCTCAGTCTGCCCCATCATGCACCTGTCTTGTAAGTTGTTGAAATGAGGAATATGTATGTCTGTATGTTTCAATCCCCATGTGTGCAGTTTAATGTCACCGAGGAATCAAGCGGTGATGGCATCATGGCTCACTTCCCAGCTCATATCAATGAGTCCATATCAGCACTGGCCTTTGACCCCAGTGGTACTCTGCTCTTCACAGCGGGGTCACAAGGTCATAGCTTTCATATATTTCGCATCATGAATCACCCTTGCTCCTCCGGTCTGGGTGCGATTCATCACCTCTACACACTGTACAGGGGCGACACAGCAGCCAAGGTATTAACTTCCAATTGAATTAGTTCATACTCGGCAAAATTATTGAATGCAGGGGTAAATCCAGGTTGAATGTTGATTGTATTCATACTTCAAATAGTCATTGTCACCAAAGCAGTTACTTGAAAGATGGGTCTCACAAATACCCTGCTTTTAGAGCAAGGCTCATTCAAAAATTCAAGAATTCAAGGTGTTTCAGACATTTCAATGTTGAGCACAGGTCAGAAACTGCTGTTTAAACATAAGTAAGGCAATGGGCAAATTTACTTTAATATACTCACCCCAGGTGATCACTTCATGAATGGTTGCTTCCAAAGCAAATGTAAACACGCCTTGTCACCTCGCAACCCTGGAATTGGGTTTGCAGTAGCCAAGTCTGAATCACCACAGAATTAGAATGGAATTGTTAGGGGCTGACTGGGTCCATAAGCAGAGTGGGCCCTGAGGTTTGCTTGGTATGGGGTTTGAGTGTTCTAACACGAAGAGGCCTGTTATATGCTGGGTTCTGCTCGCCTTGCCTAATGCACCGCAAAGTTACAGGGAATTTCTCATAATTATTTCAGATTTCCGTACTTTTGACCAAAAATTGTGAAAGAACCCACGTTGTTTTAGCTATTGAAAGCCCTGAAATGTCACTGTATTCAAGTGTCATCATTCCAACCTCTCTGCTGGAAGTTTTGTTGATTTTTTTTCATCCCTTAAGCTCACCCTGACAGGGATGTCAAAGTAAGCGTGAATTTCAGACACATTACGGTTCAAGCCATATTCCTTTTTCAATTTGATGTCTGAACAAGAATCCTCACTTTTGCTTTAAACATGAAATGTGTTATTTTAGATCGTGGTTTCTTGTTTTGTTTCAGGTGCAAGACGTGTCGTTCACCAACGACAGCCGCTGGGTAGCTGTTAGTACAATGCGAGAGACAACGCATGTGTTTCCCATCACTCCATACGGAGGTTAGTCTGCTGTGCTATCCAAGCTGCTAACCACAGGATTGTGCTAAGCACAGAAAATATTGCTAGCTAGAAACAGATTACCAGTTAAAATGTCAGGCAGTGTGTGCCTCCTGGCTGAGTTTTGCTGAGCATTATTTTCTGCTATAAGGAATTGGGACCCGTTTCCAGCTACAGAAAGCCATGGTGTCTGTATGAGAGGATCTCATCTCAGCCAAAGGTGCACAGGGAGAATAGTACTGCACTGCTTTTGAATGACACTAATGTTGTATGCTTCAAACCACTGACAATTCACATGTCTGAGCTTGTCATAGTGTCCAGAAATCTGCTGTGTGTGGTCATTTACAAGTAACTGGCTTCAAAGGAAGGAACTGAATTTGAAAGTTTGTCAACTGAGACTTTGAATGAGTTTTGAAATCTAAGCTGAAGATTGATTTAAATCGTGGTTTGAGTTATACAAATAAGTATCAGTAATAATGTGATAGAAATGTTTTGATGCTCATTTTAACGAACTGGTAACTTCTTCAAATTGGCCAAGGTAAAATCATACTAAGTGTAAAAGTGTGAAAGCTTTGAAATTCTTGTTTGTTTGTCATATCCATTGATTTATTCTTTGATATGTTTGAAATCTAGGCCCAGTGAGCTCAAGAACTCACACCCCAGCCAAGATAGTCAACAAAGAAAGTAGGTTCCACAAGAGTGCTGGATTGGATGAATTGGTCGATACAGGACGAGGTAGCCCAGTGCATGGGCTGTCAGAAAGCCCAACATCTTCAGGTAAGATGGCTATGCAGTGGCATTGGGGGGCGGGGTTTCATGGGGTGAGGTAGCCCAGTGCATGGGCTGTCAGAAAGCCCAACATCTTCAGGTAAGATGGCTATGTAGGGGCATTTGGGGGCGGGGTTTCATGGGGTGAGGTAGCCCAGTGCATGGGCTGTTAGAAAGCCCAACATCTTCAGGTAAGATGGCTATGCAGGGGCATTGGGGGGCGGGGTTTCATGGGGTGAGGTAGCCCAGTGCATGGGCTGTTAGAAAGCCCAACATCTTCAGGTAAGATGGCTATGTAGGGGCATTGGGGAGCGGGGTTTCATGGGGTGAGGTAGCCCAGTACATGGGCTGTTAGAAAGCCCAACATCTTCAGGTAAGATGGCTATGCAGTGGCATTGGGGGGCGGGGTTTCATGGGGTGAGGTAGCCCAGTGCATGGCCTGTTAGAAAGCCCAACATCTTCAGGTAAGATAGGCACCTTGTGACGGGGGTGCTTTCATGGTGTAGGGTATCTAAGTTTATGAGGTGTCAGAAAACCCAACATCCTCTAGGGTGGACACCTAGTGGCAAGGGGTTATTTTGTTGGACAAGGTAGCCCACTAAATGGCCTGAAACTTATTTCTCACAAATCTAAATATCATCTTTAGGTGACCTGGTTTTGTCATGTATTTTTTCCTTGTAGGTTTCCACTCTCCAGAGCCCATCTCATCCCTTGGTCACCCAGGAGCCCTCACCAGTGCAGCTGTTAGTAACCCCCGTCTGCCCCCTTATCCTCCCCCCGTCACCATTACCCCGTTGGTCCAAATTAAGCAGCCGGCCATCCTAGCCTCGGTGGGTGCTGTGGCTGGGATGACAGGCAGTGCCTCTCGGCCTCGGAGCGCCTCCTCTCAGACGGCCGCCGTGAGTGACTACGTCTGCATCAGCACCTGCTTTGCGAGCTCCAGAGCTCACTTTGTAACCAGCTCCAAGGGGACCAGAGAGAAGAACGGTAAACGTGGATACATTTTATGAAACAGAAAGAAATAGAGAGAACAAGTTTGTTTTGTCTACATCTCCTAGCCTCAGTCAGAAATAATTTGAATGTCAATACCTGTAAGGATTGTTAGGGAATGTCTCATTACTTGGAACGGTCAGAACGTTAAATTTAGATTGCATTTTCTCAATAAAAAACGAGCCGCTGTTTCACCGGGAGCATGACATTCCTATTGGATCGCTGCCTGGAAATGGTATTATGCACTAAATGGGCCGTTCTGGTCAAGCAGGAATATTCTGATGGAACACTAGTGTTCCAATGGGAATGGTCCTGAAGGAACATTCCTGACTTTTGAGACACACCCTAAGATGATAGTGATTGTTCTGTCAGCTGGAATGACCAATCAGAAAACTCCCCCCAATTGCATTCATATTATCATTAACTATCTCTGGTAATACAACCATGGATTCCTCAAATGCGCCATCATCACTGTGGCTTGGAATCTATAGGGAGGTGACAAACAGTCACGGAGGTGGGAGGCAAAACCCCTGGAGAATATTCTGGGTGGTATCCACAGAGTCAGGTAGGGACTGAAAATTCAGTCCACATGTATGGCTATGTCTGTTGTAGTTGTAAGCTGTGGAGACCAAGACCTAGCCCTAAACACAGTCCACATGCATGGCTGTGTCTATTACATTGCAAGCAGTGAAGACCAAGATATAGCCCTAAACACAGTCCACATATATGGCTACGTCTGTTGTATTGCAAGCAGTGAGGGCCAAGACTTAGCCCTAGACACAAGTTCCAAATGCAGCCTTATTTAACCTAAAGAGGCACCTAGCCAGTTCGTATAGTTTTGACAATTAACCAACTGGGCTTCAACTATTTTGAATTTAGGAAATTCCACCTTAATGTTACATGAATATTCATCAATATCTCCTCCCCTCCCTCCAGATGGCAGTATTAAGCAGACATCAGTGGACTCTCTCTTCATCATGGGTTGCCATGGCAACTTGGTGGAGCACTATCTGGAACCCAAGACATTGCAGACGAGCGGCAGAAAAATTGAGGATAACGCTCTGGAGCTCAGTGTCACTGAGCACGCTCACTGGAGCCTACAAAGGTCAGCCAACTTCCCGCAAATCAAATGGAAATAAGATCCGCACAGACTAGTAGAGTTATACTGTTAGAAAGATTTACATGTTTGGGTTCACTGTTTTCATTGTTGATTGCATTGCTTGGTAAAGTAGACAAATTTGTACAAACCAGTAGGACAGGAAGTCAGACATGTTTGCTTTTTTCTGTTGACATCACAAAACTTTTATAGTCTGCCAGCGTTAGGAGTCAAACACTGTTCAATATTGCAATCATATTTGGGGTTGCTATGCAAAACATGTTTTTAGGAAGCGGCATCAATTCTAGGGGCTTTGCCATGTTACAATCCAAAAGCAAAGTGTCAATCTATTTGGGAATATTTGGGATTTACTGACTTACATCTGATGTATTCTCCCGATGCTGACACGAATCCACAATTTTGACCAGCGTGAATAACTGCTTACAGTTAATTGCTAGAAACAAAAGTCTTAATCGTGTGAACAAAGGGCCAAAATCCACTCTCTGAACTGTGTCTTCTTGTATATCCAACTCTGTATCAGTGGAAGAGATTTCTTTTTCAAACATTTGGACCTTGCGCATGTAAATAGCAACCTTTTGGTTCTGAATTATTAACTGAAGGATCTCATTGGATTTTTCCTACATTATTGGCATTTATTTATGTGTTTAATCATCTTTGAAGAGGGTAGCCCATCCAGCTAAAGCTAATCATTTGGGACCCTCAAAAATCATACAACTTTAAATTAAAAGAACATCAAAAATACAATTCTATCAAATTTACAGCAATAGGTAAAAAATACAAAAGGAGCATGACGAGCATTAGGCAGTACAAATTAGGGAAAAAAAACCTAAGTAAACATGTACAATTACAAATTACAAGGGCACACCAAATACAATTACATCAAAAGTACATTAAAGATACAAAAAACAAAAAAATACAGAAATGTAATAAAAAAATACAGTTTGTGAATGAAAAATATGTTGAGAACATTTGCGCCCCCCATGGATGAGACTAAACTGGCACCTGTTCTACAATCCACTCTTTCAGTAGACATCGAAATGAGTGGAAAGAGGAAGATGAATGGATATTAGAGGGAAGACTTTTTAGAACTTTTGGGGCTCTAAAGCTAAACCTGTTCTTAAAAATCTCACAATTAGGTTTAGGGAAGCTATACTTACCCAAACCAGTTCTTAAAAATCTCACAATTAGGTTTAGGGAAGCTATACTTACCCAAACCTGTTCTTAAAAATCTCACAATTAGGTTTAGGGAAGCTATACTTACCCAAACCAGTTCTTAAAAATCTCACAATTAGGTTTAGGGAAGCTATACTTACCCAAACCAGTTCTTAAAAATCTCACAATTAGGTTTAGGGAAGCTATACTTACCCAAACCAGTTCTTAAAAATCTCACAGTTAGTTTTAGGGAAGTTATACTTACCCAAACCAGTTCTTAAAAATCTCACAATTAGGTTTAGGAAAGCTATACTTACCCAAACCAGTTCTTAAAAATCTCACAATTAGGTTCAGAGAAGCTATACTTACCCTGTGTTTGTACCCATTGTTCGTATCTAGTGGAAAAATAATTTATTTATGTAGTTTGATTTGCTTGTTTCAGGGGCATGAATTGGTCAGAACGCCGCCCTCCATTGAGTGGATTCAACCATCTACTAATAACCAATGATGCTAAACACACAATAGCCAATACAGCAGGTAAAAGTGTGACATTTTTGTGTCCTTGTTACATGTATATCTGACCTTTGTTATTTGACATGAAATATCACCAGAATTGATTTCAAACTATTACTATTTGTTTGGCAGGTAATTTGCATTAATTTGTCACTCTTGGAAATTAGAAAATGTGTTCTAAACAGAGACACCAACAACAAATGGACCCCTAATTTCTGGAATTACCCACCAAGAAGGTCAGAGGGATAATTACCAATGGTTAGCCACCAAAGATGTTTGCATTGTCATGGGCACAATGCTTGAACAAGTTGGAGCTTTTTTTTTCCCACCGAGCAACGATTCCCATAGGGCAACATCATAGGATTTTTTTCCACAGAGAAAAACTCAGTCATCCTGTTTGATAATTCTCCTGGTGAGGCATGCAGAATTGTGGAGTTTGCACAGAAAACTTTGTCTCCAAACTTTGTATTCTGCATGGAAATCACTTACCTTCTCCTCCTTTATTTCTGTCCTAGGATCGATGCTTACTTCAGTTCCGAGAAGCGAGTCATCAGACAGTATCCGCTCAGCCCACAGCAGTCCTGACAGTGACTTTGATGAGCCCTGGCTATCTCAGGTTTGAATCAAGACATGGCTCACAGACTTGAGTCCAAGGTTTCAGGGATGCATTACAATCAGAAAGTTGTACTAAGTTGTTGCACTCAGTTGTCATATTTTCATCTGAATGTATACAAAAACTCACAGGTCGTTGCTTGGGCAGAAGGTGAACATCAGCAATGGCTTTCATGGGTCTCTGTTTCCAGTAAAGGGACACTCGTGCCCAGGCCCATAAAGAGTGCTTAGAAATCCTACACTTTCACGCATCCTCGTGGCTTTTAAATCTACTTGCATTTTGTACATCACTTTAAAGCTGATGGTAGATTCCATTCTTGTGAATGAATTTATAGATGATGTTTACTTTGAATTTAGGTGGAGATGGTGACCCATGCTGGTCCTCATAGACGCCTCTGGATGGGACCCCAGTTCAAGTTCAAGACGGTTCCCCAACCCAGCAGTACCACGGTGTTGTCCTCCACGTCATCTGCGTTACTGTCGGATGGACTGGAGACCAACCGGACAGCCATGGAAATGACGCAAGATGACTTGGATCTCAAACCCTTGAGGTAGGAGGGAAACGGTCATGTGACCCTGTTTACTCCAGGGCCAAGGTTTTTACTCTGGGGTCGTTAGAACAGAAACGTTCTGAGGACTGGAAAAAAAATGCTCAATTATTGAAATGCTGTGCATAGCCTGGGAATAATGTCTGTATCCACAGTCCAGTTTGTTCAGGAGCATTCTGACTTCTGAGATGCTCTGTTATTTAACAGAAGACTGTTGGGTTCATAGTTTTGCATTCCTTCAGGTACCAGTATGCTATGTATTTCCTTCTAGATTCATTGAGCATTTTTTGAAGTACATATTTAACCAGAGTTGAAGTCCATTGCCAATTGAGAGTGCTCCTTTGTTTTCCTGTCTTGACGCTTTCTTGACAGGATTCAACCACTGAGGTCAGACCCTGTCCCGACCCCCCAGCTGAGGTCCTCTGAGGGGTCATCTCAAGCCCTGGCATCCAGCCAAGAAGCATCTTCATTGCCGACATGTATAGAGTACGGCTCAGGTACGTGAATCCAGAGATTTCTGACTTACCACGCCATGTTTGGTTCTTTGGTTCAGTTGACAGTGTGTTGGTCGTCTGTATGTCATCTCTAGGCAGTTCTTTCTATCACCAGCTTATTTTCATCATCTTGAACTGAGTTTTAGAACCACAGACTGTCTCATTTGTGGGCATTCTTTCTAGTCAGACCTACTCATATGATGAAATCATCCGATCTGTTTCACGTTTTCCATTTTCCACATACACCACAAATGGTTAGGCTTTACAACTAAAGCACATTCCCTATACATCCACACGGCGCTGGATGTTCCTTGATGTATCGACAATGTGGAACAAAGTGCCTGGGTTGTCCCACGTACACAACTGCCAGATTTCATCTCCCTCTAACAGTTAAAAATTTATCTGCCAGGTTCCCGAATAGCTCTCATTTTGGAGGGCTGGATTCGTAAAGGTTTAAAGAAGCCATTAGCAACAAAGTCTTTTTGACTTATTCTTATAGTTGCCTGGAAAGTTAATGGCATTCTCTAGGCAATAAGCCTTTTGAGACTTAAATTTGAATGAAATCTGGTATCCTGTGCTATGTAATTGCACATAAACATAACAATTTGAATTCCTCAGACTAAAGACACTGTTGCTATACCTTGTGATTTGGGGCAAGCTTTTGCATAGCGACCACCATCTCTGGAATAGACTGGTTCCTTTGTGCCCTTCTTATCCATTGAGAACAGTGTATTGATGCAAGGTGTCTCTTATGTAACTTAGCAAAAGCTTGCCCCAAATCAATACCCCAAAGGTATAGCAACAGTGTCTTTAGTATGGAGAATTCAAATTATGTTTATGTGAGTACAAACAAGTCAGTGTACCAGATTTATTCAAATGTTACTCACAAAAGGTTTAATTTACATATGTAGCATAGCTGTCATTAATATTCAGCAGAATTCATGAATAGTATATTTGGTCACACAATGTCACAAAGCATCAGTAATGCAGAAGTAACTCTTTGGTTTTCCAGTGGGCATGAAGCATACCATAGTAGTTCATCTTTTCTTCTGTAAGCGTCTTATGAAGTCTCCTCATTTTCCACAGAAAAAAATAGTGGAGGTAACTTGGGTCGCTGCAAAGCATATAATTTGCCCAATTCTAATGTAAATGGCAGGAATATTTCTTTCTACAAGTATAATAACCTTTTCCCACGATGCCTTGCTGAAACACCTCTCCATGGCAACCTTTTTCCGGCATTGTATTCTGAATCACTCACACCGTCTTACTGAAAACATGAGGTATTTGCTGGGTTCAGCTTTGACATCACAAGGTCGTGTAGTAAAAAGCGTTAAAGAGTTTGTTGCAACTGATGATGTTAAAACCAACGCCTAACGTATCACCAACCGATACTGTGTCACAAATTGACCGATAGTGTTGTAAAATTTATATCCAATAATGCACCGGTAACACCTGTTAACGGTTAATGTAAATTCAAAACACCTCCATCCAATAATTTATCACCTGGCAACGGTTACTGTTAATGGTTAATGAAATCAAAACTCGCCGAATAACAGATAAGTATGGGGAAAGGTATGTTAAAGTATAAATTGTGACGCCCAAGTAAGGTTTTTGGAGACACTAACTAGTCCTAATTAAATTCTGTATGACGTGTTACCTAATGACCGCATGGGTGCACCATCAGTGTAATAACATTTATAGACAAAACTGTGTAACTTTGTATCGAGAAATGATGCGCATCTGCTCAGCAACCCACTAATCACCTCGTTTAACTGGGGATTCCTGTGGTGATTACACTCACAGACACAAAACTTTCAGCGACGTTGAAATGTATTTTCTAAAACCCTTCGCTCAATATTTTATTTTGAACATATGAAAAGGGGGTAATCATATACATGTACATGTCGCCACTACATTCTAAGTACGATGGGTAGGGAGGTTGGCCGCCACCGGTCAGTGCTGGAATAAATTGTTCATATTAATTTCTCGCTGGCAAATTTCATTATCATTCTAAGAAGTTACCGCCATCATTTAGAAATTAATTTTGAGGGAGGAAAATCAGGTGTCAATTAGTGATACATTATCGGTTGGGGGTACATTAGGCATTGGTTTAACGGTATCACTTGTAACGGAGCTTAGTGGTGAAACACAAAGGGAGATTTGGTCTGTTGATGGAATAACCTGCCTGCTTGCTTGTCTGTCTGTCTTTTACCCTCGACCTCTTTTCCTCACCTTACCTGGTTTTTGAGAGTGGCAGAGTCACTGCACGATCTTCTCACCCTACTTTTTGGAGTCTGTTCTGAGAGCAGCGACCCATTTTTCACCTGTACCCGCCAAACAACTTGTGTTTGCAGATGCGAATAAGGCTAGCCAAAGGGTCAAAACAAAGAGTCTTGACGGTGGGGCAGCAAAGCCAGACACGATGATAGACCCAGAGACAGACAGGCAGGCGCAGACCAAGGGCAGGCGCAAGAAAAAGAAGAAAGGGAAGATTGGGGTGAAGGAGAGAGAAACGGCGGAGGTGCTGTGGACAAAGGCTGAGTGTGACCCTCAGGAGACTATAGAGACATTAAATAGCCCAGACAAACAGGAGTTAAGCAGGGTAGAGAACAAAGGTAGGAGGGTAGAGTGACCTCAGAAAAAGTAGTTCCCCAATACTTGCTGAGTTTTACTGTTTGGGGGTTTCAATGCATTACTCATGCGAGATGGTAGTTCTGAATCATTAACGTTTCATCAGTTAGCCTAGTGGAATAGAACATAGCTCTTCATAGTTGATGTTTTTGTTGGAATTTGATTGACTGGAATTGGACTGGACTGATTGTGGTGCAGACTAAAAGTTCTGTTCTCTTCTACTTCTGAAAATTTGAGGTTGTAGGGTCTGAATTATGCCAACTTCAGAAAAATAACAAAAATCCTGAAGTGGTTGTCTTTCAGAAATAAAACACATTTCATTTTTCAGCTGGAGGTACTGTACATAATTATTGTAGTTATATAAACTGTCTAGAGTCCATGCTGTTTCAGAGCTTATGGCAGAAAATCCACACATTTCCTCATCGAACTCAATCCTGCGCAAGTTGTTATTGAGAGCAGTCATGATACTTGGAGAATCTATCAGTCTTCCTCAGGAATGGGTTATTGTCTGATGGGTTTTACCTTGTAGGATTACCCTTCACTGTTTTAACCTTTTTTACGTTCTTTGAACCTTTGTATTTGATGGCTTAAGTCTCATAAATTTAAATTGGTCTACACCTGCCCATACTGTTGTGGTAGCAGTGGTTACACATTTGAATTGGCATGTAGAGGACACTGTAGGTCAAATTCCCAAGTTTCTGAAACAAAAATGCCCATTTTGTACATCTGCACTAATGAATCCAACTCCAACGTCCAATCCAACGTCCACTGCTGGCCAGTTTCTCTACAGGCCAGCCCCTTTCTGGCCGGTAGCTTTTAATCCCCCTTCTACCGGCCGGGCTACCGGCCGAATCTGCGCTTAAGGGCCCTCCTTCCTGGAGATTCGTTGTGATTCTGCTTTCTAGTAGGAGTCAACTGCTGATGAACAACACAATGGGGTTTCTTTAATCGGTTTAATCCTACCCAGTGACCTATCTGGGACAAAGGCCTGGCATCTACTTCAGGGGAGTGTTACGGCTGAGTGGTCTTCCAGAAATTTTCTTGATTTGAGCTGCTTTTTATTTACTGTGCTTGATCAAGAAATATTTCAATAGGCATTGAAATACACAGGTGCATTTTCAAGAGTTCTAGTAAAATAACTGCATTGCATGGACTTCAAGTCTTCACTGATAAAGATTAGAATTTTTAGCGCTACAACAGGGATTTCACTTCCACTCATTTTATCCAGCATCGTGCCCTCACCAGAAAGAAAAGTACTCAGGACAGTAAAGTCCAAGTATCCAATATTGTTGCCAGTCAGATGAATTTTGGAGAAGTTGTATGAAGAGATCAGTTAAGCTGCCCAGCCCCGCCCTTGTTTTTCCTCCTGAATAAATTGAATCACAGACTACGTCTACAGAACTAAAAATTGCTGTACAGTTCAGAGCCCTTAATCATCAAGGAATTATTGCTGTAAATGCTGCTAAAATGGGTCCAAATGTATACATCACTTTGTATTGGTGTTTTTGTTTTAACCTGTGGAAAAAAACAGCCTGACATTTCAATAATAATGACAAGTGGAAATCACATTCTCCTGTGCCTACAAGAGTTGATTTGCCCTTTTGTGCAATGTATTTTGACCTTTCGTGTCTTTCAAATAAAGTGAGTGCATGCTGGATTTTCTGAGAGTGAGAATTCATACATTTTTTTTAAGAGATACAAAATTCCATGTTTTCATTTCATTTGCCGAACCAAACCAAAATGAACAAGTGTTTGCTGTGGTTTGATTCTAATTGTTTTGGTGGTGCTTTTTCACTGTTTGTTGGTTCTGTTGAATGATTCAAATTGCCTGACATTTTGACATCAAGACTTGGTAACTAGCTACAGTCGTGTAAGAATTTTCACTTGCAGTTAAAATAAAATTTTAAAGGTACAAAAATGATCAGACTAAGAAAACCTATGAATGAATCTCTATTGTAAAACTTTAATTGGATTTGTGACTTACTCTTTTTTGATGGGAGACCTCACAAAACCTGTATTTGAGCTTTGGAGTCAGTTGTGCGACGTCAAGTTTCAAAGCAAGTTTGACAAAAATACTCCAACCATTTTGTTAACACTGTTGCTGGTCTCCTGCTACTTGTGAACTGATTGCAACTTTAATTGGATTTGACTTGTAATGAGTGGTTTAAGTGTGTGATATGTGCACATGTTTTTGATAACTTTTGACCTATCAATTGAGTACCTGTTTTTAAAGGTCTTTTCCATCTCCTCAGGACTCTGTCAAATGTCTAATGTCATGCGGGATCATTTTAACATAAAGAGTTTTAAGCAATGGGTCTTTCTGTTGCTTTTTTTTAGGAGCATTTGATCAGACGGTTAATTTGCTAGAGGTCAGTTGTGGTAGTTGGCCCGAGAACAGCTACCAGCGAAGTTCAGAGGTTGTGGAAGAGAGACTAAGGCAAACCATTGCTGATGCGATGGCGGAATCGCCCCTGATGAGCCACACTCAACCAAGCAGACACAAAGGTTGGTTTGATGAAAGAGTTGTCATTTGTGAAGAGATCAGTTGCCTGTTCAATTGTACAAGAATAACACTGTGTTTTTTTCAGCACGTTCTGGTTTGGTCAATTCAAGTTCTTGTGGATAAGTCTGTATGTTGTGGGGTTTTAAATAAGCCCATAATGGTGCAGTGCATGTGTCCATTAGCAAGACACATTATCACAATTTGCTTCAACCCACCCAGGAGTGTGTCAGTGAGTTGGTTGTGCCAAAATGACAACTTGTAGCAGAGGTAGTCTCAGGAATGCTTTAACCTGATCCATCAGAGTGTGTGGGAAAGTCTATTGAAATTACAGGATGTTGAACATTGGGGATTGTGGTAAGGTAACCCAGGCACCAGCAGTGGTAGATACTTTGATTGCTTCCAGAGCTACGGCTAGGTCTATTGTCTGGACGTCTCCACGTACTTTCAATGGAGTGAAGACCTAGACGTAGCTCTAGACAACAGATTCGAATGCAGGCAAAATTTCAAACTTATCCAGGAACCTATTAAGGCACCACACAGTATTATTAGTCCTGCTGACTAGTCCCATACATAAACATTTCTCTTTGGGTCCCTGGTGCAGACATCAAACACAACAGCTATCTCTGCCCTTGTAGGCACCCATTTATACTCCTGGGTGGAGAGATGCATGGGTCAAGTGACTTGCCTAATGTCTCAACATGTAACCAGCAGCTGGATTCGAACCCTAGACCCTATATTTGGGAGTTACAGACCCTAACCACTGGGCCACACAGCTTCTGTTTCATAGATTCATTTAATTGTTCTCTAACAGAGAGGGAGGTTTTACTTGACCACCCCGACCAGCTTAGTTCCAGCGCAGGATCCGCAGATAGTGCTGTCCACTCCTATGAGGCACGTGGTTCCCCGGCTCACAGCATGGATCACATACTGGTATTCCCCCCAGCCAGTGGGTCACCAGACTCCAACTGAACTCCCCCCCCCCACACACATGTGCATCACATCTCTTCTTACTGTTGCACATCACTGCCATTTCATTGCTATTGGCCTTCCTAAAGTCTCTTTCCTGGTAATGTACAGTTCATGCGACAGGATCGCACTGCTGTAACTTGTAAGTGTGGTCTCTTGATCTTGTTAATTGCAGCATATAACTTGTGGCAGTGGTCTCTATGTAATTAGAAAAACACCTGCTTTACGAGTTAGACTGTATTCCGTTAACAACTTGCCCATATGTATTATTTCAATTGTCTTAAGAGCCTGCCAGCAGGTGATACCTAGCAGACAGGTCACTCGTCTGTCCAGCCATGCTTGGACCACTTTCGTTGCCATGTAAAAAGAGAGAAAAGATGTGGTGTACTAAAAGCAGGACCTATGTCCATGGAACGTCCACCAGAAAATTCGCTTTAATAGTGACGTACTAAATACATGTGTGATGGGAACCGGTTGAGAGCAGTATAAATCCTAAGACACATTGATAGGTAACGTTGTCTTCGCTAAAGCAAACTCATCCCCTTCTGTGTCCAGTGATATGAAGATGTAAAATCTATTGAGTTGGAAACCTTTTCTTTTAACTGGGGACTAATGGGATTTATTAGTGAGATGTTCATATTCAATCACGTTCCCTGAATCCACTTTACTGACTGAACACTCCAAAACAGAAAGGAGCCTGACTATTCTGCTATATTTCCAAGTATAGCTCCACTCTGAATTTTTTTTTTTCCATGTGGAAAATAAAGGTGACATGATTTTTTTCCCCGTAATTCATTAATACCTCAGACAGTCTCTCTATTCAACAACGTGCAACTTGACCGTGTATTACCGTTTGATAATGCCCGCTGAGAAGTGATAATGCCCGCTGTATAAATCACGCACTGTCACCTGGATACAAGACAGTTTAATTGATTCTGATTGGTCAAGAGTCTGTGTGCATGCAGCTCACTACGCATGTGTTGATTGGACGATTTGCATAAGGAATGTACCATAAAATGGATGAAGGTGTTCAGGAAAATGGAAGTAAAATTCTAGCACAAAATTCTGGAAATGCATCATATATTGACTTCTTCTGACTCTCTGACTAAAATGGTATTTATGAATGGGTATAAATGTGTGCTATTAACATGCTAACGTTTAAGAACTGGCTCAGGAGAATGAACGCTGATAATACCCTCGCCTGTGGCTCGGCATTAGTCGTGTCCGTTCTCCTGAGCAGGTCTTAAATGCCCACATTTATTCCCTTATTTGGAATTACCCACGAGAGCACAAAGGTGGTAATCTGTATTTGGACTCGCCGCATTATCTTCATTCTTACACATAGTAAGTTTGTAGTCATTTTGAAATGCAATATGCACATGTGCTCACATGTGGCAAAGTTTTCTGTCAGAATGTCAGAGGCCACTTAACACAAAGTTATTTTTTCATATCATATCCAAAAGGCTGTACAATCATTTGGCTAGTCCAAGCCCCAAAAGTTTCTGTCATAATGTGACATGTTTAAGTAAAAAAATGGTCATTTTTGAGATGCAGCTGTTGTATTTCAAGCAATATGTTTCTACCTGGCTTTTGTTTGTTTGTTTGTTGGGGTGTTTGTTTTTTTTGTTTTACCTTAAAGAAGAGAAAGAAATGAGACAACGGGAATCTAAATGTAGAAAGAAACTGATGTGCAGCAGAACCTTACCAAGTTTGCATTGGGCCTATTGAGAACATTCCCCATAAACCGTGATAGATGTTCACATGGATTTTTACACATGTTTTTACTGATTTCATCTCACATAGAGATTTAGTTGACTTCAATTGACATATTCCAACACTGTGTTTCTCAATTCATAGCGACAGTATTGTTCTGGTATATCTAATTGTTGCGCTTTTTGTCTAATTTGCATGTGGTTAATTTGCATGTGGTTTTTCCAAAAGATTCATCTTAGAACATTTCATGATATGCAAGCTATTTTCTACAATGTGCAGTTTTTGAAAAATGGTCTTGTGTATAACAAGTTCAAATGTACATAGGGCTCACCATTACTTAAAAAAAACCAACTAGTTGACATGTGTGCTCAGTTTTGTTCGTTCTGGAATCTTGTGCTCTTGAGGGAAAATCTAGAAGGTTGCCAGGAATGTTTGGATTGTATAAACTTGCCTGCAGTCATAACTCAAAAAGCAAGCTGTGCAATATTTACACCATAAGTGCAGTGGTTCTGTATACTTGCATCACTTGCTACGGAAAGTATTTACACGTACCAAAGATTCCAGTAGTGCTTACGGGAAGGAGATAAAGCTCTTTCCCAGAGAGGAAAAGTGCTTACTGGCAGCTAAATGACAAGCCATTCAAATTCATTGTTTATTTTTGATCTGCTTTCCTCCTACCTTTTGTGTTTCTTTCCCTTCTTGTTTTCTTTTTTTGGGGGGTTAAGTTTTTTTCCGGGGGGGGAGGCCACTTGACCCCCCATTATGATGTCCATGTGAAATGTCCAGTCATGAGTTTACACTGGTTGCCATTTGCCAAGTTTGTGGCATTGCTTACGTCCTTAACAAGCATTTGCAAGTGTCATGGGTCCTACAAGCATCCACAGAACCACGTACAAAGCTTGGGAGACTTCCAACGCACAAATGTATCTGTAACTTAGTTGGTATGGTGTACTGGAGGTCTTCGGATCATCTCCATAACAGTAATGTTTTCCTCATAAAGCCAAATATAAATAAATTAATTGATTAATAAAGAAGAATAATTTGAATACTGTTGGCATTTTGCGACAGCAGAAATGTGTCAACCTTTCAACAAAAGGTTAAAAATGTTGGTATATCTGGGTCATTCCCTTGAACAAATGATGAAAATTTGTTTTTTTAAGCATTTTTAAACACTCTTTTTAAAAAAAATTGTGAATGGGGTTTAACATTGTTACGTTCATTAATGTTAGGCCGTAGTGCCATAGTTCTGAGGTTAGTGGAATGGTTTCAAAGAGAGTCTGTTGTAGACCGGGGGGGGGGACACTGTGAAAGAGTTGGATTGCAAAGGCATATTGTAGAATAACAGGAATTAAATTTGATTGGGTGATTTCTATTTTCATGAAATCTACATTTAAAAACCTTAGAGAACCAAGTAAACTTAACACTCAGTCCCCCCCACTCCCTCCATGCAAAAGGACAAACTACTAGTTGCAAATTCTCACAAAGAGGCAGTTGCTAGGCGTCAGGTTTTGGTTTTAGTTTTTTTTTATTTGAAATTTCAAATTAAGGGAGAGTTTTGCATTTTACCCTTGAAAAAAATTACTGAGAAAACTGTTAGTTATTTTGTTTCAATTTCCAGTTTTCTGTTCAGTTTGGTTATTTATGCACGAAGGTAAGGGTTGAAAAAAGAGATTCACTAAAAAACAAAACCATTCCTTTTCCACATCAGGTTGCTGGTTTGTAATAATGGCAGGTATGGAGTTGATTTTTTTTTCTTTGAGCGGATGATGTTTAGTGTGTTTTCACGTACTGTGAACTACGAAGTGCCGTGTACATGTATGTATCATTATTTATCACAAACTGTTTGTACTAATTACAAGATTTACAAGAACGCAAAACCAAAAGTTTGCATTTTTAAGTTTTCTGTGTTCGCATTTCAAGTTTAATTGTAAGTTTGCAGGGTAAAATGTGCATGTGGATGTGCATGCAAAGTTGGGCAGTTGTGCTAAGAACTACTGATGCTTGATTCATAGTTCATTTTCGGTTTGCATGTCTTATGTATGAATTCCTTCAATTTGGGATCCATTTTCTGACATTTTGCCGCTGAGATGAGCAGGGCTACGTTTAGTTTACTTTCTCTTCCTGCGTAGGCTATCTGCTTTTCATAGTCAGTTCAGATGTTTGAATACACTACACATTGACAAACCACAAAGTAGCACGTTCAGTTGATGTTTTCAGTTGTTCATTTAACAAACCTTAAGTATCATGGTTACTGCTTCTTAAAAGCGTATGTTGGAAGAAGTATGAGGCATGAAGAAGTTGCTCAGGTTGGCATTTAAAAATGTTTGAGATTTCTGGTATAGCTGTATCTCTAATTTTCAGTTACACTGTAAATAGTTGTATAATAAATCCAATGATTTTCAATGTAATACATTTCAATTTAATATATGATTTATGTTGTACAGAGAACAAGCCTTTGGACATGAGAACAGAAGAATGTGGAAGACGAGATTTTTTTGGCATTTGCCTTTCAACTATTAAATAAACAGGCAGCGGAAATAGCTAAAGATGACGTCAAAGCGAAACATTGTGTTAAATATGTATCATTTCTGTTGTCTGGAACAACATTGTAATATGTATTTGCTCACATTTCACGGATTTCATTCCAAGAATGCAGTTGTAAAAGGACTCCTGAAACTTTCTTTTATAAATGCAATCTATTGAAAACATCAGTCACTTAGTTTTTCAGTCTCTTAAATCAGATATGAAATCAAAATCATGAACTAAATTGACAGCTGAAATTTGATAAGCTTGGAGGCAAGCAGTATAATCTGCAATGAGCGTTGGTTGTACAATTCTTAAATAGCTGTTCTAGTTTCTTTTGAGCTTAAATTTTGCTAATCGTAGAAGCTCTAAGATGACCAGGATACATGACAGTGTACAATATGGAACTCTTAAAAAAATAGAAGAAACTGTTTCAAGGGTGATCATTATAATCCATTTATTTTTCAATCAAGAGTGATTCTAAACAATGTTCAACCTTTAAACAAACACAGCATGAAGTTTTTGCATCACAAAAACCCCTGAAATGAATACCTAAATAAAAAAGTTTACTGATGGGGATTTCAACATCTAAAAACCACAGCTCACTGGAAGGGTGAAATGAAGTCATAGCCCAACTTTTTGATTTGAGATAGACAAATATTTTGGACAGTAATACCAATGCTAGAAGTAATATACACTGGCTTGGTTCCATCCATCATTGGAGATGATTTATGGACATGCGTCAATCACAAACTAAGTTTTTTTTAGCTGCAACATGTTCCACTTAGGGACCATAAAACACCCCCCAACAAAAACCTCACAGAGCGCCATATGATTTCAAATCTCTCAATATAGCAATAAAAAAAATCGTTATCATTTTATGATAAGGAAAGAATCAGACTTGTCTAAGCTGACACTAACCATATTAGAACAATCTCCTACATGTTGATTACAAACAGCTGTCCAATTTCACACGACTGCATTAATTTAATTGGAAAAGCAAATGTTTGTACAATGCAACGGCATCTTTGGTCATGACTGGTTTCATACATGTATGTCCACAATTCACTACCTATACTCAACACGTGACATAGCCAATATACACGGACAACTCCAGCATTTTGTTTTTCTTGTGAACAAATACACTGTGAGATAAAAAGTGCACAAACTACCACACCTGGCCCAAGGTAGTTTTGGGCTCAAGTTTGGCCAAGTCTGTCCACCTGTTTCTCGCAAAAAGATTTGTTCATGCTAATTGCTGCATACTAACAATCTTTGTGGTATTAAGTATTATCCAATTATTCCATGGAATAAAAAAACCAACTTGCTTGCAAGCTTGCAAATGTCATGCTACCAACATATCCATTGATGAACTCTACTCGTCATTTTCTGGCAAAATATGTCACGATCAAAACCAAACACATTTTAACTAACTGTGAAAACATTAATGCACGGTGATACCTTCAACTGAACACATGAACATTTTTAAAGATGAAAAAGATAAAATGTGGAAAAATTGAAACTACGGATTAATGATGCACACCCTCACGTAGGCTAACATGCGTCAAATAAAACATCTCCTTAACATGTCCACCTCATACTTAAACCTTGAATTCTTCTTTCCGTTGCACTCATTTGTAACCAAGTTTTTACCACTCAACTGGCTCAAATGATCAAAGCACTCACCCATATAAACACTGCTGGCAGACCGAGTCACCAATGCCTAGCCTCAATATAGAAGAGATTTGTGTGTCTCTCTCTACTAAACCGCATTACAATAAGTTACTGCCCCCAAAGACCTCTAAGTCAGATCATTGAGATTAACCATCTGTATGGTCAACCAACAGACGTCTACTTTTAATAATCCTCGCAAAATAGACAGCTTTTCAGTGCGCTGTGGACTGCCTGGGAACTCATATCTCATTGACTGCTAGCAGCATCTCTTAAGTATTGTTCATTTTCAGTCAAGTGCCTTGGTGGAACTAACTTGGCAGAAGAAATGTGGGCTTAGTTGAAAATGTTTGGACTAGCATGGTTTATTTGCCCATTAGACAGTTCTCTTCAACATGTAATTCACTCCAAAAACCACATGAAGAGAAGGTTACCATGACAACTGCAGTACTTTTTACTCTGCCAATCCCACCATGAACTCACCTGTGTTGTAATGAGCCAAAACACTCCCTGACACCAAATGCCAATTATGCAATAAATATTGACCACAGCTGGCCAGCTGCAATGCATTGACAACATTGAGGACACAAAGGTAAACAAGATCGCCTACACTACTTAGAGGCCACATTGTCATGACATGAAGAAACGATGCATATGAGCAGTGCTTCCTTTATCCAAGCGTGGATACTGGTACTTGCAACAATGTGATCCAGAAAACTTGGCTTCACAGCTTGGTACTGTAGGAGTGGACATGCTGGTCACAGAAGGCCACAGCACTTTATAACAATGGGCAGACACATCAGTAATCATATACATGTACACACCTGTGAAATGAACCCTAAAATGAGTACATCCAAAGGTGTCATGCTAAATCCTTGAAATCACACTTAGCAAATTGCAGACTGCTGGACACCAGACTTGCAGTAATCCTGGCCATGAATGTTGCACACTTCGTGGCTGGTTATGAGGCATACCACTAGTAGTAAAAATGTATACTTTTGTTTTTAAAACTACACTTACATGTATCTACGGCTAATGTGTATACATTAAATTGTTTACATATCTTCACAAATGTTTGGATCAGGAAACTGAATTGTAATCAGTTTACACCATGAAAGTTTGATATAATGTTAAAAAAAGTCTAGAATCACTTGGCAAATGTACGGCTATTTTTTTTTTATATATTTTTCTTTTCAATTTTTTTTCAAGTAGCTTTTTGACTTTCATTTTGACTCCAGCACTGTATGTAATTAGCAGCATACAGTATACCTTAGCAGCACGCATGCAAAACATTCAACAAATAATTTATACCATTAGTTTGGTCTAAAAGAAATGTATACATTTAAATTTGACTTGGTTTTACTTCAGGAAATATGTTACTTTAGAAATACAATTTTGTGTGGCAGGTGACTTATTTGGCAACAAATACTCAACAAGCACAACACTAGCCTGGATGATTGTCAGTTGGTTGTGTTTTATACAAGTAAAACTGACACCATGCAATGAGCATGCAACTTTTATAACCCAGTGTAAGACCAATCAACTTCCAACCAGACTCTACACACAAAATACAAAACTTTCAAATCATTTCTCCAGTCATTAAGTACACTGGACTGAGCAAGAACGTAATTAGTGTTTCATTTGAGAGAAATAACAAGACCAGTTCTTCAACAATGTGGAATAAATAGAAAAGATTCTCCAGTGAACAGATATTTCTCAAGTCCAATATCTTGGGCAAATAAAGAAAGGAAAATTGTAACAAAGGATATCATTAACACGCTAAAGTTATTACACAGTGCATATGTATGCTCAGATCAGTGTGGGAATTTTTCCACATTTTCACTCAATGATTGAGGTTCAACAGTGAGGCAAAAACACCAAAGAAAGCCACATCCGCAGTTGTCCAGCAGGAAGTCGCATGGCCTTTTTTCTCATCAGCTTGTTCAATCTGATGACTCCTACCAGTCTTTCAACGCAGCAAACAATGTTCCATAGGTCGTGTACAATTTCTTTGGCCTGTGTATGCTTTGGGTGCAGGTTAGACAATACATGAACGTATACGTGTAACTTGAAAAAAGTTTGGAACATCTTTGGAGCATCTTTGGGCTTGTGAAGGGACCTGTGATGGACTCAAACACGACACTGCTTATTATACAATAAAACCCAAACTCATCTAATGATCTTACGAGTAACAAACTTAGCCACTTGGCAGTGGAATGGACTTTAACTCAATCCTTTTCTTAAATCAAAGATTTGATGCAATCTAGACAATTAAAACATAACTCTCTGCCCTTGATGAATTGCATGACCAACCTTCCCTGAACAACTACTGTTCTAGAACTCTACCAGTGGACACAAGGTTCCAAAGGCTCACTTTACAAACCTATTGCTCAACGAACAGTCTGGAATTTGTTTTAAAAAAATTGCTCCTGACCAAACCCTGCTGGGTGGTTCCTGCAGAAACAGGATTGATTGAGATCTACTAACTACAGTCAAGATAAACAAATTGTTCAAAACTTCAAACCATAAAGCGCTGTGTCTGGCTGGATTTACACATTAACAATCACATGCATCAATACTTGAAATCATTGCAAATTCACTTTCAAAAACAACACTCAATCGTACATGAGGTAAATGGTCTGATATGCTGAACAGCAAATATTTTAAATACATCTCCAGGATTTTCTCTCTTTAAAAATCAACTGACAAACTTAAAAATCAACTGACAAACCATCCAATCACTAGCTTGCAGAATTGAGGTCAAAATAACCCTTAATAAATGCAGATCTAAAAAATGGGCCACAAAAACCAACCTGTAGAATCACAAGTCTGTTTGTTTTTCCTTATTTCAGATCAATCATGCTGCCAAAGTACATTCCTACAACCAACTTAGAAACACACATCTCATCCAATTGTACATATTCTTGTTTTTCCTTATTTCAGATAAAACAAACTGCCTAGTACGTTAACAAAACCAATTCATAAAAATTCTTCCTACCCAATCCTTTTGTACGTTTAGTTTCCCTTATTTCAGATAAACTGCTTACTCTATGCAGTTCTTCTTTTGTCTTAATCTGAATGGGTAAAAGCAAGATAAAAAAGAGGCTGATATCTAAGCGATCTCTCAGAAGTGCTGTGTGGGACAATCTACGAGAGGCATTTTTTTCCTCTGAGTACATAACGAGCCTTTCACAGGAATATGAACGAATTTTGACTGAGAATACACAATCAGGAATTGCTAAAAAAAAAAACTAAATTGCAAAAAAGTTTCAACACAGGGTATTTAACAAGTGCTGCATCATCAGCACTAGTGAAAAGTTTGTGAGGAAAACAAATCCACAAAGTTAGCTTTTAAGTGGTAAGGATGCTTCCATTAGCAAGTGGGATGTTGTGGGTTCGAGTCCCACCCAAGAAAGTCCACATTTTTCCACAAAAGCACTCACACAGCACTGACTATGAAGTGTTCATTAAAATTCCACTGCCTCGTAAGTTTTAACAGTCATCCTTATTGTGTGAACACGTTGTCTTTGGGCAGTCATAAAAATAGCGAGAAGGGATGGAGCATGTGCCATCCAATACTGAGCATGCCTGTCTACATAATGGCTCAATTCAGACTTTGCGAGAGAGTGTGCGCGGATAATTAAATATGTATTCTACAGTTTCACATGGCCTGTTCCACTTGAAATTGACTGGAGGGCTGATTGCCAGACTGCCAATGGAGCGGACCTGCACTTGGATGGGTTTGTGTTTCATTACTTACTTGAGGGGTTCACCTGAATGTCTTCTAGTAATCTGTGACCTAGGCTAATGAAGATTACAGGGGTGAGATTGGAAGAAAATGAAATACCCATGGAATGACTACCAGTGGGTTTGATCATGGCCCCACAGCAGCGTAGGGTCTACGTTTACCAACAGACATCCCTTAACCCTAATGTTCTCCATCCCATCAATTTACTACAACAGAGATTGTTGAAATTTGATGGGTTGAGTTCTGTGTACACACGAAACTTACTACACAAAGTGTTAGATTATGACAGGAGGAGTACTGTACAGATGCAGTAGCAGTGATGGGTTTGGACTGAGTGGGTATAGTTGGTAATACCCAGTACCTGCTGCTGGGTGTGTGATGAATAATGCTGCTGGTATGGGTGCCCCTGTAAGCAAAGGGGGTCATTTAGTCATGTACAGTACCTGTACTTAAGGAATAGAATGACTCAAGTCTCTACAGTATTTGGTAACCTTGCTTTTTTTAAAGAGAATTCAAAGATAAAAACAAAGAAACCTGAGCCCTCCCCCCAACCAAATAAAATTTTGTATAGCCCTGCAGTTGTTGGATCTTGAAGGCATGAGTACACAGTGTTCCAGTTCCTTATACGTAGTGTATGACCAAGTATCTCCACTCAGCCCAAAACCCAACAGTTTACTGCCTGTTGGAGTACCCTGGTCTTTGCTCTATGGTTGGAGTTTGTTGGGCTGAGTACTGCTACAGCAAATGGACTGTTGGAATCCGCTGGGTTGAGTACATACCTGTATACCCCCGGCCCAGCAGTGAAAGGGTGTTGGAATTTGACAAGTTGAGTCAGCCTTCTAGAAAAAATGCTGAGGGGGTTAGGGTTAAAATATCCGTCTTGTGTTCAATATCAAAGGTTACATGTAAACACACCATGTAAGCAAACTCAGGATTTTCCAGAGTTTAAAACAGATTGCTTGAAAAATCCTGAAATCTGGAAAAATCCTGACAAATCTCACCCCTGGGATTAGCATAATGAAGGTGATGGGGTCTTCAATTATAACCAACACACTGATACCAAGGCTGACAGAGAATCCTTGGACAGTGTTCCAGCTGCTAATTGGACTACAGGAACTACATTACATGATTATCTATAATGAGGACTATTACATTTATGTATTTGTTGTATGCATGGGTCGCAAGGGGAATATGAGAAGAGAAGACAGATTAACCAGTCTGAATTTTAAATGCCACTATCAACATGCAATTTCCTTCCCATTATCTACATTGTAGCTCTGAGGCCGATCTTGATGCAGCGGGAAGGTCCTTGCCCCTGGAAATGAGGTTGGCTTCCTAGACTGGCATCTGTCCTTATAGTAGCTGAAAGGAGGAAGGGGGGGATAAGAACTCTTGCAGGCGAGCAGGGTTGATCAGCAAGGGGTCCTAGGAGGCAGCTTCCAGTGTTTGTTGGCAATCTTGTACCGCTGGGTCATTCTTCCTGTCTGTGGACAGAACACAAAGTGAAGACATCACGTGAGAATATGACTGTGTTGGCCTTGTGTCCTTAGGAAACTGATCACACTGTGCGATCACTGTATGACTGACCACGTAGTTTACTATGATCAATTAGACTGCAGACTTTCATTGTAGACTGATCCAAGGAGACACCGTCATTGCGGTGACACTACACCACACTTACCGGCAAACTTTGGCAAGTCACGTCACCCTACTGATCAAGGAAGTATCTACCGGTACATGTAACATGTACATGTACACCACCGGCACATAACTGAACCAGAAAGCCTCTAAAACACCACTTGAAAAAATGCCTGTGTTTAGCGCATCAAAACCTGCAGAAGAATTCAAGTTTTTTCACGGAACTTTTGATGAGGAGTTCAGGCGACTCAAACCCTATCCACTTGTTGGGAAAAAATTTGATGAAAATAGTGTGGTCCCCGTGGGCTACAAATCAATTTTACTGCATCGTGTCTTCAGGGAGTCTGGTGACCACGTTTTTGTACACAAAAACGATCCATGCGCAGTAGCCCATTTCAGTCTACAACATGTTTTGCGTCAGGTTTTTCCTGTTGCTTCAGGATTTTCTGAATAATTTATCATGGTTATGCACGGAGTGGCAGGAAAAGCTTTACACAGACGAACATGAACAAATCGATTTCATCAGCGTCCATCACAAATGTTACTGTGTTGGGCAGGGTGTAACTGAAAGAACATGAAAATACAGAAACTTATGGTACTCTTTCTATAGTAGGAATCACATGTACATGTATTTTACGTTCTGCATGAGGTTTATGCTGCGTATTTTGACTAAATTTCCAAGTCGGAAGCGCATATACGCCAATACGCACGTTATGTAAACCTGTCCCTAGACTCAATGCCTTGAAAAAATGCAGGGCAATGATACTGGAGACTATGAGTGTTTCAGGGTCAATTTCCACTCTATTATGGTCAAGTCCAAGAACTCTGCCACTGGCTGGCTGTACTGTTAAGGATTCTTGGAGGTTCAGAAAACTTCAAACAATTCAAGGGGCAGGTCTCTTCCCACTCAGTAACTAGGTAAACATCTACAAGTCACTGGGTTTGTTGACAGACGTACTATTTACCATGCCTCTATCCCAACCCTCTAGGGGTCCCTGATGAAATGTGCTGAAACTGAAGGATTTTGAACTGTCGGTGTTAAGGTAGTTCATAAGGTATTTGAAATGCACGCCACGTTCACTTGTACACTGTCCTGAACTTCAAAACACACAGTGCCTGCACATGGGTGAGTCAGTTAATCCTAGCGCAAGGTTAGATCTCAATCGCCAGGATGTTGACATGGCAACAAGCACTACATAGATACATCACCATGTTCAGGCGGGCTAAGGCTTGCCAAGGAGACGGAAAGACTCGGCAGCTTACTGCCAGCTCAAAATGCCTGCTTCCTCGACAATGCATGTATAACTCCAAACCTTACCAGATACTTCAAGATCCACAAGGGCATTTTCAAGGATCTTGCAGGAGTGAGAAAAGTGCAGGCTGTCTTTGATTAGAGTCTGATGCTCCTTTAGGATTTAAACTTGATGTTCAAAGTTTAAACTTTAGGCATGTATGATATCTTTATTTAAGTTTTTAAGGTGATGGTTATTTTTGAGGAGAACTCTCAAATTACGTAGTACCTTTTGGGGGTTCAGTTGAATGAACATCCCTTAGGTTTTGTTTCCAACGCCTTCTCTACAATACACACAATTTTTTATATGTTTGAATTCAGTGACTGACTGAAAGCGTGTGTAGAAATACTCTTTGAGTTGCTGGACTTAGGAAATGCTTAATTGAAAAAAAAAGGTAAAAAAGAATTCCAAATGAAGAAAAAGGCTATAAATTTGAGAAAGGACTGATCGTATAGTCCATACCTGCTTCTTCTGCTGCTGCGTCATTTGTCCACAGCGTTAGGTTGTCTCGTAGCAACTGCATAATCAAGGTGGAATCTTTATAGCTGTCCTCATTAAGCGTGTCCAGCTCGGCGATGGCATTATCAAAAGCCATCCGGGCCAATCTGCAGGCCCTCCCCGGCGAGTTCAGGATCTCGTAGTAGAACACCGAGAAGTTGAGCGCCAGCCCCAGCCGGATGGGGTTAGTCGGTTCCAGATTGTTGGCGATCTCACTGGCTGCTTTGTACGCCACTAGGCTGTTCTCTGCCGCCTCCTTCCTTGTGTTGCCAACAGCATATTCGGCTAGGTATCTGTGGTAATCGCCCTTCCTGAGGGGTTTGTTTTTTTTGTCAAATTGGCAGGGGAAAAAAAATGACATCATTGTAACCAACAGTTTGAATCAAGGCCATGACAGGTTACAACATTTGTGACAAACTGAGTCTTTAGGCTTTTCCGTTTTAGTTTGTATAACAAAAAGCTATCTAAGGAGAATTTTGGAAGACCAAAGATGAATAGTGATTGAAGCATGGAGGATTTCAGAGGATAGAGGATCAAAAGCATTTTAAAAGCTGGAGGATTTTGGAAGATTGAGGGTGAACGGTGAATGAAGTACTAAAAATCAGTCACATAGTGGTGCATATGGTCACACATTATACTGTTTACAATATACATGTACCCAAGGACAGTGTGTTCCATTGCTCACTGCTGTTGGTCATAAATTACACAATCCCTCAACTGCATGTGTTAAAACAAAGGCACCCGGCAGCTTTGTTTATAACAGAATTAAAGCCCTTGGCCAATCATGAAAGAAACCAGCTTCAGCCCAGCAACCAACCTGATGTGCCCATCCCCCCCAAAATAAACCCAAAGTAGGGCCATTGAGGATTTTGGAGGATTGAGGACGTGCCCCAGTGAATAGGCCCTAGTGGGATAGGGTTAAAGGCTTTTAACTCAAAGTGGCTTTGGTGACTTGAGGTTCATTTTCTTGGGCTGGGTCACATTTTAAAAATTGAAGTTGATCTTAAGTGTGTCTCAAGAGTGAGCCCCAAGCTAAACCAAAAGAGGCTGTAATTTTCTCAATAACAGAGGCTCCTTTGGTCAAAACTGCACTTCACTGCTTCAGAAACGACTAGGGAATGCACTTTAATTTTACCAAAAAAAAAAAGGTCAAACAAACCTCTGTTGTGGCAGTCAAAGGTTAATGTGTCCTTCAAACAAAACTGCAAGTGTTTTTCAAAGGAACTAATCTTCCCTGTATAACACCAAATTCTTACATTTTGTAATAGAAAACCTGTGGCTCGTCACCAGAATTGCTGGCTGATGGAATGAGATATTTGTCGATCACAAGCAGGACATCTGTGCATACATCTGAAAGCTCTTTCTCAATCTGGATGGACAAACAAAACAGAACTGCCAGCGTTGGGAACAGCACAAGAGAGGGAAACTGACTGACCTTAACTATGCCGAATCCAAAAAACATTCTTTGTAATTAATGCTTAACGTCAAAAGGTTTGGGCAACTGATTGGTTTCTGCCACTTTTTTTGAGCTCAACTTTAAAAACTTCCGGAACCATTTTGCCCATGTTCGGGCCAACTGTGCAAAGAAGTGGTATACATCAGTTATGTTTGATCACAGTGCGTATAGATCCCTTTGTTTGAGCAAGATGGGAGTAAGTCCTTTGTACATGTACACGCTAGCATTAGCTGCAAACATTAAAATTGTGCAGCAGGTTAGAGGGCGCTTTTGTTACCTAGTAGTAGCAACACAGTCTTTAAAGCCGATGCCACATATGTGCATACTTGTTTTTCTACAAGTTCTTCATCTGACAATTAACTACCCCTCAAAAATCTTTGCATTAGCGCTGGACAATAACATTGAAATGTTGGCCAAATCTTTCTGTTGTCACATTTCAGAGCCATGTGTAGTGAGCCACAACACTTTATTAGAGGCCATTTTGGTTCCAAAGTCTGCGTGCATGTTTATTCAAGAAAAGATCAATCATCCTTGTTTTATCTGTCATTCGTCATGTCACCTCAAAGTACTGTTATTTACTGCCATTTTCCGACAGATTTATAGTTCACATGCACAACAGTCACCATTTGGGAAACCAAATGGCATCACAGACATCAACATGTCCTCATATTACAACTCTGTCTATGGGCCTCGGGCCGGACCAAGAAAGGGTGCTATTTTTTTAACAACGGAGGCTCCTTTGCTTGGAACTGAACTTTGCTGGTAACGACAAGGAAATGCATGCATCACGGTCGCATTGCTAACAACAAATTGAACACTCCCGACCAGCTTGGCTCTTTTTCAACTGATAAGGGGGTGCTTCTTCAGATATACAGATATACACGGACATGTACTTGGCTGTGATTACGTCCAAGCGTGTGCAGGCAGTCTGACCACAGAACCAACAAGAAAACATCTGCATAGCCCACGATATCCTTGACACCAGACCTTGTGGTGTGAAACCTTAGGTAAAGTTTCCCAGGCACAAGACTGAAAAAGCTTGAACCGAGCATTCATGGGGGAAAGACAATTTGGGTTGGCACTAATGTCTGGTCTGATACCTCTTCTCTGTACTCCTTCATCAGAGTAAGTTTGGTTGAGTTGGGGTCTTTCTTCTCCTCCGACAGCTCCAGGCTACTTGCTATCCTCCAAGATGCTCTCCTGGCGCCAATCTTGTTTTTGTAGGCCACCGACAGCAGGTTCCTCTCCTCAACGCTCAGTTCTTCACTCAGCTCTGCCACCTTCTTCATGTAATCCACCATTTCTGGAACAGTACAAAGGGAAGAAATGTCAAGCACCAGTTGACTTCCACGTCTACCATGAGGAAAACAAATAGTCTCTAAACCTTACATGTAAATATAATAACATCTGACAGGAAATTGGTTCTAATTTATAAGCAAGTACCAGTACAAGTGAAAACTAATTTGACACAAAAAGTATTTTTTTTTTAGGCCTAAATGTATTCACATGCAGAAAGGCAAGTTCGAAATATGTGCAAACAAAACCGTAAGATTCACATTGGATGTACATGTTACACATTCCCTTTATAAATATGACACTCGAAAGTCTTTAAAAATGAGGGTACGTGTACAGAAATATGGAGGATAAAGCACCAAAGTTGAAACTAGGTTATTGAAAAATATATAAATCAATTTAACAAAAAAATCTGAATAGACTCAGTTCTAATGTAGACAGCCCTTGTCTTCACCAAATATGTATTATTTATATTGTCATGAAAAGTACTGGTACAAGAACTGTGCTGCTTAGCGCACTACCTGTCTACATTATGCCACCAGTATATGGAATGTCTGTAGTAGTGTTCCGACACATGAATCACTGCCTTGTGAATTACAGGTATGTGGGGAGCCCCTGCCGTAATTAGCCCTGATGGCTTCCATGTCAAAGTCTGTGTGGAAGGCAGCGCACTAGGCAGGGAAACCCGACATGACATCATGCATGCATAGTCTAAATCTCTTTCCATGTAAGTGTACTGTGCATGTACATATAACAGCCATGAATCACTAAAACGCTGTACATGTACATTCAACTAGACTCATTCAGAAACACGGTACATACTCGATGTCTGTGTACATGTACATGTGTGAGCATATGCACACACATCTGTGCTGGCAAGAAACATTAACCCTTATCCCTTCAGCGTGTGAAAAATTATAATGAAATCGGAGGATTCCTGACGGTCAGGGTTAACAGTTCACTTCACCTATTAATCATGTACGTGCATGGTTAAATATGGTACAATAATGTACTTTTCAACTGAACCCTGTAATCGCCACATACTTGAAAACAAAAGGCAAACCGGCGAGGTGCATAAAGCCTTCAACAGTTGAGTAACAGGAATTCAGTTGAATTTTTCAAGATCAACGTAAGAGTAATTAGAGGAAAATACAGTTCAATGAATGTGCAGGATATCAACAGGAGAATGTTGATTTATATGCCGACCAGGCCTCAACCTCAACACTAGACTGGTGTATAAACCTAGTAAAAACTGCCACTGGCTAGTCAAATGCATTCTTAAACTTGCCTTGCAAGCTAGTGAAGTAACACTTGCGTACATGTTTGAAACTGTCATTTAATGTGTCATGAATGAAACAAAGGCTGTAAATGTTATGAATTTTAATTGAAGTTGTTTATCCTCAACTGTAGCAGTTTGAATCCTCTTCCACTTTTAAGGTTTAAAATTGACAGCATGACTCCACAGTAACAGCTAAATAGTTGAAAAAAGCTAGTTAAAAAATAAGTTTTGCCGAACAGTGTCCAGTGTGCTTGTGAACAATCATGTGGGCTCGTGGGGGAAAAAAAAAGCTTAATATTGAGACCTGATGCTTACAATTCCGAGCCAATTATGACAGACTTTAGGGCCGTGTATCTCGGACCAAGGTACATGCGCCACATGTTTGTACATGTACTTCAGAAACCAGCAAATGGTGTTTCAACTTATAGGTAGAAAACAGCTCCCAATTATGGAACCAATCACCCAGCCATAACCAACTTTGCAGTGTTTTACTCCCCCCCCAAAAAAGCATTCAAAAGTTACTGTAGGGAAATTTTAAAATAATGTAATAATGAAATGCTAATACATGTGCATGTACCTACATGTATATATATATTTCGCATTTACTCATAAACAGTCCTTCATATTTAAGGAGTGCCATTGCGCAGGTGCTCCTGCAGTGCTCAACACTCCTAAAGGAAAGTAAAAAATCACACTCCTAAAAAAAGCCAAGGTCACTTTACAAATGACAAAAGATATGACAAAAACAGTGGATAACATCAGCAAGAAAGGACTGTGATTGGTGTGTAACTTGCGGTTTCATGTTTATCCCACCACGACTTTCATACATCGGCCCATGATTTTTGTACTAATACGATCATTGCGTCGCGAGTGCGGCCTGCTTTCGGACCGGCCAGCCAGCCCTGCACGCACGTATAGCATGCACACTGTACATATGCTTCCATGTGCGAGTATGTCGAGCACAGTTTTGCTGTACATGGTTCAATTTGTTATGAATTTTAATTGGTCGGGAAAAAATTTTCAAAAATTTTCAAAAAAAGAGCCAATCAATATTGATCTTCTTTATGGGGCGCTTAAGCAGAAAGTGGTGGGCCATAAGCTTTGGTCGTCATGAAAGAACATTGCTCCGTGCACACACACAGCGCGTGAGCCCACTGAATTCGTGCAGGAAACCCCCAGCATGTCGCACCATAATCCTACATTAACACCGTCACATTCGCACATTGTGTGCATGCGCGTTGGTTTGACGTTTTCCCTCTTCAATTGAGGTGGATTTCATTTGTTACAGTCTGCATCAATTGAACAAAGCTGAAGTGCACTTTAAACTTTCAAATCCCCTTCAGTTTTTTTTGGAAAGAAATACTCAAATCAGGATGAAAAAGGTTTACTTACTTACTTCTTTAAATTAAACTACAACTGTTGAATTGTGTTGAACTGTAGGTGGATGAAGCCAGTCAGACCTAAATTTTTAATTTGTACCGGTAAGTACAAAAATTCTGGTTTAAATAACAGAAAACAAGCACTGAGATGATCTACGTCAAATATGTGTCATAAACCGGTGTCTAACTGAACTTAAAACTACCTTAATTTTAAAAATTGCCCCAAGAACATTATAAATCATCAGAGAAAGTGGAAACAATAGACTCCAGGGTACAAACCATCGTTTGACCTCATTTTGCACGTCTGTTAATTGGTTTATTTTAAGGAGAGCGATTTGCTCCCCTGAGAGATTTGAGGAGAGCGATTTATGGCTCTCCTGGATTTTCATAAAATGAAGGACTGCATACTTGTGTATGTGATGCGTAGGGTACATGTACGTGTATACATGTGTATTTTAGGTATACCTTAGACTCGTGTAAGTACATGTAGCTATGTGAATGCACTTTCCACGTTACTTTCCTTTGGATTTTGGGATTCTATTTATGTTACAGGTTCTCTCTTTTTTACTTTAATAGGTTACTACTGTAGGTCACTGTACACAAAATGTAACTGTGTGCAGCTTCCAATGTCTAGCATCTCAGTAAGAAATGTGGTTACAAGATTGTTGACTGCATTAAGAAAAATGACAGAAAATAACTGACTCCAATCTAAAAATGTTCTGAACGGAAGCTTCCTCTTTTTGGGCTTGCTACATGTACCCTCCCAGCTACTCCAATTACCTGGATGCAACCTGCTTTCTGGAATAAGTGAAGACAGAGATACATGTAATCCGTGCCTGTTGGTTGGTCAAAATTGGGACATCAACAGGTGTTTTCCTGGTTTTATCATGCACATGTAATTGCTGGATCTACGTACACTTCACACTGCTTGAAAGTTGAATCAAGTGTGAACATCTTCAGACTGTTGCCCCTATGCAAAAGCAACCTATTTCATGTAAAGGTACAACACGTGCACACGTACATGTACCTACATACCTGTACATGTACATGTGAGTCATGCAGGTGCACCTAAGCTGACAAAAAAGCGGCACTCTACCCCGCATGAACTTAAATCACAGTGTCAGGGTACATCAGTGCAAATTGTAGCCAATTCTGCCAATATCCAAGTTCACGAGCACAATCAAGGGAATGTAAATGTATGCCGATAGATTGAAGTATTTGAGGGTTTCATGTTTGTTTGACCGCTCCACTCATAAATGACCCCTGTGCAAACTTTGAGTGGTGAAGCTCTCTAGTGGCAAATAAGAACTGTTGGACCTTGGCACCCGTGGGGCGTATGTATTGCTTTGCTTTGGGTGTGCATTTGATTACAATGGAATTGGGTATCCTCACTATACAGCCCTACTCCACCGGATTCAGCATAAAATCAGGTGCAATCTGGCTAAATTCTGCACGGTTGAAGTAAAATGCATTTTCTAAAGGCTTTAATATTTTACAATCAAATTCAAAGACAAATGATTACCATTATGACAAGGAACTACATATGCATGTACATGTATGAGGAAGGAGGCCATGGATAACTTGTGACAAGCACGTCAGGTCTACAACAATCATGTATCCATAATAAAATGAAGTCCATGTACCGGTAACGTAAAACCCAATAATGTGCAGTTTTATTGGGATAAATTAATGAGCAGGAGTATATTACAACAATCCGATGCACAGGTGCAGTACTTACAACATACATATACACATGATATGTAAAGATCCTTCACAGCAAGATGCACAGGTGCAGTACTTACAACATACATGTACACATGATATGTAACGATCCTTCACAGGAAGGCGGTTTCCAGGCATTCATTTATTGTTAATAACCATACTATTGTAAATGTATGTGAACAATATGATAATGTCCCGTCTACATTCTTACACATCACGCCATTGTACGTACAGGTACATAATGTAAAGAACACACACATGTACATGTTCACTGTAGGAATCAGAAGTCCAACAGAACCCCTTAGAAAAGGTGTAATTTTTCAATATTGAGATCGTTCACATCTACATGTACACCCGTACGGTGTATTGCAAAAATGACAAATTATGGAATACATTTGGAAGCAACAAACGCTGTGAATGGAAATTGGCACACATCAAGGTGAATGTATGACACAGTAATCTTAGATCAATGAAGAATTTGGATTTTTTTCCAAGGTGAATGCACATTTCAAAGATGAAATCATTCCACTCAGATGAGGACAACACTCCTTTCTTAAAAGTTTCTGGTCCATGTGTATATGATAAGTACAGTACACGTACGCCTGGCCACATGAGTATTTAATATGATACAAGTTCAAATTTACATTTTATGCATGGAACATACATAAAATATATGTACATGTATATGTGAGTATGTAAAAAAATCTATGTCGTCCATCAACTGGGACAAAGGACATACACTGTAATGACCCTATGAAAACCTTCCCAAATCTTTCAAAACCCATCTAAAGATTTTGCAGGAGTGAGAAGTCCGAGCCAAGCCACTTCTTCTTTAAAAGGAGGTTGATGCCCCTTGCAAGTGAAATATCCTAGTACAACCCGTACATGTACAAAGAATGTGCCATGGGGTTCCTGCACAGCGGAGGACTGCAGAGAATTCAAGAAGGGTCCAAATGTAAGGAGGAGGTGTCGGGGGAGGGGGCAGGGTTACAACATAACTATGCACTTCAGCATCCTCCCTGTTGTGGCCGACAATGCCAGGAGCAACTGCTGCGAGTGAGACACACACACCATCTTCCAGTGTCCCCCGACTGACACTATCAGTGGGTGTACAAAATAACAAATCTGCATTTGAGAAAACATGACATCTTGTAAATAACCTCCATGGAAATTGAAAAAAAAAAAGAATCTAAGAATTCCTTTCGCTTGGACTTGAATCCATGATGAGGCTGTGAATCATAGGGCAACTAAAAGCAGAACCACTGAGTGATACATGTATGTATGCCAATGTGCATAAGTCCTCCCTATTAAAGGACAATACTGGTTATCAGACCATGACCGGACAAACAATCCTCTGTGCTTGATTTACAATGCAGGGCTCCCCCCCCCAGGAATTTGAGAACGCTACAAACAGTGTGTGCATACATGTACATGTATGTCAGGATCACTGTACAGGTACATGTACCAATAAATTAACTTGTTTATTTTGTTTGTTCATTTTTGACATGTCAAAAGTCAATGTTATTTACCACAGCCAATTCCTTTTTCAGAGCTGTGACTGTAACATAAAGGGTAGACATACGGTTCTCTATACACTTTGTTCAGTTCATCAACCTGTCATGAGGCGACAAACCTAGCTTAACAAAGGAGGGGGACTTCATCTTTTCATGAGAACACAATGTTTGGCATTATCTTTTCATGTACATTTCTCTTTCACTCTATTTGATTGCATCACATGTATATCATTTCCAGTTCATTCCAGTTTTTGTTTGATGCTTTTTGTGGTTTTCTTTATTACAAATTGATAAGCCCTTCATTTCTTGTCCCAGATAAACACCGGTATGATTTATGTGCTTTCATTGACATGTCCGCTTCCACAATGCACACAAAATACCCCGGAGAACAAAAACAATCCCAGCGCAGTATGCTATCATTTTTAACCAATATTGTTTTGCAGGACTCATGCAACGTAATGCTGACATTACGTTGCACGACTGCCAAAAAACAAACACGAAACAACACAATGTTGTACATGTGTAATGCAACGGAAACCCGACACCGTAGACTAGTTGCAGCGACATGTACATAAACACCACTAAAGTGACACGGAATTGGTCATGCCTACGTACATGCACGCATCAAAGCCCATGTGCATATACGTCAGCGACAATCTACCTTCAGGCTAACAATATGTCTACTTCATGTTGAGCCAGTAAGTGGGACGGAGGGGGGTTGTGAGTCAAAGGCGCCTATTTCGTGACCAAATAAATGCAGTATGGGAAGGATCAGGTTAATTGGCTTGCCTGCTGAAGCATCTCATGTAGGTGGGGTGAAATTAAGCTCCAGTTACGTGACTTGGACATCTGTCCAGCCATTTCATAAAATACAACGACACCTGATGAGGCCTGGTCTTCAATTCCTGCTCTACATGTTGAATCTAATAAGAAAAAAATCAGAATTAAAAAGAACTTAAAAATCCCTAGAAACTGCTTTTTGGGCTAGTAGAATCCCTGTGGGGCACCTCAAGAAATGAGATCTCCTATTTTTCAAGTTTTTAATCTAAAAAGGTACTGTACACAGGTACAAGTGCCCAAGCCTTCACAAAGGACACATTTGATGTACATGTAATTCCAGTCACAAACACTAGATTTGAAAATCAAATCCTGATACCAAATGAATGCATTGGTACAGTACACACAGAATTGCAGGCTACCAGTGATTTGTCTGCCACATACGTGCATACTTCTTTGCAAGATTCCACCAACAATTATGAACGAGTTAAGTGACAAAAAAAATTACTCGCCTGTTGGAGGCTTCCTTAGCCATGCACCTGTCTGCCTTCTAGATTTTGACTATCCTGGGTGTTTTTGTTCATTGGAATCACGGTTAAACATGGCAGCAGCATGATTTTAACTGCCGGTTAGCAATAGCTTTGTTGCCAGTGTCCAGTGTGGTGCTTTATAATGTATAGGTGTCTGATTTATAAACAGAAGATTCAAGATATCAATCACTGGAAATAGTGTGAAGAAAACTATTTCTTAATTTTTTTTCTCATTTGAGACCCAATTTTTTTAAAAGGGAAAATAAAGTCCAGTTTGTTTTTGGCATTCATGGTTCCAGAGGACAAGGCCCAAGTTCAGAGATGCTCCCACCCATCAATACAAAAACACTGTAGTAAGAAGTGCATGGGACCAGATGACAACAGGACTATCACTAATAAGCGCTGTATCAGGCCGTGACAATTTTTTTTTTTTTGGAGCATGCCCGATCGGGCAGGCCATGCCATAAAATTGCTTGCCCAAATTAGATCAACACTTGCCCAAGATTTCTCGGAATCCACAATTACTATGGTTATTTAAGTAGGCCTACTGCATGCATGCAGTCTTTTATTAGGCCCCCCAACATAGTTGTGCTTCCAATTACATGCCTTTTAAAAATAGGGTCGGTAGGTTGGAAATTTGTTTGTTTTCTGGGTCATTTTTTTTGTCCTGATTGAATGGCATGAACGGGGTCGGCAGCTTCCAAAATTATCTCAAAAGTGATGAACACCTATCTTAATCTATGTAAAAATTTCTACAGGCGAAAATTCACAAGAATTATGGGCAATTCACCCGGTGTGACTCAGGCAATCACGACGGCAAACTGGCTAACGATGTGTAACGTGCAAAAGCGTGCGTGAGGCATCCAGACCAGTGGGCAAAAAACCTTGTGCTGGGGCAGGAAATTTGTTGAAAGACGCTCGCTTCAAGTACGAGCAAAACAAACTCAAATTAAACTCATGAACACAGAAAATATATACATAAATAAGAGACCAAGTTCTGTGAAGGAACTGACAGAAAACCTCTTGCAACATAGATTTTTTTTTACCTGTGGCTTTAGGATTGCATGTATGGCCCATGTAGAGTAATCGACTGGAACGTACAGTACATGTATAGACTGGTTCTGGTTGCTACATTTCTTTGCATGGGCGTGGCGTGGCGGGAACCAGAGCAGCTTCGTTTAATGCATTGAGCTGTGGCTCGTGTTTTCACCACTGCGACAGCGGAATGTGAATGAGATCTCGTGAAAATAACAGAAGTTTCTTTCCAAAAATTAAACATGTAAGTAGAAAACCATACAAAAACAAGCATTTTAACGTGAGAGAAAGTTATTGAAAGATATTTTGTGAAGACAGAAAAGACATCAGCTTTTCTGGACTTGCCCGAACGGGCACACCTAGTTAGAATTTTATTTGCCCGAATGAAAATTCGTTTGTCCCGGGCTATTGGACAGGTGATTCGTCGTGGCCTGCGCTATATTCATGGCTGATATTTTGAACAATGGTAAGGTGTGCACAATAGACTTCAATACACACAACATGTAGCCTTGCAAAAATTGCACGTTTTACATTCACGATGACCAATCCTGGTGATAATCGCAAGGATTTCACATCCATGCACAATTTTGAAGCCCTAGATTTATGTAACGATCCCACAGGGAACCTTTCAATTTGGTGTCAGGGATACACTTCCATATGACACCATCTCCCTATGATTGGGGCACTCATAGGGCCTAACTACATTTGCTTTCATTACTGCCAAATAACACTGACAACAATATCATCTAGTCATCAGCTCAGCAATAATCCTTTACGTGATTCACGGGCCTTCAATGAGCATTCACTATGCATCATTAACTAGCCATTCTGGTATTGAAGATGGCAGCAACCAATTTCACAAACCTTCACACAATGATTAACATGTAACTCCACTTACGCCACATTTTATTGCCTAAGTTGTGCAACAAATTAAGAGCAATTTCAGGAAACTTACAAACTGTGTAAGCCTGTGACTTACACAACAAATTATGGCGTAACTTACGCAGTCATTTTAGGTGGCGTACCGGTAAGTTGTGCCAAATGAAGCAAAAATGAACAATTTGACTAGCTGAACTTAACAAGGCTTATAATATGAAAAATGTGCAACTTTAAGGTAGAAGGTAGTGAAAAGCTTGTTTGGCTGTGAGAGAACTGCAAGATTCTCTGTTTGGTTCTGATGAAGAAAAGACGACAACTTTTTCAACATGGCGGACGGAGGTGATTCAGCAACTGTTTGATGTTTGTTATATTGGAAAGGAACAGACATCGTAAAAGCCATTTCTGTCCTCATCAAAGAAATTTAACCTTATATTGCACAGCTTTTCATGAAATTGAACAAAGTATACTGCGTGGCTACGGCATAAATTTGTGGTGCAAGGCTTACGCATGGTTCAAAGTTATGCCACATTCTGTGAAATTGGCTTCAGAATACCCTATTTTTGTAGAACAAGTCATGCTTCAGCTTAGCCCTTTTAGTTACAGCTATTTTGTGGAAAGGGGAAAAACGTGTACCAGTATGCATGTACATTGTACATGTACGGTACCTGCACTTGTCTTGAAAAAAAAAGGCACCTACATAAAGGGCTAGTAAAAATAAACACATCAAGTCTGACATTGTACATGTAGTAAAATGGGCTAATAAAGCAAGTTTGTAATTACTTTGTGTCATTAACCCATACCCCCAAGGGTTGCTGGCCCTAACCTTCCCCATTCACACAAAATTAAACACCCATATGGGACTTTGTGCACAGAGGCTGTTGGACTTTGTTTTTCTGAGGTATGCCAAACCCAATGCAAAAGCCAGCTGTTATGGGCCTACCAGACCTATCCCCACAGAATTAAACACTTTACTACTGTTTAATTCTGTGTGATTGGGGAAGGTTAGGGCTAATTTGTGCATGTACATGTATGAGCATTACGGGGAGAGAAGAATTTTCCATGCTTGAGTTCGGGCCAACTATTATGATAGGACCAGTAAACCTACGGTAGCCAATGTCAACATACCAACTAAGGATCCAGCAGCATCTGTGCACTTTTTGTGTGAATAAGCCAAGAGATGCAAGAATCTAACGCATGCACATGTACAATGAATTTATAACATACATACGTGTACATGCCTTCATGTAGATGTATGAAACACAGTCAAACAAATTAAAGGACCAATTCAATGTAAACCTTTCTGAAGATCTCTATTTTGATCAACCGTTTGAAAAGATAACCATGCAAAATTATTAAGATTAGTATGAATTAAGAACAAAACTATGCAAGAATTACTGGACGCTGCTCTCTTTCTTTGAAACGGTGCCTAATGTATGTACCGATAACAAGCATCCATGGACATGTCAATTGCGATTTCTATGATTGGCTGAGCATGTACGGAAGAATACACGTCTACGTGTACACCAAATTGGCAAGCCTGTTTCATGTGTTTCAATACCACAAAGGCACACAAAGACCTATGGCTAATTTCCAACCACTGCCTCATTAATATTTCCACCTCATATGGACAATTGATCTTACATGGTGTATTAGAGCACCACCTCCCTGGCTGCCATCCCTAATTGATTTGTTACCTCAAGGCAAACCTACACATCATGGTTTCAGGAGCTGTTAAGCCTAATAACCAGCCTGTTACTGTGTTGCTGTGGGGCCATTTCTGGAAGGATTCCAAACAGCACCTGGATCACTGGGAAAAAAGCAGTGTGATCTTAGGAGACCCCGCTAAAACACATATGCGTGCTTAGTGTCAAACATGTTGGCAACAATAACTGCATTTTCTCTCTCAGTATCCCAACTGATAATTGGGTCACACGCCAAGGGAGGGTGCCATGGGGGGGGGAGAAATATTAAACTGTAGTTGTTTGGGTCACATGTGTACAGATTTGGTCAAATGGATGGATGCTTTAGGCACTGAACAGCCATGTAACGGGCAACAAATGGTCAATTGGACTCATGACCACATCAGAATTGTAAGCCTGGTCCTTTGAGATCTTTATGCTGCAGCAGCATGTTAATTCCTGTCTGGCTTAGTTTTGTTCTTTAAGGGATCTTTCTTAGGCTCAAACCAATGGTAGTCGTTCAGGTACAGATATATGTACAGGGATTTAACAATCTCAGCAACCTGTAGAGTTTTCACAGAACATTACATGTATTTAAAAAACTGATTCCTCAGATGTACTGGCAAAAACACATACAGCAGGTCAACTGGTAGACTGATCATGAGCTGATGCATGTACATGTACACATTGTCCATGTATGTCTGTTCTGTAAAACCTACACCATTTGGTCAAGTAATCAATCTGTTAACTGTTTTCCTATACATTTGAACAAATTTGGCCAGTAAACATGATTCATCTACCGATGTGTACACTGCTTGATCATGTGCTTTGCCCTGCACATGTGCACATTCTTGTACAGTGCCAGCCTACTATTTTGATTGATTAATCTAATCAGAGACCGTCCCAACAATGTTGTCATTCATTTACAAGGGGCCCAATAACATCAGACCCATGATGTATGGCACTGCTCGGGCAAGAACGCACCGGTTCATGTCAAAATTACTGAAGAGGTCAAAGACGTGATATGCACGGGGGAAAACGTGCATGTATAAGTAACGACGGCCTCCATGCACATTGTATGCTTATACAAATACTGAGTACAAATGTACACAGAATTTCACTGCACAGTGCACACATGTACGTACATTTGTAACACAATATTAACATGTAAATTGCAGGCAACTAAGCATAATCTTCCCTATTTTTTAAGCACACGGACTCTCCCACTTCTGCACTGCAGCACCTGTAACCCAACGAAAAACATACGAAGCCTGCTGTTTCCAACAGAATCAAACAGCTGAATGCAAAGGCTGCTCACTGACTGCTCAATCCCACCAAATCTGAGAGAAATAATCTACCACAGGACAACGTTAGATTCAGGATGGCTCAAGATAATATACTGATGCGTGCCTACATTAGTTGATGAGATAAATGTACACATGTACCGCCATGCTGTACAATACATGTACATGTACGGACTCGTACACAAATGACATCTTTGTACACAGAAACATCAATCCACATGTGTGTTTACATTTATCAAGCAATTATTCTCAACATTTAATGAAATTTTTTTTCCAGTAGCAGTTCAGTTAAAACCCTGAAAAACCTTTACCCCCAAATAAAGTACATACATGTATAATAAAAAACAAACCTGTAAAATGTTAATTAGGATGTAAACCCTAATTTCAGGGGTGTTACTGGAGGAAAATAAAAAAATCCACGAACTAATCACCTGCAGTTTTGAGGGCTCCACAGCAGAGTAGGGTCTGCGTTATACGTTTGTGTTGCCTAAGGGCACCCCTTCACACACCCATTTCTTGTCACTTTTTACATGTAAAAGTTCAGACTGGTAAACTTGAGCTATTCCACATTTTAAAAACAAGACTGTTTGAAAAATCCTGCAATCAGGAAAATTCCTGACAAATTTGACTCTTACAAGCCCCTAGACACTTTTGCTAGGATGCAACATCATTACATAAGTCCTTCAAAATCCTCCAACTGTCTCCATTTTAACATTTGGCACAACCTCCCCAAATCCCCCACAATCCTCCATTATTGCTTGTATGAGCTCATATTGAGCCAGTAAGAATGATATATGCAATGAGCATTACGTGTCAAGTATGTACATAAACTGGGCCTTAATTAGCCCCTGGTGTGTACATGTATATATCACCATAAGGTTTATCCTAAGACCTTGGCACAATGCATCCATCAAAATCAGCCACACCTTTGCGATACAGCCTCGATCCTTCAAAATCCTCCACTTATGCAGGGAGGATTTTGGAGGTTTTGGAAGGTTAGGGATAATATTGAAAAATACATAACAAAGGGAGAATTGCTTGTGGAAAATACCAGTCATCAATGAGCAATGGTTAATCTGAACATAAATGAACATGTGAATGACTACAGTGCACACAGACTCTGCCTTTTTTAAACAAATGTGTTCATGCGCGAGTTAAATTACACACCCCATAATGAGATATTGGACATTCATCAATAAAGATGTCAGGTCATGCTGCCTAACTATGCCCGAATCACCTTGGAAAGACAGTGTGAGAGATGACGGGTCATTATCATTTGCTATGAAAGCTAACAGACGTACCTGTATGTACAACATGTACACTGATACGATCAGTGGTTATCAGTAACATGGATATGTAAGATACATGTATGGCACTGGCTTTTAGTGAGGGGTAGGTCACCTAGTAAATCTTGTGTCATGTGACCCGTCTGAGGCCAAATGGGAATGGTGCGTCACCTGTCTGTACATGTACATTGTATATGTATGTACCTACAGTGTACTCACCTGACATTGCTAGTGATCTGTAACACTGTATCTGTTATTTTGGGAAATGGAACCTGCTTGATTGCCGTTGGCACAGCCTGACCAAGAAACTTAATGCATGCAAATGATGCATGCTCCGGTAGACACCTTATGGTATACCAACGGTGCCTGTCGTCAGTAATGTCAGAAGTAAACAATGCATTCTACTCCTAAATCTCATTCCATTCTGAAGCAACGGCACGTGGTACTGCACCTGTACAAGTTATACATGTAACCTGATTATGTCCAATTTGTTTAGGTTCTCTTACAAATGTGCAAATACATGTATCTTGTACTGTTCTGGTGAATGTACATGAAATGTCTACATGTGGACATGCTTGTCACATGGGCAAAATTACAGGAAAAAAAAGTTGAAACAGCTACACAGACACTTGAGATCTTTGGACAACTGCGCATGTGCATCCACGTACATACATGTAAATTTATTCTTTATTTAACGGGGGAACTACAAGTACATGAACCTGTTGGATTTTGTGAGGTTCAGTATGCTTTCTAGTGCAGGAGCCTAGGGGGCTAGGGTTAAAATGCAAGAACCTAGGGGGTTAGGGTTACTGATCACAGGTTTGGTACATGTACATGTAATAAGAAATCCATGTACAGTCTGACTGACAATGCATGCTGCTTACAACATTCTTAACACAAAATATAGAGGATCTAATACATGTACATGTAATACGTTATATACAAGTACATGTATGTACATGTACTGCCGTGAACAGATTGTTCCAAAGCAACAATTAGCACACTTTATAATCTTGCTCTTCAGATTCAAAATAGATGACTCTCTATGATAACCATGCCTCTGTCTAGACCTTCTGGTGTATGCCTGTATGCACAAGGTGCTGTTCGTGTACAAATGGTCCTGTAGCCACATTACTACACATTCACCACATTCCTGGCTACCAGATTTGACATAAATGTAAGGAAATTTATATGTTTAACCTTTCATACGTGTCCAAACTAATTCTGACAACCTGAAATCCAAACTAATAACTTTGTGTAGGGCTTTGTGTCTGGTTTTTCTAGAACCCGTCAGAGAATGTTGACTGCAACGTCAGAATCTGGAGGATTTGTGAAGTGGCTTCCTTATTTTCATCTTCCAGAGGTTTTTCCTTATTTTGCTGTTATTTCCTCATGACCAGTATTGAAGGAACTAACGCATGTCAAGGTTGAGATATTCAATCATGATTCTAATACTGCTGGGCGAAATCCATTACACAGATACAAGCACATCATGACACGAGTACAAGTATGCACATCAAATGCATACATGTGTGTATAAGCTATGTATGGTATCACCTCCGGCCAATTTCATAGAGCTGCTTAAGCACAAAAGTTGCTTAAGCGGGAAAAAAATTTGCTTAATAAACAAAGGTTACCAGCTCAAACTCTCTCTGATTGTCATGCTAACCAGAAAGCAGCTAAATACGATCCCAAAACAATATACATCACATGGAATTTTGGCTAGTTACCTGATTTATCAAGTAAGGTTTTTTTCACGCTTAAGCAAATTTTGTGCTAAAGCAGCTCTATGAAATTGGTCACTCATGATTATCCTTTTTAAATTTGACACTTTATGCAGTAGATCAGAAAATCACACTGAAATTTAAGGCTACCATCATACTGAAATGGCTCATGAACAGTCCACAGAGGAGTTGGGAAACCTGTCTGTGGTGATCCTTTTCCTTCTTTCTCTTCTGTTCCCTTTGACGATACCTTACCCCTCTAATATCTGCTCTAGACATTTGCATTGCGATCATCAACGCGAGAGTAGGTTTTTCCTCATGCATGTGGTTGGTGAATATGAATCAAGTGGAATCGGGTTTACATATACGGGTAACTGTGCAAAGGTACACTTTTTACAAGTCCATGTATATCATTATGAATAAAACAAATTCTTTATGGCTGTTTTTCATCATCAGCCTTGGCTAGAAGTGTCGAGAATCTTAAATTACTGGTAGTTTCACAAGCATGTCTAAAGCGTTTTATTTGTGAAGAAAACAAATCTTGCGACGAAAACAAATCTCTTTTTGCAACTGTTTCTGCAACCATAGTTTCACACACTATTCAATAATGCAGTATACATGTAACTTCCAAGAAGTTTTAGATACAATTCTACCGGTATTTGTCTGGCACCATCGCCCAACCACGTGCCTGTGGTTGGTATGACAATCGTGACATCATGTACATGAACATACATGTGCCTATCAAAAACTCAGCTGTCATGATATGCGGTAGGCCAATGTGATTCACTGAGGTGAGTCAGCTTACATGTACCTCATTCATGCATGACTTTTTCATTCATAACACTTAATAACTGCCAAGCACGTAAACTGAATCCCTCAAAACTTGCATGTTACTGTTAAAGTGTAAGGGAATGCAGTAAAAGATCTGACACATGCTCCCCTCCCAGTTCCCACTTTCAGTCATGATAAGAAGAAACAGTTTGGGGCAAGTAGTAGAAATTCTTTTTGCTAAAGAAGATTAGGGTATGGTCTCTTTAGTCTAGGCTTATGAGACGATGTATGCAACACACAACATATGGTACAACATGTGTTTGGTCATCTGAGCACGAAGTCCAAGGGTACTCACAGAAATTTTCAAATTATTTTAACAATATTTGATTTGTTTTTTAGTTCAATCCCTCACCCCTAACATGCTTTAACCGATCATAAACTGTCCATCATTGAGTTTAGGAGTCCTTTCCTGTACCGGGTTGGCCTATACTGATTTGCTTCAATCGTGTCAACCAGCAAGAATAAAAAAGTTGAATGAAGACCTCAGACTTGGCTCCAGGGTGAGATCCTGAGGATCCTGTCTTTCACTCACAAAAATGACACACTTTCCTAAATTTGGCTAAGCATTTCGAAGCTCTAATATTTCATATGTGATTTTGCATAATGGTAGAAAGGAACTGAAGAAAGGAAAAAGGAGCAAACATGAAATTGACCTTACAGTATTTTGTTTTGAATAATGAATTAGAATGCTATCTAAAGTAGTAGTCACTCTAGTTTGCAAGTCTAACGTTTGGGTTCCGGTCAACTCCAGCCTGTTAAGAACTGCAGGATTCATGGGAATGGTGTTCAGTGTTCTCCATGGCCGAAAATTTGGAAGGGCGGTAGACAAAATTGCGAGTGCGAAGCCCTTATGGCGTGGGGTCTGGGGCCCGCTTAAGGGCCCCAAAAAATTTTGGATTCCAGATGCTCTGTGGTGCATTCTGGGGCAATTTCCAGTCCACTTTCGTCTGTAATTTGGCCCTAAATCTGATTGCATTTACAACGTGAAATATTGGCTAGGATATTCTTCAGGAGGAATTTCTTCATCAAAAGATTTGAAGACGAAATTATTTTAATTTCCGGAGCATTTTTAGCAGAAACTCATGTTATTGACTCGAGACGAGAAAAGGCACAGTAAAAACAAGCCTAAAAAGGTGCCCTTGAATAAAAAAGGACAAAAGAAATATGTTCAGGCAAAGATAAGTTTACCTTTTCCAGCTCACGTCATAAAAATGAAGCAACCCCTCCATTGGAGCAGAGCGTGGGGGCTGCTCAGGCATGGCACGGTCCTTCCACTGGCACCCGCGCACACTCCGCAAAACAATGTTGTGCCGCGGGAACCAGTCACATGCACTGCGTGTACATGTACACGCTTGCGCAATACAATGTACGTGTACATGTACAAAGCATACGAGATGGTTTTTCGGGACAAGAGGTTGACTATGCATAACGGCAGGCAGCAAACGATCACCACGGTCAGTACATCATAAACGTCCTTGGTAAACTCAAACTCAATCCACAAACTGCAATAAACCTCTTTTTTTATTAAAATCTTAAGAAAATAGACATTCAGGGAAAAATACACAACTCCAAAAAAATAGCAGGGCGGCACAAATTTTAGCAGGGCGGCAAAATTTTAGCGGGGCGTCCAAAAATTTTGGCAGGGCCCTGCTAAAACAGCCCCTGGAGAACACTGGTATTAAAAGAAATGACAAATCTTAAGAACTCAGCCAAATAGTCATGATAATCAATTGGTCAAGATTGTCAAAGCAGGGCATGGAGGGGCACACCGCAGATGGCTACTCGTCATCATGGTCATACATGTAGCCTATATTCACTCAGGCATATCGGGTCAGTCTCAGAATTGGAGTAAGCTAAAACAGCAATTAGGCCCTTGGTCATGTACATGTAGGCCTATCACCACATGTAGGGCTGCAGTGGCTCTCTTTTACAATGTCTCTTATCTGTCGCCACCACAGCCCTACTTCAAGGCATGTCTTACACGCATGAAATCCAAACTGCAGGATTGTCACAAATTTGAATCCTAATATCTTCCAAAATGAGAATGACTCAACAATTTTACTTGAACACGTGTATTGTATTCCTCAGAGTTTAGACTTTTAAATGAGCACCCTAAAGCTTTCCAAACCATATATTATCCGACGTATGGCACCTTAAAAAACCCGGCCCGTGATATTTATATGGTGACCATGGGTGGTGCCATTTTGAAAAAAGAAGGCAGTGCTTCATGCGTCAATGGTCAAGGCACCCGACAGGTGTCGTAGATGCATAATTCATATTGTAACAGTATTACTTAGTCGTACATGTAAGTTGGTGTGCACTTTGCTAATGTGCAGTATGCCCACAGCACGTGTGTGGAGCATGGTACAGTGACATGCATATAAATGTTATTCAAATTTAATTTCACAGGTTCCTTGTTCGTCTGTCACGCAAGGTGACAGGGAACCAGTTTTGTATGGTACAACCTATACCAGAGCGCCTGTCGGATTTTTTGCAAATACAACTGATGCTAAACTTTTTTTTTTAGTGGCCTAACATTACTGACTGATTTATTCTCGAGGTCAGAGGTGGTTCCATTTATTGCACTTGACGTCTGGTCAAAGGGGCAACTCTCCATTCACTTTCTACATGTTCTACAGCAGGGTCGGATTAGGCCTAGTATGCTTTCCTTTTTTGGCAACAATATGACAAAAATAACTGAAACCTTTTCAGTACAGTGTGGGAAATGTTTATAGTGCACAAATATTGAAATTTCAGGCACATTTGATGTAAAGGTCAAGAGTTTAGTCAATAATTCAGATTTTTCCTATAGACCATACTATTTTTGCCCCTTTGAGTTTTGAGTGTGAAATATGGAACAGCCCTCAATTGACCAATCAGGGAGAAGAATCAAGAATCAGTGACGTCATCCCGATTTTGAGAATGTAGCCTAGCCTGCCCTACCCCCTTATGTTGCACTGTAACAGTTCCCATACATCGTGTAGGCTTACATACTATATATAGGCCTATATCATTGTGATTAAGCCTAACTAAAGTTATTTTATCTTCGCTTGTTTTATGTATTCATCCGAACATGGCCATATGCATACAAAAACAGATCGGCCTTATTTTCACGAAAAGGGTGCAATATGAACAACAGGTGAAAGAAACTCGACATTGAAGGATGTGATTCGCTTTTTACCATCATATCTCTCAGCCTGCTCAGCTAGCTTGGCCATATAGACCAAGTCCTCTCGATTCCCGATGTCCCCCATGCTCGGTAGCTCCTTTTGCTATGACACAGAGAGCAACTGCCAAATTTCCTCCCCTTTCAGCTAGTGCTAGTCGAGATCTGGTGAAGACCGAGTTGAGTCAGCTCCGACATACATGCAGCGCGCAGACGATACCATCAACATACGTTCATGTATACATCAACGGACGTAGACCGTACCGCACCGTACCGTACGTACATTGCCTCATTAGCAGACCATGTGCCCCAAGAAAAAAAAAAGACAAAATGTAACGGGCTGGTTCTCGACCCCTTTGTATTCCACTACACGCTGTGCCCACCAAGAGACGTCGGAAACCAGTTCCAATCAGTTTCGACATTTTCATAGTTCCGGTTGACTTCCAAACGGCCTGGGAGTTGGATTATGGCGGATGAATTTAAACGTATGCGAAATTACATTAAATAATCAGCATAGTTAAGTGCTTTTCTTTTATGAGCAATTTTCTTTTAAGTGACAGAAACGAAAACAATGCTGTAATTCAAAACAGGTACAGCAAACAGGCAAAACAACCGAAATCAGTGGAACTATTTTTCTTACGCGTTAAATTGAGTAACGGCGACAGCCACAGAGCAAGGCTCTAGGTGGAAGTCTTAAGAAGTTAAAAAAAAAATTTTTCACGAGGATCAACGGTTTACCACCACAATTTGTTTTTACCCAGAAAAGACAGCATTCTTTGGTATGATATAGCAAAATAGTCAAAATAAAAAGGCAGAAGTACGATATCGCAGAAACATCAATAATGACGTCAAAAGGAATGCATGACGAAGTTTGAAAAAAAATATACTGACAGATTTTAATTTGCCAATGCAATACTTTGATTCGTATAGAAAATCTGACCGTATTCTGGATCTTCAAAATTCACTTTCAGGGTGAAGACGCTTAGGCCTGTGTGTGTATATAAATCAAATGATGAGCGGGTTTGGAAATGGACTAATTCTTGCAGGGCGCCGCTGTGCTGAGTACAAAGAAATCTCGACAACATCAAAGCTTTGTGGCAAGGTCTGCATCTTACTAAGATGCATGCTTAATTTAAGCTCAAACGCCCCAAATTTGTTGACCGAAGCGCACATATGTCAGACATGGATGGCAACCACAGCAGTCTAACTTAGTGTACATCACAGTTATTTAATGCACTTTTCAGCCTACTCAGGGGTGTAGCGAGCGGGGGGGGGAGGGGAGAAGGAAGTGGGGGTTGACACGCCCCCTCCCCAATAATCAATTTCAGTTCAGTGGGCAAATAGATCTTTTGTTGGCAAATGAAAAATTGGTACATAAACAATATACTCTAGCTGCGCCAGTTGGCCGTTGGCATTTTTACACGACACCAGGTTGGCAAACAAGTTACAAGTTGGCAAATTGACTCTGGCCATATAAAACACATTCCTCCATGCTTTGGAACTGCCCTCCCCCCCAAAAAATGCCTTCACTTTGCCCCTGACGATGACATAGTAAAGTGGGTATTTTTGTATCATTCCATTCAATGCTTTTATCATCTTTGTTGACCATTCCGATTTGGCAGTGATATTCTATTTTCATTGTCCCAATTTTAGCGTCTCAATTTTGCCCAATTCTCCAGCCATTGCATTCTGCCAAGGCTATACACCCCCAGCTGGAACTGTACTAGTCCTTACACAGCTCCAGTATCCAACTTCCCAGAAATACAATTATCATTCCTCTATGATCATCATTAACAATTATTTCTTAGATGGAATCGGCAGCTAAAAGTTCTCCCCAAAACATACCAGCACTGACAGCTAACAGCTCAATGTGGCGTCACTGCGCGGACATAGAGGGCGCCCTTTTGACCACTCCTGCATGCGCTGTATCAGATTATTTAAATAAACTTTCGTAATTAGGAATATATTTCCACCCGGCATCTGATAGCTTGATCATTGGTCATGCATCATTTAATTATATGCACCAATGCGTGGCATTGTGGCATTGCAAAACACAAGTTCTATTTCACTGCTCAATGAAGTCCCAATGTGTGGGCAAAAGAAATTTACAGTTAAAGGAAATGCGAGGACCTGAAGGATTTTTCAGGCGTGGATTTGATCTACTCAGTAGATGGAGGCATTTATTCATGCCTTGTACAAACAAGTAACGAGTGTTTCGTGCAATGAAAAAAAGAGACACAGAGAATTCCAGCCAAGGCATTAGGCTGCACCTTGTGAAGCAGAACGTAGAACGAACGAAATAGAACCAGTGCCATCATTATGCATTGATATGAATTTGTGTACTATTGGGCAAATCACTACGTATCTACATGCAGCCCCCCTTCCCGCAAAAAGACATTCTGAAAATAATTTATCTTCTGAACTCCTGAAAGTTCATGCTGTACGACTACTGCACATTTTTGTGCCCCAATGACTTTGAGTTACTGTCTTCGGGGCTTTTAAAATTGTAATTTCAAAACTGCAATTGCCAAGTCCACTCATGTAAATGAAACTAGAGCAAAGACAATGCCACAGAATATCTGTGGGAGGAGTTGACAGACAAGTATCTACAGAAGAAACCCTCAAACGAATGGAACCATCCAATATACAGTGCTTTAATGTGATGCATTTTATTGAGTGACATGACCAAGTACCATGAAAATACGGGCGATTCATAATGGTGCACCTACAAGAGTTTGCGACGTGTGTAAAATCCATTGACCCAATGCGCATTTGGAAAGGGTCGACAGATTTCGCACACTGTGATTGGTCAACGCATTGCAAACTCTTGGAGGCATACTTTTGTGAATCAACTGTATTGAGATCTTAATGCTATGTGACCAAAGGAGAGAAATGGTTTCAAGTGCTTGTACAAAGGGCACGCTTCTACAATCAGCTAGCCTATATTCTGGACATACAAGCTACAAATCTTCTGTCCATAAAAATTATAACAATACCCGTAGACTGCACAAAAAAAAGAGAAGAAAATTCCAATAATTTGTAGTGCAAAATATACCAGCCACTGAAAATACGTGTACTTGCAATGGTGTTTGTTGATGGAAACCAAAAGCAAACTAAATCAAAACAAAATAAAATCATGATTTTTTTTTCTGAAATTAATGCAGAACGGGTTTCTATACAGCTGAATGAAGCAAAATGAATCAATGTTGTTGTTCTCAGTTGGAAATCAGTAGCAAAACTTTTCATGCATCTTCGGAATTGAACGTAATGGATGGTTTGCTGTGTAATGTCACTTAAACTATCGATGCTGCTTGCAACAGCAATCCTTTTATGGTGCAGTGGTAAGACACACATGCTAATGTATGATGGCATGGTATGCCATGTGCACGTATCACGACTACACACAAGCCCTGTGATGCAATTTGTAGATTATAAATATCAATAGCAATCATTCCTGGTGTTTTGTCATTACACAGCATTGGCAATACAAAAAAGGGGGAAAAAAACAGCATCCTGGACTCTAACAACATCTGTGTACCTCTTAAAATCAAAATATGTATAAAATAGAAGCAGCCCTGTTGGGAAAAAAAAATACTTTACTAATCTACCACTCCAAAAAAATACGTATTTACTAAACAAGTTTAAGTTGACATTCCAAGAATAAATCAAATCTTTTGGCCACACCTACTTCTAAAAACTAGGCACCATACAACAAACTTTACATGCTGGCTAAATGGCTGACATTTACTAAAAGGAGGATTCCGTTATTCCGTAGAAGACAAAGCTAATAACCGGTGCTCATAAAGTCTGATCTTTTCCTGAAAAAATTTGGCTGGAGCAGTTTGTACACAGCAGCCACTTCAAGAGGACACAGGTCTACTATATATGTGCATAACTCCTACTTCCTTCTATAATTGCGTCACTGGGTTGGCGGACACTGGAGAAAAACCAAACAGACTGAAGTCTGCGTGCAGATATTGGGCAGGATAGGAGTAGGACAGGGGTTGGGAAGGCAGGTTGTGGTCAAGGAAGGTACTAAAAGCACATCATCTGAGTACATTGGGTAGGATAGAGGCGTTGGGGGAAAAAAGGGTGTGTTCATTTCAAATGGGGTGGGAAAACTATTGTTAATCCACTGCACAACTACACAACGAGAATTATACAGCGGTATTTTGTCATGAATATAACTAGTAATCTTATCTGGTTACGTTTACATGCACTGTGAAGAAGCAAAATGGATACTATGAAAGGACAATTGAATGTAGCAGTACACCAATCAACCACTAGACACACTACACATAACATGAGACACCATTTGCCAACATGAGTTTCTTAGGGCTACGGGGAAAGTTTGCAGGGAACCACCTTTTGAAAATTTGATCCGGATGGAATGGTGCTACAGGAACTGGAAGCCAAGTCAGATTTAAAACTAAAATGCAAATGTCAAATTGGTGCGCAGATTGTCCAAACACAGTCCCTTTAAAAAAAAAACCTTAAATCCTCTGTTCACTATTTCCCTTCCCCTACCATGATACCACTCTTAGTTAAGGATTTTTTGCGGTTACACCATGTACAATATTCTCTTTTATGAGTAAGTGTGGTTCTGAGAAGAACCGGTTTTACTCCACTCACCACAGTTCCTTAAAACTGACCACAAGATGGTGGAAGGTTGCACTAAAACAGTCTCCTTGCTCTGACGTGTTTTTTTTTTTGTTTTTTGGTTCTCTTTCTAATAAACAATTCACCTTTTGAAAGATTCAACCTTCATTAACCGATTTTATACTGGAAATGTTAATACACGCTACTGGGAAAAAAAACAGTTCAAACTGATCTGGCTGTGGAGATGAAGCAGGGTATAAAAAAGTAAGATCTGATGCCATACGGTTGTTGACTGAATGGTGCCACGAAACCAACACATTTCTGAAGAGATACTGAAGAGTAAAGCTCACTTCATCTGCAGGTGGCAAAAGGAAAGTGGAGCAGCGTTAGAAACTGGACACTCAACTATCTTCTGGAGAGCTGAGTATCTGCGCCAGTTACAGAAACCGCCTACAAATGATCTTTCTTAGAATTTGTGTTATAATCCTTTTGTTCCCAATTTTTTTCCATCCGATTCTTGTTCCTTCTTCCCTTACAAAAGACTCTCCCCGAATCATTGGTCTTTTTCAAGAAAGTCTCGTTAGGTTTTGAGTTAGTTATGCTCGAACCTTACTCCACTCCACTAGACACTCACATACACTTATTGTTAAAGGAGGCTGTTACAAATTTGCCAGTACATATTTTGTTTGAACTCCATGCAAATCAATGCTTTTTTAAATTAAACTGCATTGAACCCTTTCTCGGTAAGCGGTAAAAACCACCGTAAAAATTGAGATCCCTCAGCCCGCTTTTCAGCTATTTTTCTTGGCCCACGCTCGAGCGAACACGGTGAAAGAAGGCAGACCCTGACTCTTGTATATATGGTGATTGCCCTTTGAGTGTTGCCAAGAAATGAAAAGGCCAAATTTGCATCATAATCACCAGCTTCACAATAGTCCCCACTTTGAAAAGAGGCAACGGGAATGTGGAAGGGTGAGTAGAGCTGCATGCCACCGAACAATCAGCCTTTTCACCATGTAATTCAAAGCGTGCAGAGCACGCAGGGCCACAAACTGAGAATTTGCGGTTTGGCAGGTGGCCTTCATGGCCAAGCGAGGCTGGAATTCTCGGAGTCGGCTTTCAGAAAAAAGTCCCGGCGTCAAGGGGTTATATCTCAGCTGCGCATTTTATTTTCACACTGTCCAATGTAAACTCCCCCCCCAAAAAGAGACTCTGCCCATACCTACATTAACTCAGATTCCACATCGGTCTGAGACAGTGCAACATTACGCATCTTGCTGTTGCTCATCGTCACCCCGCCCTGTGTACCAAATAAATAAACAAACAAATGATGTCACACTGCTATCATAAAAATACAAGGAAATCCGTCATAAATAAGAACCATATTCAGAGAATCACAATGCCTAGGAAATAACTAACAAGGTTTTTTATTACCTGAAATATAGGTGGATTAATTCTCACTGTTCATCTATTTCAATTTCCTCCCAATGAACCACAATCTGAGCTGCTACAGTTTGCCTTTCTCTCAAGTCCAAAGAGTCACTATGAACAACCTTCTGACTCGTTCCCAATTGTCCAGAGTGTGTGATTGTCAGTGTCAAAGCCTGACTCCCCGCCTTACCATTCCAATCCCCACCCAAGCCTCACAGTCCCCAACCTACCTTCTGACTCGTTCCCAATTGTCCAGAGTGTCTTTTTGTCAGTGTCAAAGCCCGACTCCCCGCCTTACCATAACAATCCCCACCCAAGCCTCACCGTCCCCAACCTACCTTCTGACTCAGTCCCAATTGTCCAGAGTGTCTTTTTGTCAGTGTCAATGCCTGACTCCCCGCCTTACCATAACAATCCCCACTCAAGCCTCACCGTCCCCAACCTACCTTCTGACTCACTCCCAATTGTCCAGAGTGTCTGGTTGTCAGTGTCAAAGCCTGAGTCCCTGCCTGACCATTCCAATCCCCACACAAGCCTCACTGTCCCCGACCTACCTTCTGACTCACTCCCAATTGTCCAGAGTGTCTGGTTGTCAGTGTCAAAGCCCAAGTCCCTGCCTGACCATAACAATCCCCACTCAAGCCTAACCGTCCCCAACCTACCTTCTGACTCACTTTCAATTGTCCAGAGTGTCTGGTTGTCAGTGTCAAAGCCCGAGTCCCTGTCTGACCATTCCAATGCCCACACAAGCCTCACCGTCCCCGACCTACCTTCTGACTCACTCCCAATTGTCCAGAGTGTCTGGTTGTCAGTGTCAAAGCCTGACTCCCCGCCTTACCATAACAATCCCCACTCAAGCCTCACCGTCCCCAACCTACCTTCTCACTCACTCCCAATTGTCCAGAGTGTCTAGTTGTCAGTGTCAAAGCCTGAGTCCCTGTCTGACCATTCCAATCCCCACACAAGCCTCACTGTCCCCGACCTACCTTCTGACTCACTCCCAATTGTCCAGAGTGTCTGGTTGTCAGTGTCAATGCCCGAGTCCCTGCCTGACCATTTTAATCCCCACCCAAGCCTCACCGTCCCCAACCTACCTTCTGACTCACTCCCAATTGTCCAGAGTGTCTGGTTGTCAGTGTCAAAGCCTGACTCCCTGCCTGACCATTCCAATTTGCACCCAAGCCTCATTGTCCCTGACCTACCTTCTGACTCGCTCTCTGATGTCCAGAGTGTCAGGTTGTCTCTGATCAACTGCAAGATGAGAGTGGAATCCTTGTAGGTATCCTCCCTCAGGCTATCCAGCTCAGCCAATGCATCATCAAAAGCCTTCTTGGCCACCTCGCAAGCTTTATCCTTGAAGTGAGAAACAAATGGAAGAAGTGTAAGTTTCATCTTCATCTCAACTGAAAGAGATAGGACACGAGGCATCTCAAGTATTCAAAGCATTTCTTATACCTGAATTCAACATTCTTACGGGGCCAAAACTATGTCTCTGTTGAGAATTATCTCAATGCCACCATTCATTAGAATAAACCACAATCATTTAGAAATCGGAAAACAAAATGTAATTAACGGATTTGAGAAATACCAGTTAGATAAACAAGGCCAGTCAATTCAATGGCGACACTGAGGTATCAAGAGAAGCAAAACACTGTTTGTATCCAAAACCTGTGGCCTGACAAACATACCATATAACCAAAGCACTGTAACACAAAACACAACGTACACACAATCTCGTGGGAAAAAGGGCCTAAATATTAGTTCAGTTTCACCTTAAAATTTGAATAATTGAGAAATCAAACTTTCTAGGATTTTTACAAGAATAAAACACTGTTTGTATCCAAAACCTGTGGGCAGACAAACATACCATACAACCAAAGCACTGTAACACAAAACACAACGTACACACAATCTCGTGGGAAAAAGGGCCTAAATATTAGTTCAGTGTCACCTTAAAATTCGAATAATTGAGAAATCAAACTTTCTAGGATTTTTACAAGAATAAAGTTTTGAATCTTCTGAACAACCAAAACATGAAGTATACACCTCAATTAATAACAGTGTAATCAGGTTCTGGTAAGAACTTGACACTTGGACAGATTCTCCTCTCCTTCCTTCCATACCTGTTTTCCCATTATCTCGTAGTAGAACACAGAAAAGTTGAGGGCCAGTCCCAGGCGTATTGGGTGCGTGGTGGCAAGTGGTGAAGCATCCTCACATGCACAGCAGTAGGCTTCCTGGGCCTTTTTTGTAGGCTCCTCTCTCTCTGCCTGTGGGCTGACCTCTGCCAGGTAACGATAGTAGTCTCCTTTCCTGCAGGGACAAAGCGGGCCAGACTGGTGTCAAACTCTAAGTCATAACAACTAAATGAGAGTGGCGTGGTGGTTGGGGTTTGTGGCTATCAATCACAGGGTTGGCGGTTCGAATCTAACAGCTGGTTTACAGATGTAGCAATCTTGGGCATGTCACATGACCCCTACTAATCTCACTTCACCTGTGAGTATAAATGGGTACCTGTGAGGGCAGAGGGCAGACGTGCTGATACTGGCTGGGGAAATTGACCTAGTGGCCTAAAGAGCAGACGGGTAATAAAAAAGCTCAGATCCAAAACAAAAAAGCTGAAATCAGCTAAAAAGCAGAGAAATCTAACCCTTGAGATCATCAATAACTTATCTCCTTTCTCGATGGTATTGTCGACAAGTTGCAGTAGTCGAACAGCTGTGACTAGTCTAGTCATGTGCCCGGTGCCGGTGCATCACAGCTGTGACTAGTCTAGTCATGTTGGCACGATGCAAGTGCATCACAGCCGCGACTAGTCTAGTCATGTGGGCCTGGTGCCAATGCATCACAGCTGCTACTAGTCTAGTCATGTGCCCGGTGCCAGTGCATCACAGCTGCGACTAGTCTAGTCATGTGCCCGGTGCCAGTGCATCACAGCTGCGACTAGTCTAGTCATGTGCCTGGTGCCAGTGTATCACAGCCGCGACTAGTCTAGTCATGTGCCCGGTGCCAGTGCATCACAGCTGCGACTAGTCTAGTCATGTGCCCGGTGCCGGTGCATCACAGCCGCGACTAGTCTAGTCATGTGGGCTTGGTGCCAGTGCATCACAGCTGTGACTAGTCTAGTCATGTGCCCGGTGCCAGTGCATCACAGCCGCGACTAGTAGAGTCATCACTATTTAATTTTTGTGATGTGTGATTCCAAATTTCTCTGTATTTCCTCTGCCGTCGACAGGCTGATTTTAAACTGTACGGTGCCCGGTTGAATTCATTGACCAAAATAGGGATCATTTGTTGTTTCTGTATTTAATTTCTAATGTATAAACATTTGTGAAATAAAAAAGTTTTGTATGCATATGGTAATAATTACTTTCTGTGCAAAGTGAATTACAAATATTTTATTTGTTATAAGCTTTCCCGACGTTGTTTATCCGTAACTGTCCCAAATCCTCCAATTTCAATATGATTTTACATACACCCTAGGGGGTTAGGGTTAAATAAAAATCGGGTTTCATCCCTCTACTTGAAGAAAATGGAAGTGTCCAAGTCATGTAAACATGACTGACCATCCATGACGCACCTCACCCGTCTAAATGCATCACGCATGACGTAAACTCATTAGCACTCAGCTGAACTATTCATATGAAATTTCTAGCAGTTGAATTTTTGTCCCACTACCAAGAACACAGAAGTGGTTTGGAATTTTGGATGGAAGCTGTCAAAATGGAGACTCTCAAAAGTGACAACACTTGTGTTGATCATTTGTAAAAATATATCTGAAGCTGTTGATTCTTAAAATTGTACAAAAAACTGAAGTCGCGATGGCATGTATCGCTCTGAAGTGTGGCAGGACTGTGCATGAGTCGGGTCCGCACAGGCAACGAACCAGAAGACCATGTGGACATAAAATTTCTCTAAAATTTGCTTCGCTACTTGAGTCTATCGTCTCTTGTGAGCGCAGTGCAAGCACAAAATAGAGACATTAAAACACACACAGAAAATATAAAATCATGTTCATGGATCAAATCTGGCACTAATTTCCTTCTCCATCAATGTTTATTTGACATTTTACGAACATCAGACTCGACAACCGAGGGGAGCCCACAGCCTGATTCAGCGCGCGCAGCACGCAGCCCAGCCATAAACAAGTCCCTGTCCTTCACTGTTGCAATCGTAGCACTGTGTCACGGGTCAGGCACCAGTCGGACGTAAACGCTGTGTGCTTTTCACCTCTGCAATGTTGTTGATCGCATTGCGGAATGATTAAGGTTTCCTTCCACAAAGTGGTAGTAAGAAAGCAAAGAAGGAATATCAGAAGCATTTCTGACGAGATTTTTATCTTAAAAAAGGGTCATATTTCGTTCACAAAAGTGTAAAAGTCCAACCATCCAAACAGAAAAAGTAAAACACAGTGTGACATCATCCAAAATGAACCCCATGCTATGTTATGCAACCGCGGACATGGTTCTTTAACAGATAAATAAACAATGCAAGTAGTCGCAACTAGTCGACTATTTATTGATAGTCACCACGACTACTTAAATTCACTAGTCGCCCACAGCTAATGAACACATGTTGGAACTAAATCAAAGCTGTGATTGGTCGAAAGACAACGGGACTAGGATCACTGTCATATTGCCTTGAGTAACAGTACTAACAACGTGCACGCTTTAACCGTAACTACCCCAAACCTGCCATACTCCAACAGCCAGTTTTGTGAGGTTTTGGCAGGTTTGGTACCGTACCCGAGGAACTTGTTGTTGAATTTTGTGAAAAATCATGCAAAAAAGGATTTTCAGTTATTTACATTTTTAGACAGATTAGGTATCAAAGATTTCCTCTAGCTATGCAATTTGCACAAGAAAATCAAGCAAAGGTGATAAAAAGGAGGATTTCTGGAGTGAATTTGTTCCAATCTTTTCTGGAATTTATAGTGTTTACCTTTTACATGACGAAATTTTGTCCATACTCCGAGCGCATTTTGGAGCAGTTTGACCGTTGTGTCTGTGTAAAGTTTGGTACTGTTGGAAAGGGCTTTCCCTACAGAGCCTATTTATAACGGTGATATCATAGACTGGGTGACCTCTAGCCTGTTCCAGGCCTCCAAAAGGAGATAAACAACTATCCTCTGTTATGTTGAGAAGCTCCTTTTCCAAAAAATATAACAATATTTAACTTCTAGGAAACTCTGTTTGAAGACATTCTCTGAGTTTACTTTGTTACGTCATTACAATACCTACCCGTAAATATAATGTTGCTGTGGTCATTTAGATGGAGAACGATTATGGAGCACTGGCCTGTGCTCTTTTTCAATGCCGTTTTTCTCTAAAAGTAGTTTTGACCACAGCAATGTTTCCCGTCTTCTTTCTGGCATCGTATTTTCGGAGCAGAATTGCCCATGAGTATAAATGTGGTATCACTAGAAAGCCCATTCCTTTCTCGTTATTCTCATATGCACATCTCAAAAAGGTCATGTCTGGGGATCGTTCTTCATTATGCCATGGCATGCCATTAATGTCCTTTTTTGGTGATTTCTTATTGGGCCATTTTAAATGTGAATAAAAGGTGCACTTCTCCGAGACACTTAATCTGAAATAGTGTTTGGCAATTCCAGCATTTTTGGAATCAATTCCAATCCATCCAGGAATCGCGATTCCACTCAGATCTGTTTCTAATTTTTACATGTGAAAATGCCATGTTGAGCATACCTGACATTACATGCACAATGCACTTGTAAGTTGTTTCCTGAACACTTGTGTCATTAAAAATTATCCTGTTTTATTGCATCGGAAACATGAAAGATTGATTATCATTACAGATATTTCATGAAAGCACACCATTTATGGAAAAAGATCATCAATCTACATGACCTGCCAGCTTTCAATTTTTCCAGTTTTGATAGAAGTGACCATGAGTTCTAAAATGCGTATTTGACAGGAAAGAAACATTATGTATGTACCTTTATTTTCATGCCACTAAATACGTATTGGAGAAATATTTATATCCTTAAAGTCCCTAAAAATATGACCTTATTCCACCGACGATGACCTATGATAGTTCTCTCGATTGTAAATCCATCAAAAATTGTGACTGCTCGCGCCACGCCACACTGCTTGTGCCTGTTTGTGTAATCGCTGAACATGCCTAAGGTACATTTTTCCTATGTGTATGCCCGCTAACAGCTTCAACATGAGGCTGTTAGTCTTGTTCCATGAGAATCGCTCATTTGACCTTCAATTCACTCAACAGGTTGAGTAGAATTTCTTTCATTTAGGGCAGAAATAAAGGATGAGAAGTAGTCCAAGATTTCTGTTTGGCAGAGTGAATGAGGGTACTTATGGTGCATATCTCACATACTTGAACACGAAGCATCTGAAAGAAATGCTTGCAGTCGGCCCACAGCCACATGTCCGTGCAGCAACGGAGAGCGGTCGATGCATTCAGCCAAGGTTTTTTAGGGGGAATCTTCCAAAAGCTGGCATCACGGCAATGATCATGAAAATTTTCAAATGCTTCAACAATTATTTGCATTTCGAGTTTTTCATGGTAAAGGAAAAATTAATGTCGGGCTCGGGACTGCATTGTTTAGGGTTTTTTCAGTTCTGAGCAAATGTTTGTAATATGTGACAAAATAGGCCTACTTTCTCCACCACAGTTTGCTTCAATCTTGAAGATTAAAACGCGAGTTTGGTCTAGCTGAAGACCTTTTTTTTTTGGGAAGAGTTACACACTCCAAGGAATGAGTTTCTAATTGGTGTCGATCCATCAGATGTTACAAATTGAGTTTCAAATAACAAATAGAGGGTAATCAGCGAAAAGAAATTTCATTGCAAGGAATTTGGCGTGTGGGAAAACCTCTGATGTAGTTTTCATCGCTCACAATGTAGTACCCAAAAGCTCAGCTTGTTTAGGAGTCACAACTGGCATGCAGCCAACAGTGGGCCATCGGCATGCTGCAGACAAATGGGTTGGAGTACTGCACAGTGCCGCTGCGATTCTGCAAAGCATATGGGCCATGTCTCATCACAGACTTCAGTTTTGGGCAAAGAAAATAAAGCCACGCAGTTGGGGTTCCTTGATTTGGCATAAAACCACAATTTCTTCAAAAATCGACTAATCATTTTAGACAGCAGTCTTTCGGAATCACTGGACTGTCCCTGGAATCGGATCTCAAGTTTATGGAATCAGCCGCAGCATGGATTTGATTCCTTAAAAAAAAAAATTGATTCTACCCAATTCCAGCATGGATTCGCTCAAGCCTAATCGCAAAGGATGTCAGTGTTTAAACACTGGCGAAAAGAATAACATTGCACAAAAAGTCATTCCCTAGACCCCTTAATATAATCATTTCTATCAACACCTTATACTTCTCAAGGCCCTTATTGTAGGTACTTCAATGCAACACCCACTGCTCTTACATTTTGTGGAAGAAGACTTTAGACTCTGTGACGTTCGAATTCATGGCGCTTGGAATGAGGCGTTCATCTAAGATCTTCAGCACATCATAACAAGAGTCCTTCAACTCCTGCTCAATCTGTTCAATCAAAATTACAAAAACCAACAGGGTCTTAAAAAAAACCACAAAAATTGGAAGTGTTTCTGTTGGGAACAGACCAGTTACTTTAGTTTTTTCTAGATAACCTAGTGACATGCTGAACAGTGACGCTGTAAACAATTACTGCACATACAAATTATCCAGTTGAATCAGTTTTGTCAATGAATCCTTTGGAAGTTTGAATCAAACATAGTGAAGTAGAAATAACACCTGGGAAAGGATTAACATTGTCAGGAGTGTGGTCAGAACTTGGGTTTTAGATCATGGGTTAAAACATGGCCAAACAGTCAAGTTTACATGAGAAAAGATCTGAGCAGTTGCAGGACTGGGATATACACGTAAAACCGAGTCCAGCGGTTTTTATCCTTGTCAGTGTATCAGTGGCTATGCATCTGAACACTTTACTTTAGGTAAAATCTCATTAAGTCGAATCTCAATAGAATGGAAAAACAATTTGCAGGCATCCAGAGTTGAAATAATATGCAAGTACTGTTCCCAGACACTTTCGTTTTTAGTCATGTCACTCCAACATACAGTAAATACACCCTTCTACATGAACTTGCTATGCCTGGAAAGGATTCCTTCATTTGATTGATTTAAGTAGTGCACTGTTAGTTAAAAACTCATGCCTTTATTCAGATGTTATTCATTCCATCGTAACAGAATCTGCCTTACAGCTGAACTTAACATTAAATTATTTATCAAATTGGCCAAAACTTCATTGCTTCCACAAGTAAAACTTTCGTTTTGTGTCATTGTTTACTATGCTTAGATCAAGATTTTCAACCGATGTTACAGCCAGAGGGAGGTCGAGGACTCTGTTGGATACCAAACAGGCCATTTTGGACACCTTGTTTTGTTGCACATAGGCACGTAAACTGAAGCAACTTGGACACCCTGGACATGCTAAAGTATACAATGGCCAACTTCTGATCCAGAACGTTTCTGGAATCTGTTGGATTCAGACAGCCTGACAAATGGCTGTGACTGCAAGTCCAAATAGCTTGATTTGAGAAAATTAAAAAAAAAATTAAAAACCTTGTTTTTATGTACCTGAAGGCGATAAGATTCTATGACCTGCTGCTTCATACATGTGCTTGTGTCATGCTGCTTTTGTTGTATGGAATTGATGATCCGCCAAGAAGCTCGACGGGCTCCAATGACATTCTTGTAAGCAACGGAGAGAAGATTTCGCTCCTCCGCTGACAGCTCGGGGTCCTTCATCACTATGGCTTTCATGGCCTTCACCATATCTGCATCAGGCCAAACCAAAATATTGTTGCGGTCTCTGGTTACACAACCCAAACTAGAAAATCATGCAAAACTTCCATAGAAAATTATTTATATTGCTTTATAAGGTCAAGTCAAAACATAAGATCTCAGGTGCCAAACCCAGAGCTTAATCATTGTGCACATCATCTTGCTTTTTTTTTCATGTTTTAAATACTGGTTAGCACTATCAGCTAACACCCATTTCAGACAGGCTTTCTAGAGTTGTGCCGAACTATACAATTAAAAGCGCCTCGGGTCAACCGTAATAAAATTTTGGTTTCAGACAAGCCTAATACATGTACATACATTTGCATTCGGTTTGGCTCATGAGAACAGCGACGTCTGAAACCAAGTTGCTCGGATGCCGTTCCAAGTGCCTAAAAGTGTCCATCTTTTGCCTGCTAGCACGCCTGTTCGCTCCTAATTGTTTTAGACATCAAACTTTTGCCGTACTTATTTCGGAATTTGCTTTTAATTTGGTTCGGCATGACTCTAGACCACCAGTCTGAAATGGGTGTTACCCTTGGGTGTTCGTAACCACAAGGATCCATTTTTCTAAATCAAAACATTTTCTTTAACAACACAACCACTGACTGCACAGGAGTCACACTGCGCAGTAATGACATGTATCGTATTCAATCTGACAATTTCACTTATCTGTCACAAATTAATAAACAAATAAGTAATAATTTTAGATGAAAATTTGGAGCCCCAACTTACGGGAAACGTAAGTGTTGTTTGTTTGGCCTGGAATATCCATGCAGTACAGTACAAGTCACATGGGCATGTGAAACATAAAGATATTAATAAGACATCTTGCAGCAATGATCACGGTTCAAGTGTTTTTATTTGACGGTTCATAAATATTCACATTTCTCATGCATTTCTCATCACTGAAGTTTCACATTTGAAGAATTTTAAAGAATTCTTCGAACAGCAAACACTGGTCACTCACATTTTGTAGGCACAAAAAATTTGTCATTCCTCTTTTAAAGCTCAAGTTATTACAGAATCTCTTTCATGATGCCCGTTGCACAAGGAACTGAAGAAATCGGTTGTGAACATCTGTGAGCCGAGCTCCGCACGGCTGACGAAGGTTCATTCCGAATGAAGAAATTAAATAAACTGGATTCAAAGCCAGACGCAATGGCAACAGGACAAAGCAACAGTAAAGATGGCAACCACTCTATACTGGGCAATGGTTTTGTATCTCCTTGTTGCTTATTTTCCTTTGAAAGCAGCGATGTACCAAGTGCAGGCACGCGCTTGATGAAGTGACCATTTCACAAATGCTGGTGGCAACTTGTATATATGTACATTTATGGTACTTGATGGCCTGAATGGTATGATCTACACTGTATTATCTGGTTGATTAAAAGTAATATCTATGTTAGAAATAGGATAAAAAAAACACCAAAAAGTTATGTGGCCAGAATTGGGGAATCAAACTGCATGGCAATGTGAGCCATGCTGGCCTTGTGCACTACAAAGATTTGATCTGATGTCTTCTTATTCTAATTGCGACTGAACTTTGTAAATTTACAAATATCTTGGTATTTTGTACAGTTGACTCTCAGTAACATGAGCTAGGATAGGAGGAGGTTCCAGTTTAGACAAGCGAATTTCACGTACTCTGACCACAGTGTGTACATTCCTCCAAAAAAATCTTTAATGCAAGCTTGGGTAATAAAAGATTTCGGTTCAGATGAATGCCTTTTCTGGTCCAGTTGAGTACAAGTACATGTAATTATTAGCAATTTAGCACAAGCATTTTGAAACAACTCATTTTGAAAACAACCATGAATTATGTCATGAGGCAGCAGCCGAGCTAGCAGACCATTCACAATAAGTATGCAGTGTCTGCACGTGCATGCCGACAATTTTATTCCTAAGCAGTGCAACGGCTGGAGTGATTTGGAGGTGTATTCTGAGGATTTTGATCAGGGGTGCGCCCCGAGCGCTTCTGTCAACACCAGGAGAGGTTCTCCACCAGCTCCTGGATGGAAGAGCCCCCCTTGGCTGCCTAAGATCATCATGGCTGGAGCTGCTCGGACAGCCTAGCCTGATTGACTGGATGTGGAATGAGGCAGTAGGACGTGGGTATGACATCAGTGCGACAGAGCAATGCTGTCTATGCGCACCGAGTGAGTGTGTGGTGCAACACATGAGCTATTTTCAGTGAAATGATTTCATGGAAGCAAACCCTATCTGTGAATGCGTCGAACGGTACATGTACATACGTGGACTGTACTAACGAATGAAGTCAAAATATTAAAGGCAATTCAAATAGTTCAAGTCACTCAGGGTAGGGAATAGCTAGGATCCCAAAAATCTACATGCTATCAATTTGTTCTCAATTCGCTCTTAGTACGCTGCCACCATAGGCATGCAGTGCCTCGATCTGGCAGCTTGTACAATGGCATCAAACACAGTTTTTGAAATGTATTTTCCAACTGCATGGTATAAGAGCTGCACAGCACGCGCAGAATTACCAAGCAACATATGCGGGAATAACTGAACCAGCTTTTGTACGGATCGAGAAGGAGGCTCTGCATGCCTATGGCGGCAGCATGCAAAGAGCAAAAAGGCCTATTTTCTGTTCATATATAGGCCCGAGTCATTTAAATTTTTTATAAACTTTGTACAGAGTAATTGCAGAAGTCAATCAACCTCCGTCATTCTTGAGCCTGTCATCCATGGTCAGGAGGCAGGAAGACGAAACCAGGTTGAAGTCTGAGAAATGTGGCTGCCCAACTAAAGGACTAGAGGAGGCTCGTCACCTTCACCATTCTGCTGATTCTCAGGCACCTTTTACTCACCTAGCCCATTCTCAAGGCATACCTCTCTCAGCTAGCCAATCCTCAAGCACATTCCTCTGATGTTGCCGATCCTCAGGCACAATTTTTCCACCAGAATGCCATGCCCATGCAGCAATATGCCCCGCTGACACCAACTCATGGTCTCCCTCGAGACCAGGTAAAGAGGTGGCAACCTGGCAAGAGCCCTGTCCGAAACCATGAGAGAGGTACTCTAGTAGATATAGTAGCATCCTCTCAATGATCTTGTTCTGTTTCATGGAGGTGACAGAAAGATGCCGTACTTGGGTTGGACTTGCATGTCCATGGGTTTTGATGACTCCTTTCGTGGGACCAGTAGTCAGTTCAACACAAATGGACGAAATTCTAATACCCAACCAGTCATAGTTGGGACAAATTCAGGTCTTTTCCGCAGCTGTTTGAGTCGTGTAAGCGACAGGCAGGTTGTAGGTTTGTACAGAGTTTGAACATCAGTGCCACAAGCCGGAAAATCTACATAGACATGGCTGACGAGGACAAAATTCCCAAAGAAGGCAACCTTGGAACCATGAGGACTCGGTCAAAATGTGTTCTTACCTTTCAGCCTGGTGAGCTGAAATCTGTCAGTGGGTGTTTGCAGAATTTCCTGCGGAAACCAGTGACTGTACTGGTTGAACTTCAGGAAAGACGTAAACTGCCAACCGGGTTAGAAATGACACCTCTTGTCACTCAACTCCCGTTAACTTCAACTTGCAATGTAAATGTTGTTTGTAATTGCACCAGTTGGAAGATTACAGTCCCAGGAAATTGTCCTGGGGTAGACGGTTTCATTCCAGAATGGTGTCATGAAGCTCCGAATGTGACGGAGCTCATGAGAGCTTTAAGTGCACATTTCGGTGCCGAGGCTACCTAGAGCAGCATCGTCAACTCCAAGTCCTCTGATCCTGATTTTGACAATCTTCCTTTTGTCTGGGGTTCGATCACTCCCGAAAGGAAGAAACAGATTCTTGACAAGATGAGGTTGAGATCACAGGTTTTCTCACGTCATGAATGGGATTAAGGGCACACAAAACAACCTAAGCACAAGATCAACCTTGAAGATGGCACTCCATTTCGGGAGTAGGTCTTCACGATGACACAGACTTGTTTTTCGCTCGCTTCAAGACTTGCACCGGATGTAGTCAAATTCCAGGATCTGATCCAGTATTGCGTTTACACCTGCAAATTGATCCCACACGCGGGATGTGAACTGGATCTGATCCATTGCAAGAGGAGGATCAGATCCCAGGATCAGGATTTAATCCTGTGTTGCATTTTACACACGTTTTCCGATCCGATCATCCTCCCCGAAAAAGCAACTTTCCAAAGGTTGATGGAAACTTGCATGTCAGGAATCAACAAGACTAAAGCACTAGTGTACATGGATGATCTCATCATATTTGGTCGATCTCTAAACCAGATGGAAGAGAGACTTATGAGGGTTCTTGATCGCCTTGCAGAGTTTGGACTGAAAGTGTCTCCTGAGAAGTGTCAACTCTGTTGTAGGTCTGTGAAGTATCTCGGACATGTGGTCTCAGAGAAAGGTGTGCAGACCGATCCAGAGAAAATGTTTGCTCTGGAGATATGGCCGTGACCTTTGAATGTCAAGCAGGTTCGATCATTCCTTGGTTTTGCAGGCTATTATCGCCATTTCATTTAGAACTATTCTAAGATAGCCCGCCCTTTAAATGACCTCAGTATTGGGTGTGTCTATCCTAAGAAATGGGGCCGCCCAGCACCAAAATCTTGGTGTGATACTCATGCTCGTAAAGCCGATGACCCACTGGGTGAACTTAGGACGCGAGAGTGTGAAGAAGCATTCCTCACTCTGAAGGATCGTCTTGTATCTGCCCCCGTGCTTGCATTTGCAGATCTGTCCAAGCCATTTGTGTTACACATAGATGCCAGTCGTGATGGTTTGGGTGGAGTTCTATAACAAGAGCATGATGGCAAACTTCGTCCTGTTGCATATGGTAGTCGTGGGTTGTCACACAGTGAGAAAAACTACCCCGCTCATAAACTTGAGTATCTTGCACTGAAGTGAGCTATCACTGATAAATTCCGTGATTACTTGTACGTGGCTAAAGGAACCAAAGTGCTGACTGACAACACTGTTCTTTCTTCAGCCAAGTTGGATGCCACTGGCCACCGTTGGTTGGCCGCATTGTCAAAGTTTGACTTTTCTATCCATTATAAGCCAAGGCAGTCCAACGTTAATGCAGATGCTTTGTCACGCAGGGCCCATTCTCCTGCACGTGATCTGCAGTTTGAGGAGGCACAGCGAGACAAGGTAGACCTGCTGGAAAGTCGACTTAAGGGAAGGATGACGTCGTCTGCCCTCAGGAAGTTGTGAATGCCTTGTACCATCAGTATGGTGCCAAGGCTTCGGCACATTCAGTTCATCGACAGGCTGATGTCAGTGTTCCACTTACTCATTCCTTGTCAATAGGTGCGAATGCTGTTCCTGAATGTTACGCATCAAATTCAGAGATGAGTAAAATGAATTGGAGAGAAATTCAACGAGAGGACCCAATCATCGAGCAAGCCTTAAGCTCTGTTCAAGCAGGCAGGAAACCAGACTTGCAAACAGGCCTACCAGGTGAAGTGAAACTTATCCTCAGAGAGTTTGACAAACTTTCTTTTTCCAGTGGTACGTTGTACAGATGTGTCACCAACTCACTGGGCAACAAGTGCTTTCAACTTGTACTTCCCTCTAAATTCTGCATCCAAGTGATCCGGGGGCTACACAATCAGTTGGGACATCTAGGTGTACAGCGAACATTGGCGCTTGCACGAGACAGGTTCTACTGGCCTCAAATGGCTGCAGAATTGACAACTGGGTCAAACACTGCGCTCGATGTGTGGCTGGGAAGACATCCAAAAAGCCTACGGCACCACTAGTGAACATCAAGACAAATGGTCCTCTGGAATCGGTCTGTATGGATTTCCTATCCTTAGAGGCAGACTGTAGCAACAAAAAGTCCATCTTGGTAGTGACTGATCACTTTACTAGATATGCCCCGGCATTTCCTACTAAAGACCAAACTGCTCGCAGTGTAGCTAAGGTCTTATGGGAGAACTTCTTTGTTCACTACGGATTGCCCCAATGTCTCCACTCCCACCAATGGCGTGATTTTAAGAGCATGAATGAGTTGACGCTTCTTCTGGTATCAAGAAATCACGTACGACACCCTACCATACCAAGGGTGATCCTCAGCCAGAGCGGTTCAACCGTACTTTGCTGAATATGCTTAGAACCTTAGACAATGAGAAGAAAGCCAACTGGAGCAAGTATGTCAGTGCATTGGTCCATGCATACAATTGCACCAAGCATGACAGCACAGGTTTCTGGCCTTATGTTTGGCAGAGAGGTGAGACTCCCAGTGAATTTGCGTCTCGGTGTGAACCCCATTTGGTTTTCCCACAGCGACCATGTCCAATATGTCAAGGGCCTCAGAGAACAACTGCCGAGGGCATATCACCTGGAAACCAAAGAGTCAGCTAAGTCAGCTCATACCAACAAAGTACGTCATGATGGACGTACGCGAGGAAATGACTTGACACCTGGAGATCAGGTTCTAGTCAGAAATCTTGGTCTGAAAGGAAAGCACAAGATTGCAGATCAATGGGATTCAACAGTTCACTTAGCTGTAGACCAGATTAGTCCAGATATGCCAGTTTATCATGTCAAACCAGAGACTGGTGACGGGCGTGTCCGAACCCTGCACAGAAATATCCTGTTGCCCATTGACTATCTTAACGGCCAAGAGTCACACCATCCAGGCACCAAACCAAATTGTCCCGTCACGAGAGCCATAGCTAAGGCAAAGGTTTCATAATGTCCCACTGGAAGTCTAGATTCCAGTGATGATGAGTTGGTTGTAGTCATCCCCAAACTGCTGCAATCCTCACTTAATGCAAAGTTTGTTCCTCTGCCACAAATGGGTGAACAATGCTTAATCCCAAAATACCCTCCATCTTCTTGTGAGGAAGTTCGTGATGTTGAGGAAAACCCATCCTCTGAACAGCTTTCGTCTCCTTGTGGGGAAATCCCAGATGACATCGAAGAGTCGTCTCCAGTGTCATTGAACCTTTCCCTGCCTGACACAGATTTAACAGAGGCGCCCACAGCAGATAGCCCTGTCATTTCTTTAGCGCCTGTGACCTCTTCATTTTGTTCACGACAATGAACAACCTCCTCAGCACATTCCTGATGGAGTGCATCCTCCATTGATTGAGAATTCTCAATCAGGCAAACCTGCCGCAAGTCAAACTACTCAGCCGACTGTTACGGACACTCCTACTCTTCAGTCGAGTTTTGTTAGACGATCAACTCAGGAGTCAAAACTACCCATGCGGATGAAGTTTGAGGTGAAAGGAGAACCAGTGTTTTCCCAGCAAATTCAAACTCATAGGATGCTTGCCAAATTGAAAACAAAGGTTTCTGGTCATTAGATATGTGTGTATATTCATCATTATTTCCTTGTTTTCTCTTTTCCTTTTGCTCCCCGAGCTAGCAAGTTAAGAAAGGGGAGGATGTAACCCCGTACCAAAAGAGGTCTTGGGTTACAATTTCAAATTTTATTTTGTATGACTGTGTTTTCCTTTTTGCATACTTAAATTGCTCTTTCCTGAGCTTTTGACTTTTCTACTGGTAAGCAGTGTTCCAGTGGTGAACCTTTGATCTATTGCCTATTCATTTTGTCAAATAGCCTGCTCTTCCTTCAGTTTATCTTTAATGTTCCTGCTTTCCTAGAAGATCACAGGATGCTCTTTGTATCCACTGCCTTTAATCTCTGACTAGTACACCAGTGGGTACACTCCCAGTAAACTTTTCAGGAGATAAGCAGTATGTTGGGAAACTTACAGCGCGTTCCCACTCGAATTGGGAAAGGTGGATCTTGATCCAGCATTTTGGTGTGATCTTTATCTTACCGCAACCAAACCGCAAGTCGAGTTCCCACTCACGCTTGATCCACCTTTTCGGACGGAAATGTAGAGCCCAAAAGGTCACTGAGTTCGTTATTGCGCGTGTGCTAGCTTGCTGAACACGCGCTCTGTGGCAGTGTTGGGTGCTGGGGCGGCATGCGTGTGATCTTGTGGTGGACCGAATGTTCAGCTTAGTATGTTGTCTCTTCAAATTTGCTTCCGTTTTCGATACTCTGTCCCACACTGCGGGCTATATGCTAACACGGAATTAGTTTTTGATGGAAAGCAAGTGAAATTACACAAATGAAAAAGGTTGAGAAACGGACGAATGCGCAACGAAAATTGTGAAAGGGCAAGGCACACATCGCGGCATGCATGCATTGCGCATGCGTGGTGACACATTTTGCCAGCCCGTAGTTCAGCAGGTGTTTATTGTGCATACTGTGCACGTTAAAAATTTCACATGAGCTACACGCCAAAAAACATATTTCTTTGTTCATCAGACCGCAAAAGTTTCGCGTCACTCGTGCACGGACGGATGTTGACAGGTCAAATTGCCGGAACAGATCCACCTTTTGCGTTCCCATCTGATCGTGATACGCCAATTGCAGGATCTGATCCACCAATTGGGGGATCTGTCTCCTGCTCCAGAGGAGGGTCAAGAAAGGTGGATCTGATCCTGACCCACCTTATAACGGTTAGTGTTCGCAATACACACAATTGCCAGATCTGATCCACCAATTGGGGGATCTGATCCAGCAATTTGGGGATCTGATCAAGCAATTTGGCAAAAGGTGGTAGATCCCTCAATTGGTGGATCAAGTGGGAATGGGCTATCAATCCCTAGTTGTTGTTTGCATCTTACCCCAAGCTGTGAAAGCCATAAACTTCTGCTGAGTACTCATCTGCCTAGATACTAAATGACCAATCAGTATTGGAGTCATGTATGACATTTTAGTTGTCCAATGACAGCCTGAGCTGGTAATGTGGCAAAGGCATGTTCTGGGTGGCGGTTTGCCCCAGAATTTTGACAAGCCTGGCATTCCAAACTTTGCCATTGTGCTGGCCACTTGCCTGCAGAACTCTGTCTACGCTCTGCACTACTTTTCTTTGGACTGGAGGACTTCAAAATCCAAGTCTCCCCTTATGTTAATGAGTGTTGACTCTTTATCTTAGGTAAGTTTGAGTTCCTATTTATATCATTTTATACTATTGTGTACCTTTTCTGCGGTTTAGTCATTGCATTTTTCACTGTGACTCCTGTTGTAAATTGTGAAAAGGAGTGTACCGATTGATTATATGAAGTCTGGACTTTGGGGATATTTTGAGAAGTTCAAGCAAATTTAAGATGATGAAGGTTTTGATACATGTCTCTTGTAATTTCCACTAGCCAGTAATGTTCTGAGACTCGAAACCAAAAGAGATGTTTCCTCGGAAAGCTTTGCTTTTACATTAAGCTAAAGATGTATTTAGTGCATTATTTGAGGTAGTTTGAGTGTACTTTTCAATCACTTTGACTTATAACGTTGAAGTTCTTACAAAGGTGCACTGATAAGGCGTTGACAGACTGGGAAAACGTATGATGCCCGAATCGGGACAAAAGGTTTGTTGTTGACAGCTGCAGATAATACAGTTTGGAAAAAAGTCGCTGTAAATGGGTTGAGAACAATACTTTTGCTCGCATGGGGTTGGCACAAATCGTCATTGGAGGCGGAGTCTCGCAATATTCCTGCACGAAATAACCAAATATTTCTCCATAGCAATGGACACAAATTGTTCGGGACTGGGAGAATATGCTCATTGCATCCGGGTTATTGTTATGACCGACCTCATAATAACAGGAGTCGACCGTATTTTTCCTTTAAATGTTAACTTACATGCAAGATGGTATTCTATTTTGAGGTTTTCATAAACGATGTGCAGCTACCAAAGCATGTGATCCATAGAAAGTCGGTTGCGCAAGTACTCCTGTGCTTTACATTTCCTCTGCTGAACTTTCTTTCTTCACTTTTGCCAACCAGCAACACAACATGACAGACTCCTGTTCTCCCACCTTGGAATGACTTGTCGCAACTCATCTCTACATCTAGAACTCAGGCGCCCTTTTTTTTCTTGAGTTCAAAGTGTATCCTAATTTAACAGGATCGTGCATTTTCTGTAAATCTCCTATTTGAATATATGGCCATCTGAATTGGTGTTCTCTGGATTCACTTCATATTTCTCATACTGATTGGCTTGTTCATTTCCTCTAATAAAGCAAAATCTCTTTTGTACATAAATCCTGAATTGTGTGACATCAAGAGTTTATTAAAATTGAATTGAATTAATACGAAATTTGTTTCCTGCTATTTTGAAATGCGAACCACCTGTTACATTTCTCTTTTCTTTCCATATGTACGTAAACCATACTATCATTATTGGAATGTCTGATTCTCATTTAATCTATAGAGAGGCGCATTAGACATTTGAAGGACAGTTTTTGAGGTGAATTCAGAGGATTCTCACTCGGGACTTGAACTATTTCGAGTGAAATCTGTCGAAATCCAACCGTTTTCGCTCGGCACAAGCACGACACTTAAACTTTTTGACACCTCCTCCCATTCAAATACACATGCTTAGATTTTGCAATAACTCTATGGAGGAACATGGTCCTGTAATGAAACATGCAGGAGCGGTCCATATGTACTTGGGCATAAGAGGTGTTGACCATGACATTTGGGACTGTTACCAATGACTGTTTCCTGGTCAAGCTCCCACGAACCCCACAGAAAACGAGCCTTTTTTTGCCAAAAGGCTCTACATGACGTTTAACACTAACAGGGCACGAACAGGGATTTTATCCTGGTTTTGTGCTCATAGAAATGCTGCTCCATTTCTCCCAAGAGTTCTATGTAAGATAGCTTACATACTTGGTACCGAGTATCAAGAAAAAAATGGGCCAAAACCATGCCCTTTTAAAAAAAAAGGTGCAAATATTTGTCATGCGGTTCACTTTTGTACAAGTGCAAAGACGAACCGCGACCAAATGGTTGACTACGGCTGCGATTGATGCACAGGTCAAGGAAATTGGCTGCAGCCGCTTTCCATACCAGTGTAATACATTCTGTCAAGGCCGCATGGGGATGCAGACAAAGATTGTTGCCTGTCCTCAACAGAAAGTGTTCACTGTGCGACAGCACGCCCACACACACTGGCACCAAACGGCTGTTGCTTGTCATTCCTGCCATTCGAGCATAAATAATGAGGAGCCCTGTGATTGATCAGTGTGACCCCCAGCGCGCCGAAGCCATTTCAACCAGCTAAAAATTACACACAAACATACGGAAAGTAGCTGTACCCAATTTCCGAGCCTTGTGTATCGATCGCAGCCGTAGTCAACCATTGGGTCATGGCTCGTCTTCGCAATTACACATGAACCGCATGACTGTCAGACACTGATCAGGAAACATTTGCGCCTCTTTTTGGAAAAAGGTACTTGGTACTCAAAACAAAGGTATGTAAGCTATCTTACATAAAACTTTGGGGGGAAATGAAGCAACATTTCTATCATGGGTACACAACTCGAATGGAATTGCTGTTCATGCCCTGTTAAATGTCCTGCACTAGTCTATGGCGAATAAGGCTCTTTTTTCTGTGGGGTTTATGGGGGGGACGTTGGACCCCACAGTTCTAGGGGTAGGCCTACTCGGACTAAGGTCGGACTGTCCAAGTTCTGAGCCCAATTTCACGGTGCTGCTTCAAGTCTGGTAATTATAGCCATGATGATAGCCTAGGCCCAGCAGAAAAAATGTTCTAACCTTCACTATTTCTGTTTGTGCTAAAGCAGCGTCGTGGAATTGGTGGTCCCTGATGTATTATTATTTAACGTTACATTTACATGACTGATGATGTACATCTGTATATTGTATTTGTATATGATGTGCACTAACAGCAACACACAACAGTGACACCAAGTTCCACACCACTCTGTCATGTCTGCCACTGCCATGACTGCAAAAAGTCTACAGTCATGACAGTAAAGATTGTCGAAAAAAAATTGTATTTACTTCTTACCATCATATCTCTCGGCCTGCTCTGCTAGCCTTGCCATGTAGGCAAGATCTTCACAGTTCTTTTCCTCCATCACAGGAAGTCTAAATGGTTCAAAATCGTTTCTCAAAACTACCTCCAAATGCTGTGGAATGTACGCCGGTTCCTGAAGTAAACGCGGTTAATTTGTGCAGTTGTCAGGATTACACTGGTTCCCAAGAATGTCTTGTACAATAAAACAAACAGGCCTGTCATGAAGGGTACCGGTCAGTGTACAGCCTCGTCGTTCGCAGAGCGACCCCATGTATTAATTGCACACGTTATTGAGGGATACGGGGTTTAATACCGGAGACTCACGCCCTGGGAACAAACTTGAATGCGGATGTTCCGGTAAGGCCGGAAATGTACCAGAGCATACTGGGCCGAGATTCGCGCGCGCAATTGCTTCAAGCGCGCCGATATGATGCAATCATACAATGCCGCGGCTGTCAGCCGATCAAATGCTGCCGGATATCTGGGTATACAGCCGATAGTTTATCATGTTTAGTCTCGTCATTTTCATCATCTCAAGGTACTTCAACTGCATTCTCTACCCGAGGATGAGCACTATCAATGACATACAAAGGAAGCCATCACTGACAGGAAAGTTTGTCGAGCAAGTAATGGTTTGACCGGCCACACCCACTTTCACGAGTTTGTTTCTGCATGCAATTGGGGACCCTGAACAATAGAGGACAATAAGGTCCCCGATTGACAGAGGGTCCCCAATTGACAACTGTGTACAAAACATATGGGTGGTCTTCTAAAAAAGTTAAAGTACAAACAATAGAGGAACAATAGGGGGTCCCCAGTTGCAGGCAAATACACACTTAGTCGTCTTACCATTTTCAGGTTGCAAGAGATTTGTAAACTAAAGTCGCACCAATCTTGAGCTCTATGGCGCATCCGTCCCAGTAGCGGGGATCCAGACCAAGGGTGGAAGAGAGCAAGAAAATTTCGTCAACTCCCGACATATGAGCACTTTAACAAAAAAATACATGTACTAAGAGGGAAATCTGAAGTCCCAAGCCCCGAGTTCTTTTCCTAGTCTTAATTAACAAGGTTCTGGTCGTTTGCCTGGTTCCTGTGAACTTGCTATAAACGAGAGCTTATTGTACAGTATTGTCTAAAGGTGCATTGGAGTGTTGCAACTCCACCGTAACCCCAGCCTAGCTAAGGATTAACTATCAAAGTCAGTCAACCATGGCCAAATTACGAGTTGGATTAAAAACGACCCAAATGATAAAAACCATTTCACATCCTTCGAGTACTTCGATTCATTCACATTGCAATTTAGAGAACCCTTTGTCTTTAAATTTCAGAGTTGCTGACAAGGCTTGGAGTTGATAAAGCATAAAGTACATACACAGCTGAATTTTCCCAACAGAGAACATGATGTTGGACAATGTGAACAGTCTTGAAATAAGGCTACTCTTCTAAGATTTCAGATTCCATTAGAAGCCATGCAATGTGAATCAAACCAAATATATGTTTACATGTGCACGTACAATGTATGGAATCTAAGCATTTATATGAGGGATACTTTTCAAAATTTGGAATAAAAAAACACCATCCCACTCCTTGCACGGGACTGATGCTGCTTTTTTCAGAGGACCTTCCTTTTCATTGAAACACAGCTCATTCAGACATCGACAGAAAACTTCAATGAGGGTGGTAACATGTTTTGGCCAGATTTATTGGATTAACTACTATGCGATACACAGACATGTAGCTGAAGGCAGAAAAAAATCCCTTGGATCTCGAAGCAAAGCCTAAATTAACAGCATCTCCTAGTGCCAAAATAATCATCTGAAATGAAACAAAATAAAACAATCATACATTCACTACATATGGACCAAACATTTCTCAAAGATTCCAAAAAGTTTGGGATGCATATCGTACCACGTCAATAAATAGATGTACACTTTTACACCCGAGTATTTACGTTCAGTAACAAGCATGTTTAATGACATTTAAGCTCCCAGGTTGTCGTTTCCAGAAAAAAAGTACAATCGATGAAAATTAAACAATGCTGACTGATAGAAATACTAGGCTAAGCAGAGTTCTAGAGTTGGAACCACCATAAAGTACGCCATTCTTAAGTTACGTTAGTATCTACTGTGGTTCACGCTTTCATACAAACGACTACACATAAGATTTTAGTCATGTACATTGTACAATGTATCTTAACAAGTGATTTGTACGTTAAGAACAAGAGTGCGTTATTGAGAGACTGCTGACGTGCACGACACAGAAAAGCATGTTCTTCACAAGTATAATGTACAGTATTTCTGCAAGAAACACTCTTTTCACCGTGTTAATATACTGCATTCAGAGCCTTGAACAGCACAGCTGAAAGTGGGGTACGTCAAACTAAGATGACATGTGATTGCGTGTTCCCTTTCATTATATTTGACCGGCTGGCACCGATTCGTCCAATGGTATGAGAAAAGAGTGAACTGACAAACAGTACATAAAATACAAGTACATGCTAACAATTTGAGTGGGGGGGTTATTGTGAAGCCCTCTTTCAGAGAGACAGCAATCTATCCCAGAGCACACTAGGGTTGAACTTGGCAGCACTTTTTAATAACACCATATGCAATGCTGTAATTGTAGAGACTTCAAGTTGAAGATTGGAAAAAGGAAATGCATTTAAACTTATTTCCATACCAGAAAATGCCATTTCATGTGCAAACACTATGGTAATATTAAAAAAAAAAGAAGATTGAGTACGATCTATCCTAATGCACATGTGCAAGTTTCATTTCACAAGCTTTCCCCTTCAAGCAAAACAGCCTCCCTGGAGGGGGGAAAAACCCAAACGACAAAAACCAGAAAGGCAAAAATCAACTTTAATAATAAAAACACTACCAACTAATTACATCACTCAAATAACCAACAAAAAAAAGGAGAAAAATAAATAAAAAGACCCCAAATAAAAAAAAAACACTTCATAATATACTTGCCACATTTTATCAAAATAATAAATCATGTATTACCACACTTACATTGACAATAGGCACCATATTACAGCTGCCGTTAAACAGAAATAAAAAAACTATTTATTTAATCGGCAGGGAAACACAAAAAAAGCCTATTCCACACACAATGGCTCAGTGTTCTCACAAAAGGAAGAGAGGGACTAGTTTTCTTTCCAGTTCAAAAGGAGGCAGAAGTTGTGCACAAATTCAATTCAAATAGTGTGCATGGAACGTCCGACGAAAACACAACAGTCGTCATGATTACAATGGATAACTCATAGCAGCAAGTCTCAACGAATGTCAAGTAAAATGTAACACAAGTTCTTGGAAGATAAGGGGTGGGGGTGGGGTGGGGTTTAAAACCAGCACATGAAGGCTCAATGAAACCTCCACGACTGTATGTTAAGCTCTTCTTTCACAAGCCATGCCACAACACACACTAGCAACTGTACAGAGTCAAGGTACTGTAACATTAAAGTTACAGGCAAATGGGTATTGTATTCAATTCATGCACACCCTGAACAAAAATGTTCGGTCAGTTCTCGGAGAGACATTTTTGTGAGAACACTGGATGCCAGTTTTTTTTTTTTTTAATGTTATGAACATACACAAACTACACATTAGTGATTAACCCTCCCAACCCAATGCCCCAAACTCTTTATCCATTTCTCGGTGAAGTCCTGTTTAAGCAACGTCACTCAGGTAATACAGGGCCAGTGACCGTGACCCAGGTGTAAAAGTGGACACTCAAGAGTGCTGATGACTTTTCCTTTAACGTTGGGCACTTGCTCTCTGTTTGGTCTTCGTTCCAGTGCACTTCCGAGGTTTCCTTGAACAAGCTCTAGGAATGTCTGGGTAAACTGGGTGGATGTCCCCCAAACAGCCCAATAATTTCTGCCTCTGTGTGAGCAGAAGAAAACAAGCCTCACGTTTTCCTCTATTTCCAGAACTCTCTGCCAGTTCAAATACAATCATAGGCACACCTCATAAATCAACCTGTTCAGTCTAAGAAAAAAAAAAGAAGGTGCAAAATAGGACAGACAGCCGAACTCTCCCCCCCCAGTTCATGCTTTCCTTGGAATCAGCATGGACCACTGTACTTCCAGTACTGAGCATTCATTGGTTTGTGGAGTAATGTCTTTAAACCATCGCGTCTTGTTCACCAACACAAAACTTAAATGTGCAGTATTCACAAATGTCCAATTTTAATCACACTGGGTGTGATAGAATTTCCAGTTTTCATTGACCAGGCAAAGGAAGATGTGCTCACAGAGGATAATGGTGCTAAATGTTAATGGCCATCATTGTGACAGGTTTTGTTGGACTGGGCCATAACTCCGCAATTGCACAAAACATGGATACCTCTTCATTCACAATGAACAAAGGTTCAACTTATCCAGTAGTGTTTACATGACAGCTTTGTGAAATGGGCCCAATGTGCAGCCTTCCACAGAATTCATATACTCACACTAAACACGTCTTACTATTCCCCTGTATGAGAAATCTACTTTAGGACTCTTGCTGCGTATCCTCAATATCTTCTACTTTTGGCTCCGCTGCAGAAACAAAACACACAAATTTATTTAAAAATAAACTGAAAGTTTTTTAATAAATTTTTAAAAAAATAATAAAAATATTAGGAAGATGTCTGACTTTCACACAACACCTCTTTATGCTGCATTACGAAAGCAAGGATGACCATTCAGTTTCCTTGATTCTCTACCCAATGTCGCAGATTTTGTTTCAACAACTAAGTGAGGCAGGTGAGTGCCAGGCTGGGCTATGTATTGAATAGGAGGTGGTGCTCATGACTACAGGTAAAGACACAGTTCTACAATTGTGTCCATTTCTACCAGTCTGCTCTGCTAGACTAATCTGAATAAACAGGAAAAGGACTGGTTACAAAACCCCATTCAGGCTACTGGTAGGGCTATCCAATTTGAAGGATGAAAGTCCATTATTCTAAGTTCCCCCATAATAAGCAATTACCATTTTAGTCACAGTGACGTGGAAGTGACGTGGAAGTTATGACCTTTCCAAGCCTCTTATAATAAGCTGGGAAGACGTAAATGATCCAAGGAAAGCTGGTAAGTATGAGATATGCACACCAACCTTGCCAAGTGATAAAACACTCTCAGGGCAAGTAATTTTTGCACACGCCAGTGGAGGGTTCCAAGTTAAAGTAATTAAGTGTTTCAATTGTTGTCTGGCGATTTGACTCTGTCTCCTTAGCATTACGGAATCAGCAAATGCTATTTGCTTGCTCTTGGGATTTGGCTGGGGTTGGAGAGCTGTGGCCTAGCATCATACCTTCAGTCTCATTCTCTGACGTCCAGAGGGTGAGGTTATCTCTTAGCAACTGGAGAATGAGTGTGGAGTCCTTGTAATTGTCTTCATCCACTGTGTCTAGCTCCTTCAGTGCATCGTCAAACGTCTCTTTGGCCAGCTTGCATGCCTCTTCCTGGTGAAGCAGAATTTAATGGTCGACACGGGACAAACCATCACATTTGGTGTAAAGGTGATGTCAGTGGCTCATTTAAACAAAATGTCAACCCCCCATGGACCATATTCAAGGGAAGGCTTTTCTTTATTATCTTGTTCCCTGAATCGATCACTTTCGTTGTAATCTACTACTGCACGTTGAAAAAAGTTGACGTAGCAAAAAGAATTCTGTAAGTTCATTCACACAGGATTCCTGCACCTAAAGGACAATTAAATTCCACGACTTTTCCATGACCAACTTATGAAAATCCATGACCCAATAGCGCAATTTTTTGGATTCTTCGGACTTTTAAAGTTGCGAATAAAATCACCCATTTTATGCACTTATTTCTGATAACAGAAATCACACTGTGTGTTTTTAAAATTCCATGACTTTTCCATCACTTTAGTCATTTTCACAAAATTCCATGACATTTCCAGGCCTTGAAAATAATAACAATTTTCCCATGACTTTTCCATGACTTTTCCAGGCTGTTCACGGAACTTGATTTCTTGTCTATTTTCTGTGTTCATATATTCAATCTGAGTTTGTATCACTCATACAAGTACTTGAAGTGTTTCCACACAATTTCCTGCCACAGCACGCCCGCCCCTTGAAGTCCACCATGCACACTTACCACTTGATATATAAACATTGTGCATCAGAAAAAATGTCCATTATTCTTAAGAATTGTCAACTGTAGATATTTTTACATGGATTACGGCAACATTTGTGGCAAAACTTTACACCTTTCGCGGCGCAAATGGAAATTGTCAAGGCTGGAATTCACATAAAATTGAATATCCCATTCAATCAGCACAACTAAAATTGGCAAAAAAAGTGTCCAACCTACCGACCCTATTTTGAAAGGCGTGTAATCAGAAGCAGAACTGTTTCTGTTTATTGGCCGGAGCATGCTGATACAGTGGGCAGGGAGGTTGAACAAGAAAAACCCTCAATACTACGAAACTGAAATGAGAAGTATTACCCGTGATGAAAGTTTTTCACTTCTCTTATACTTACTGGACTGCTCATGATCTCGTAGTAGAATACGGAAAAGTTTAAGGCTAGGCCAAGTCGGATGGGGTGTGTGCTCTGGAGTTCCTTGGCATCGTTAAATGCCTCCTTGTAGGCCTTCAGACTGTTGTCAGCCTGGCACCGCTTTGCGTCACCAGTGCAGAACTCTGCCAGATAGCGGAAGTAATCCCCTTTCCTACCGGGCAACGATGTCAACAGATCACCTAGTTAACCCCTTGCCTACATTCCCTGGTGCCCGCTGCCTATCTAGGGGCGCTGGCAACTGCTTATTTTTTTTTTTAAAAAACAACCCTCATCTGACAGGTATTGTCAGGATCATGGTGCAGGAGTAATGCTGGCATGTGGACTGCAAAGGCCTTGATCATAGTAATAGTAACGTTTGCCACCTTTTTCATGTATTTGTGACCCGTCACCACAAAATGAGCTTAAAGTCACACTCTGCTGTTTCCTATGATGACGGTTCAAAGTAAAACCTGAGGGGAAGATGAATTGATAGGTTTTGTAATATTTCAAAAGAGTAACCCACCTTCTCTTCAATTCCTAATTTTTAGCCGGATCAGATACTTAAAAATGTCATTTTCAGACCAAGTTTGATGATAGCATTATTTGTGCCTGGTCAGAAAATGTTGAAACAATGTCGGAAACAACGACACAAAGTCACTGGAATAATGTCACATTGTCAACCTTTTACCGTGAGTGTTACGCACCATTGGAAAGCTCTTTTTCTGTTGAAGTTAAAAAATACCAATGTTCCAATTTTCAAAAATTCCAACTTTCAGCTCGCTTCATGGTGACAGGTCACATTTTGTGACAGATACAAGACATCAACAGGACCCTTGGATTAATGAGTGGGCACAACCAATTATGCCGTTCCACACCCAGTGGCATATCTGGGCTCAGGAAAACAAAAGGAGAGAGGGAACCATGGCCCAACACGTTCCATTGAATTCCTGGATGTTTAATGAACCTGAAGCCACTCTTGCTCACACCCTCCTTCCAGTTAACCCTAACCCCCTAGGGTGTATGTAAAACCATATTGAAATCAGAGGATTTGGGACTGTTAGGGATAGCTATGCCAAGACATTTCCTATCTACCCAGCGACCCACCCAGCATTCTTCGCTTGAGAGAGAGGGCTGCACATTCTGTGCAAAGATCATAACGGCCTGACACAATGTGAGAACATCTGCCCCAGGGGAAACGTGGGCCATGGAGAGACCGAGGAATGTCTTACATTTTACGGTAAAAGACTTTAGCTTCATTTTCCTTGGCTTTCTTGATGAGGTGTTCGTCTAATACCGTCAGGATCTCTTGACAAGTTTCAGACAGCTCTGCTTCTATCTGCAAATTAAATTAGTATGGAAATACGGAGCTGAATTTAGTTCTATTCAAATGCGAGCTTTGAATGTACAGTCGAACCTCGTTAATAAGAGGTCCTTTGGACTCAGCAAACTACCTTGTTATAACAGGAACCTTGTATTATATTAGGAATGCTCTTATTAACGAGGTTCAACTGTATCTACTATTACTATAAAGTGCTTAAGCCTTCCAACCCTCGGTAACCTTAGTCTACCATGACCAAAAATTCACCCCCCCACCACGGATACAAGAACAAACAACAAAAGCACACACACACGCACACACACAAAAACATGAACAGCTTGATAACTTCTTCTGTCTTCTCTGATGGGTTGAAAACAGCTAGAAACTAGGATCAAATGCAAATATTGTTCTATGGAAGAGAATCAAGGTAAATGACCCAATCTGGGAAAATTCATTAGAAATTATCAGTCATGTATCTTGCACAATGGACATCAACAACAATTAACAGCTTTCATATATACAACAGCACTGTTCCTTACTACAAATCTGAGCTAGATATGGAATGAAGAGCCAAATAAGCTCTTTATACATGTATATGAGACGAAATATTAAGTAAAATCTTTGGGGCTCGCATCGTGGGTTTAACTCTTACCCTCCCAGATCCTTTAAAATCTACCGAGGGGTTTTTGTAGGATTGAGAGAGATAGGAACCTATCAATTATTTGATCTGGGATTTGATGTCCCTTGCAAGATTGCCTGGTTGGTGCCTGGCACCATGGAGGCTTTTGGCGGACTGAGGAAGGCGCTGGCCACAAAAGTCACTGGAGTTAGAATTAACCACAGCCAACAACCCAGGGCTAGAAATTCCCTCTAAAAATTATGCGCAATTTGACAGTGGAATTAACTTGTGCTTGAAACAAAATTACTTGCACTAGCAGGACATAATGTTAATAAAAACAAAGCTTGCCTGCAAGAAACTTTTTACATGTTTTTTCTTCTGGCTGTGATCATTTCGTTGCATAAATCAAAACTTCAATTGATGCAAAACGGAGGAAGGTTATACAAGGTGCACAGCGTTTAGTTTCCAACATATGCCCTCAAGAAATGTGAACATTACTAGCACCTCGTGTCTGTGCCATACAATATGCTGAATGCAGATAAACACGGATGCAAATCCAACAAGTTGAAAACAGTAGACAAGAAAGGAGTAGACTCTTTATTTCTAAAGATCTGCTATTTAACAAATCCAGAAAATCCAACAAAGCGATGATGACATACACGAAGTCGCAGTTTTTCCATACTTGCGCAAGGTGCAAAAGTTTGCTTGTGACATGCGTCCGTTGAATTTTACTTGCACTGTAGAATAACTACATTTGTAATAATATTCCTGCAACCTATCTGATTTCCAACCCTACAAGGTGGCATCCAAACCTCAACACGGTACTCTTTGGCCAGCTTCTCCTTCTTTTCATCGCCCTTATCCTTGAACTTCTGCTCCTCAGAGCTGATTGTCCGCCAGGCCGACCGCCGCGCACCAATCACGTTCTTGTAGGCCACCGAGAGCAGGTTTCTCTCCTCCCCGGTCAGTACGCTGCCCTTCTTCACCACCTGGCTAATTGCCTTGACCATGTCTGTAACACAATAACAAAACACGAACTGAAGATTTATCTGACTCCAAGCAAGCACCAATGAGGACAACAGCACACAGCCTGTGATGAACCAGTTACATCCAGGATGTTTGGTTGTGGCCAAATTACTTTAGCTGCAGCTTGCAATAACATATGTGACAACAGGAGCCTCTGATAGCGACTGGCTAGTTTCCATTGCCTCCTGTGCTACTCCTGGCTGCAACCAGTTGACTTCAACCTGCCTTGTATCCTGTTTTATATACATAGACCTGCTTAACTAAATAGGGTATCCAATATAAAACCCAGACATCCCTCTGGATAAAATCTTGGCCCAGCAACATTTACATATGGGAGCTACATGTACATGTGGGAGCTACATGTACATGTGGGAGCTACATGTACATGTGGGAGCTACATGTACATGTGGGAGCTACATGTACATGTGGGAGCTACATGTACATGTGGGAGCTACATGTACATGTGGGAGCTACATGTACATGTGGGAGCTACATGTACATGTACATGTGGGAGCTACATTTACATGTACATGTGGGAGCTACATGTACATGTACATGTGGGAGCTACATGTACATGTGGGAGCTACATGTACATGTGGGAGCTACATGTACATGTGGGAGCTACATGTACATGTGGGAGCTACATGTACATGTACATGTACATGTGGGAGCTACATGTACATGTACATGTGGGAGCTACATGTACATGTACATGTGGGAGCTACATTTACATGTGGGAGCGACATGTACATGTGGGAGCTACATTTACATGTGGGAGCGACATGTACATGTACAAGTGGGTCTATTTTAATATGGGGGCCAATGTGTATTTCAGGGATATCACAATTATCATGACCATTTAAAACAAGACTAGTTTCACTTTCCTGTTTAATTTTCATATGTAATTTGTCAATTAATACAAGTATGTGTTTATTACATTAAATTCATTTACATTAAAAAAAGTAGATTTACACAATAATGGCAAAGGAATTCCACTTGAATAAAAATGTGAACCGGCATCTAAGTACATGTATCGCTGCAACTCTGGATTCTTTGAAATTTTCTTCATTATCCAGTAAGACAGAAGTTATGTTTTTAACTTTCAAGTAGGCCAGTGGGTGCGTGACAGGTTTTTATACCCGTTCAGCCATGACAGTCCAACCTCGTTAATGACAGCGCTTTAAATACAAGATTCTCCTTTGACAAGAATTCTTTTTCATGCCCCAATGCTTAGTTTTTCTTCCTTTTCATCACAAAAGGTTTCTTTTTTATTCACAAATGTTGAACCCACTGCAATATGTGCAATGTTTGGTGACAATTGTAATGCTTTATGACATCAAAATCGCTTCACATTAATTCCCATTCATCAAAAATGTGGACAGGTTTCAGAGATCTTTGTATTCCTAACTTATTTGAGATCACTATTCATTGACTGCAGACATGAAATGTTGCCATTGTTGCCAATATCTAATGCAGTTCCCAGTGTAAATATGCTAATTAAGCAGCTTTGTGTTTCACCAAACGAAACTTTGTCAAATAATCTTAAAAATAGCCAAAAAGTGAATCTTGGGGAAAAAGTTTGCCCATTTTTATGCCACCTGAAACCCTATCTAGACAAAACAACTTGTGATGAGAACATACATGTATGGTATGTACTCAAACCAAATTGGCAACAGTTTAAAAAAAACGTTTACTAACCAAAAATGACATGCACAGAACCATCATATTTGGTTTCTCTGCAACAAATATTTTCTCTGTCAAATAATTTCCTACACCACTGCACAAATTGAGTCTGTACAAGTCAAGTACATGTAGTTATTCAAAGCAAAAAACATTTCCATTTATTACATGTATGCATTATCAATTACATATCAACAAGTTTTGAATTTGTTTAGACATTTTTGAAATTTTGACTACCACGTCACACATTTGGCCCCCTATTTAAAATAAAGACCCATGTACATGTGGAAGCTACATGTACATGTGAGGCCTTTCTTTGTGTCTGTGGTTCTTTTGGTGTTGTTTTACATAAGCAGGTTCATGTTAGAAACTGGTAAATCTTTTAAGCAAATAATTAAAAAAAAAAAGTCAACCCACTGTACATATTCTGCATGGCTGCAATGTCCATGCTATTCTAAGAATGACGAATTTATTACATGCCCATGTGGTAAAGTCATTAACTTACAATCTAGCATAAGAAACTTTACATGTACCGGTATATCTTGCAACTCAACTGATGCGTGCATTTTGCACGATACAAATGCATCCACTGCACACACTGTACGTCAATGGTGAAAAAAACAACTTCCCCTTTCTGTTTGATTGACACAATAAAATGAAACAAACAAGGAAATCATGTATGGCATGCACACCACAGAAAAATTGACCGGAAGAACAGGCAGAGTTTTGTAATTTGTACCTAAAAGATGAATGGAACGGTCCACTGTCAATGAATCATGACTAGAGTACTATACATATACTGTAGGGTCACAAGTGCTGGGCTAACTCTGCTGTACCCCCTTGGGTGCATCTACAACATATCAGGCAATGCAATGACAATCCAGTGTGTGTAATGACAGGTAACAATACGCACATGACTTGGACAGATCAAATGTACTGATGCGTCGTTAACAAGGGTCTCTATTTTTTGATCCTATGAAAATTTGTTGAAGAGTCAACTAGAATACACCTTACATGTATTTATGAGTTGGTCATACTGAATTGAAAGCAAGGTTGACTTTTCATTTGGGAGACCCAAGAGTTAAAAATGAACGTAATGACTGTTCATTTTAGTGCTAGTTTTAGACTGATGATTGATTTCCAATTTGTGACTCAATTATATCCAGATTTTTTAAGCCACTTTGAAGTAAAAAAAAAGAAAGTGAGAGTTCGAACCCACATTCGTCTTGCACACTGGAACCATTCCATTTAATGGATAGTATTGAAAGAGGTAGATTCAGGGCGCAAGACCGAATATGGCTTCCCTGTGTATACGGTCTATTTAAACATTCATCCAGTTCTTATTCCGTCCAAGAGATCAATGTCAATGAGGTGTCGGGCAAAAAAAGTACTGCTGGGTAAATTCTGGTGTAAAATGGCCTTAGGACGAGCCTTGGTTTGTACCTCATTCTCCTAACGTGGGTGCAGACACCTAGTCGGTGTAACTGCTCTATCGGCAAAAGAGGGTCCTGTTCTTTAATTAAGGTAAATTAAATTCAGTTTTGACAAATCTGGCAGGCTCACCCTAAAATACTCTGAGCAATTCTCACACATGTGGATCAGGATGCAGGAAAAAAATCTCTTTACACAAGAAAGGGCACACAGGTTCTATATACAGCATCACCCAAGGCACATACATGTACGCTACGCTATCATTCATACTCTACATGAATGCTTGGAATTTTGAAGGGAGGGGGACCTGATGGATTTGTAAGATAAGATTTGATTCATTTAGTTGATGGGGTTCTCTACCGTTGCATCCTTTGGCAGCTGCTTGCTTGTATCCTATAGTGCTGGGGGACTAAATGTGCATTGAGGAACATAATCCAAATTAGGCCTTTGGGAAAGACTACACACACACGCCCGCACAAATCGGCAGGGGAAAAAAGTGACAAGCAAAACACACTGAATGTCCCGTTTCCATGTAATTGATTTGTTTGTTTTTCTAAAGAACCAGCTACATGCACTGTGCTAAGCAGCTTCAGGACACTGTCCACTGAAGACTACAAGCAGTGGGTTCAGTTTCCCTTGTATCGCATCGCACAGGCTGCAGCAAGTGACATAGCAAATACAGCGCACAAATGAAATTGTTTCGTAGTTCTCACAACTCAAGCATTTCTCGGAACTGCAGACAGGAACGGGTAGTTGGAAGGGGTAAATGTAATTGTCAAACAGAAGCATAGATGTTATACTGATCAACATTTTTCACAAATACATATTACGATACTGTTTATTTTGTTGAAAATTGACACCGTATTCATTACACGGATATTCAGTGACTACATGCAATTGTATTGTGTAAAAGACTGTTACAAACTTGAGGAAATGCTATACAAAGTATTGCAAAGCAGTGCTTACTACGCAACTATTTCAAGGAAATTGAGCACTGATCACATGTAGCAGGATTTATATACATGTGCAGAACTGTATTCAGCAATGATGACTCAGTACAAAAAGCTGCTGTGTTCGCATACATCCTTGTGCAACCTCAGCGCAAGCAAATAAGTTTGCTGCAGACAATCTGTAGCTTTCATCAGGCCAGCTGTGTTTCTTTCAACACACAAGAAATGGGATTTTTGTCCAAACCTTTCTGGATCATGAACGCGTCAAATTGATGCAACAAACGCGTGCTTGTTATATTCTACAGTATCTAATTGGCACAGAAGAACATGCAGACACTCCAAATCCTAGGTACTGCAAAATGCTAGTTAGTGTGCTATGCTTACTTGTACATGTAACTTGCAGAAAAAACAGCACTGCTTCATGTCAGTAAAGCAGAGAACTCTTGAGTTGATGCTGGTGTTTGTAATGAATGGATAACTGTGATCATTGATTGTTGTACTTCAAAAAAATTATCAGTTCACGCAGCATGTTTCAACAGCATGGAAATGGCACGAAGCATTACACTGTTAACATTGTGTTACCGAGGAAACAGATCTCTCAGATTGGTGCTTCCAGACCGTCCGGAGGGAAATCATCAATGACTTGTGATCAGAACACATTTCGAATCAGGTTAACCCTAACCCCCTAGGCTCTTTTTGATAACGACCCTCCTCAATCCTCCAAAATGCTCCAATTTAGGGGGTGAAAAAAACTGGATTATCCCTCAATCCTCCAAAATTTCTTGAAAATGTTACATGTACTTGGGGGTGTGCCTACTGCCTCAATCCTTCAAAATCCTCTGGCAATTTCTGTCACGATGCTGAGGCAGCGCGAATGGCATTCTTGAGAAGTGCGGTTGATTCAAAAGAATCATTGTGCTGAATTTATGCATGACTAAGCAAAAATAACACAAGGTCTAACCCATGACCTTCATGCATGGCATCCTTCGCAACTAACCATGCACTTTTGCCATTCACCCTCAATCCTCGAAAATCCTCCAAAATTCTCCAAAACCGTCCGGAGGATTTAGGAGGATTGAGGGTGGATTACGGTTAAAGATCAAAGAATCGTGTTTACATGTGCATCCTTGAATAAAATGGAAATGCAATGCAAATGAAAACCTAACATCATTACAGACATTTTCAGGTCAGATTTTCAATTTTGATTTTGTAATTTTACAGGATATTTTGGTGCCTTTCTGACGTTTATGCCAATGCCAATTTCCACATTCATGAGCAAACCTCCCATGCCATTCTGAGCACAGACCCTAATGTTGTACAAGTATTTCAGCATCAACAGTTGCTTAATTTTTAAGTTACATACATTTTCATTTCCTTGGTGATTCATGAATTGCTGTGTACATGCAAGTACACAATTGTAAGCTGGTGAGCAATCCTTTTTACGTAAGAGTTTCTCAAAAAGCAAAACTGGGGTTTATAATTTGAACAAAAACCTTCACACTGTAGAAAACTGATAATATCCACAGTAATCATGACATCACTCTTTTTCCCAAAAGAGGTTGAGTTAACCCCACTTGTTGCCTGAAATTCTCCAGAACTTCTAATGGCTATGCAAGGATTCAGGAAAGTACAGCCCTGTATAAAGTGAATGCAACTGGTTTCCTGTAGAGAGATTGTACAGACAAAAGGAAATTCCACAATCCATGAAAAACTACGACAAAAAATTTAGATTAATTTTGAAGATGGATGAAAACCTAAGAAAAATATTCCTATTTGGAAAATTAAAAATCGTCGTGTACCCGGCAAAAGGTCGGAAGTGTGCTTACACCCTTTGGCCCGGAGGCATGATCACAGAAGGAAAAATATTTCTGGTAAAAGGGCATAAGAAACACACTCTCTTTATTTAGTAAAAATGGATAAAATTTACTACAAAATCAACACAGGCTGCGCAAAAAGCAACCTTTTAAAAACCTATCAAATGAATTGGGAAACGTTTTTGGCACTACATGTTTTTCCAAAAAATCTTTATATTTCATTAAAATAAAACAGTTGCATACATGTACATTTGTCCTTTTGCCAGGAAAAATATTTTGCAGCGATTATGCTTCCCAGCAAAAGGTCGTAAGCGCTTACGACAAAATTCAGTCAGCAACAAAAAGATTGTGTAAATAATTACAATGTGGTTTATATTTACATGGACATGAACTGTGCACATAAATACCATCATGTGTAACTGAAACTACAGACATAAGCCCTGCCAACAGGGTCCCACATGAGAATTGAATAATTTAGACAAGAAATATTTCCACAGGGCACTTACTGTCATGTGAAAAATATTCCAAGTTTGACCACAAAAGCCAAATGCTAATACACCTTTGCATGCATACAAGTACAATCCATGTACATGTGCATGAATGGCAGAATGACTCAGGTAGGGGGAAAAAAAAACTGACACAACAAAGACCTTCAAAAATAACCACAAAAGTCAGGACAGGGTGGCCGTTTAAAAAGGAGGAAACAACTGGGAAAAAATTCCAGTCACCCGAAAGAGGCGTTATCATTTATTGTGCCAGGAATCTGGCAAAACTGAAAGGAAAGGCAATATTGTGGTCACTACGTCACTGCCATGAAAGACTCGTGAAACAGGGCAAGGCACAGCAAACAAGTTGATTGCTGGCTGCTGTTTAACACACCGAAAATGGCTGTTCAGCTGCAACTGAGGAGGAAATGTTTTATCTCCGGAAGGTGGGAGAGGAAACCGACACATGTACAGGTTCATGTGAAAAAAAAAACAAAACAATCTACATGTATCAGTTTCTGATTTCTCGTATATCACACACAAACTTGACTTTTTTCGAGGCAATGCCAAGGCCACCTTCTTTTACTTGTACTTTATGTGAGGACTGGGATCCAGACGCATAGTACAAGGAATGTGCTACTGTTTCAATACAATGTCCATGTTGCATGTATGATGTAGGCAGATTCCAAAAGGAACCCCCCCCCCCAAAAAAAAGGAGACGGATGAGTGGATTGAACATTTGGGGCTGAAATTATTGACATTTACTGATCCACTGTTACAGGCACAAAACTGTGGGAAAAACTCGCTCTGCTACGAATGCACGGGGTATGGAATTTCTTCACAAGGAGGTCACGGCTGCTTTATACAAAATAGGACGAACCATATCTAATCCCAGCTGCCTCAGGCACAACGCTCATACGAAGCATTTGGGATTTAAGGGGAGACGGAAAGAGTGCCCCTTTTTGATACACTGTTTTCCTACACAGCCATCTACAAATCTATAAGCATCATTCTCATCAAACTCACAGTTTGACTTGAAGCATCTGTCTTGTGCTTTCTTTGTACCGTTTACACGAATTTAGCTTGTGTTAAACACAAACCCTAACATTAGGAAAAGCTACGTGTTCATGGACTGAGTAGGTTGGTTTCTACTTCTCATTAATGTACCACACAGGCAGTTTTATTTTTCACTGACAGCAGTCCAACCATTCCCCAAGGGCCTGCACATGCGCAGAATCTGTACTGCACTTGTACATATACCTACATGTACAGGTGCATGTACAAGGATAGAACATGTATACAGATATAGTTTTGGATAAGGTACACGTACTGTGCATTCCATTCTAATAACAAAGAAATGTATTAGCCACTTTTTTATGTTGGTGTATCCATTGTACACGAGCACTTTATCTTGCCTCGAGTGTACATATACTGTACATACCTGTGGTGAATTCTGGTTGACCCCTTGGGATTTTTTTTCTCTGCAAAAGTGCATTATGTACATTGCTTCGGGACAGGTTCATGTATCTGCAATCTAGTGCAGAGTTCAACCACAGTGAAACTAAGTCGAAATTTTCACTGATGGCTACAGAGCCATGGGCAATTCTTAGTAAGTACAGGCATTTTAATTCAAAAAGGAAATCTGTGACTTCATTTGAAGCATGTATCTTGTATGTACTAGTGCTGCAAGTAGGGCTCAAGGTTCGATTCGGGTTCAGTTTGGACACGGTTTGAAAATATTTTGCTGAACTTCGGTTCGGGTTCGCGCGTGTACACACATGTACATGCATGTACAATGTACATCAAGACATCAAAGAGAAAGCTATGGACATGCCATACAGGCTTATAGTACTTCTGGGTATGTTTAATACAAGCAATGAATCTCCTCTCCATCCCATCCGCGAGTAACTTTGATGTAGTAGTGATGATTGGATGTAGTGAGAATTTAGAATTGTGCAGTGGAAATGTTGTGCGTTGCATGTTCTCGGTTGATTATTAGTGAATCCTCACCACGTGCTTTTTACAACCATCACGTAATGCGGGGCCACCATGATTGTACTGTGCATGTACACTGTACATTTACAGTGCATATGTACTGTACATACATGTACGTGCTTCCTGATGCAAGTGTGCTGAACGCTAGCACGCGCCGGGGCGGCATAACTCGTTATCCATTTTTCGCCGTGTTTGCTTTTTTATCAAGCTTTCTTGTATGCCATGCCAGAACATCCCAACCCACCAGTTTGGTTCGGTTCAGAAGTGCCATGTTCGATGATTTTTGGCTCGGTTCAGCTGCAGCACTAGAATGTACCATCACTTCCGATATTTGATGGGACATGCATATGGATCTGCTGACATTTTACGACCCAGATTAAACAGATGTTTCTCATCTTTCGCATACGTTAAGTTCGACTGTTACAATATTCCACACATGAAAGCACAACATTGGCATGACCATAGCGACTAATGGCGTCACCAATCAAGGATTTTCAACTGATTCATATAAAGCTGGCAGGCTTGGAAAACTATCACAAATATAAAAGCCTCATTCCTCAGTGCTAACTTTTGCTGAATGGTTTTTGCATCTGATATCTCTGGAGCATGCTGACGCTTCGTAAACTTAGATGCTTCTGCTATCATGATCACATGTACTGTCTGAGACATTGGGTTTTTATAAGGAATTCGGGGTATTCGGAAAATGCTGGTTTGTGGGGAAAATAAAATAAGATGGGAAAAAAGAAAAAGAAAGACACTTCTTTGAAGTCATGTAATGATGTATGTGGAATAAATACAAAAACAGCCTGTATTTGTTACCAGGCCTCCACATTGATAAATTGCCTGATGGACAACCCTTTAAACAGAAACACGGTATTTGGTAACCATTGGCTCCTAATGGGGGAAAAATCTAGATGCCAGCAATTTCATGAAAATTTAGTAATCACATGTGCTGAATATTCATGAACGTACATACACACATGTAGTATACTATAAATACCCTGCGTTTACATCGTCCATCCATGCCGAAGAATCATGACCTGGTGTGGCACACGTCCACCACACAACTTGCATACAAGCGCCAATGAGGTCAATCCACAAAATCAGGGTTTTCGCCAAGGATTTAGCCACGGACATTATGATGTCCATAGTTTCAGCGTGTCGCAGGGCACCCTGCTGCATGAATTGTGCTATTTCTGACACTCTAAATCACAGCGACACCCTTTAATTCCAGCATGAGGTCCGCGTTTGAGGTTTCATTTACGCTGCAGAAAAAAAAAACAGCAAAAACGGAGCCCTTGCCATACCGCGGTTTGTAAAATGGCCCTGGTGTTTGTATACAGTGCATCAACAATGTATGTTAAGATCGGGAACCAACCAAACCGTGCAGGTGTGATCGCGGCACATGTACAGCGTACATGTAAAGTATGGTATATGTACATGAACAGCGCACTCGGTGCGACTCGATGCAACTTGCACTGCCATTTCTATACTTTTCCGGGACGAACTTTGAGTACATAATCATTGCTTTTTTTATTTTAAGCATACTCAAAATTGTACAAATACATTGGTATGTAGTTTTTAAGCCATCTTAAGTCACAAATGGCAACTAGATGTTGAAAATATGATTGCATTAGCAAAATTTTTGGTCGCATTTGCGACTGATTTAGGCACTATTTAAAGCGTTGCTGATGGACAGGCACATGTACTTTTCTCTAGAAATAAAAGTATTTGTTTTTAGTGGCCAAGAATAACAGTCAGCAAATCTACCTTTTGATTTAGTGTTTGCTCCTCACAAAGCTTATAAAAAGTGTTATGTCACGTACAATTATTTTCTGCAATGTTACGAGCATGTCAATGTACCAACTAATATGTCGAAAGCACGCTGCGCATTTAGCAGGGCACCTTTCCACATAAGTGAAAATGCGTACACAAATAAACTGTACAATACCCTTGTGTCTGGATGTAGGTGCCAAACGTCATTGGTTATTGCACGCGCGGTGGAACGGAGCTTTGACATTAGTGAATTTGCCCCGTACGTTTTGCATATATGACACCAGGCAAAATCAGCAAGTGGCTGAGGAAACAGCCATTGCCTGAACTTCTTATGAATGATACATCAGAGTCCTGTACGCCTCTGCAACACGCTATAGCTGGGGGTAATGTATATTGATGTGGAATGAATGAACATGCGAAAAATGATAAACTTGGAAAGCAGAAGCAAGCAGAATTTGAATTTTACAAAACAAAAAATTCTGGACCTTAGGTTTTTAGCCTTTGCCAGACAATATCGAAATCCATGCATCTCCAAACAAATTTCAAATTCAGAAGTTCAGTTATTCTTACCAAGTATAGTACATTGTCATGAAATATAATAGCCTATTGACACTATTGTTATCATTTGCTACTGCAAAAAAAAAAAGGAAGACAATATGGTCACAAAAAAAGAGGGAAGGCACATACAAATAACACACAAAGGACAAACCTTTGCCAACATGGCCAAGGAATGGCAAAAGTAACAAATTTACCACTGCCCGTAGACCTGCCACTCCTGAATGTCATGATTGACTATAGCTAACAAGATCTACAGCCGATTTCAGAAAACTTTAGGCAATAGCGCAACTTCTCTTACGCAGGCCTTGAATTCTGCGGCGGCCACGACGGCCATTGCCCTCGGTGACCCTCTCTTTTGGCTGTGGTGCCTCGGAAAAGTGACCGTGTTTCACCGCCAAGATGGCAGTGCCCTTTTTTTTTCTCTTGGCTGTAGTACCCAACACGTGCATATCGACTGCCCCCGTTCAGTGAGGTACATGGAAAGCAACATACACATCCTACCATGATTGTTCACATTCGACCGGAACACATGCATGCATATACAGGGCATGCGTGCACGGTGTGTATGTGGGGATATTGTACACTCAGCCCACCTCGCACCGGCAGCCTGGCCCGTGCCATGCTCACTGTACCATCGCCAGCGCGGTACAGGCAGTGTTCCCATGTAACAACCCCCCAGCCTATCCAACGACTGAACATAACAGCGCATGCCCAAGCCAAACATTTTAATGTACCATGCAATAATGTTGGTTTAAAACTAAGCACTCATCAACTGGTACATGTTAACGGTGTATTGAGAGCTCCATGTTTTTCATGCACACGGGACAATTGTATGGTCATCGTAGTATTTTAACTAACATCGCAATGTAGAGTTTGCAGTTTAGTGCTACGCGCCGCACATGATCCAAACTGTACATACACGACATTGGTCGATCGGGACTACCCTGATTCTCATGTACGTTGTGTACAAAATCACTCAGGTGACTTGGCCTGGCTAGTTTTTGTGGTAGGCAGAATGCCGAGGAAGGAACGGCTGAAGTCAAAATGGGCCAAAGCCTGTCAACACTCAGCTGCTCGTTCGGCACTAATCACGGTGTTCAGGTAAAATGTATATCCTACTTTTTCTAAGGCCCAAATGAATACTGATTTTCATGCAATCTAAAAAAAAAAAAACCCAAAATTTGAGATGGCATGAATGCCCATTACTTTGGTATGTTGATGGCATTAAATGCCCTCATGTTTGGCATTAGTCCCTTTCATCTAAGCCAGTCCACAAATGCCAAATGGCAGTGCCCTAGAAAAAAAAAGAAATACAAGGCCTGGTTAGGCAAGTTTTCGCTGAAATCAACTACAGTTGCACAGCTGCGGCATAAATTTGTAGTGCAACGCGTATGCATGGTTCAAAGTTACATCACGTTTCGTGAAATCAGCTGCCAGTCACCCATACAAAATCCTTTGATTCTGTGTATACCATCAAACATCAAGCCTCTTAGATTAACCCTAATCATCCTTAATCCTTCAAAATCCTCTGGGCGCTATGGAAGACTTTCCAGGATTCAGGCTGCATGGTAAAATTGCACTGCTGATTACAAAGGATGCATTGTCTCAAGCTTGCGGGTTAGAACTTGTGTTGTTTGTGGTCAGCCATGCAGAAATTCACACCCACATTATATGTGAGACCCTCCATACTGCTCCAGGATACCAGTCACACTGCCTCAACATAATAAGAATTGCTGAAGGATTTGGAAGGATTGAGGCAGTGGGCACCGCTCCCCAGAACATATTCAAGAAGTACCAGAGGATTTTGGACTTAGGCTGTATCCAATATTTTCAAGGGGGCAGTTGGAGGATTTTGAAGGATTGAGGGTACCTATCCAAAAGGGCCTAGGCGGTTAGGATTAATGTCACCCACTATGCAGATTGCACATTCCTAGTATTGGCTTCGTACATTCATGCATTTGGCAAATACAGAGAAGGAAATTCCAAATCTGCAGTCTTTTTGAATTTGTAATTCCATGAGCAGAAAGAGGAAATTAGCTGATTCAAGGAAAAACTGCACAGGAAGATGTGTACATAATACCAAGTTTACCAAGGACTTACCCCTAAAAAACCCAAAACATTTTTAAGTTGGAGCATTTGATCAGAACTTGTTTTACATAAAATGGTGTTGGCTCCTAAGATAATCTAAATACATGTGTCCTGCTGAATGTTTTGGCCCGCTTAATTAAATCTGTTCTTGTTTGAACAATGGGTTTCAAGAAGATATCATGCCTACCTTCTAATGACATGTAGTTTCGTGTTAGGAACCTGCAGTCATATTAGTAACCAAGTTAACATCGGCCTTTTCTCAATACATGATCTCAACTCTTATTTGTATTAGAGGCTACTCAGGAAATCCTGGCTGCAGGACCTGAAGGCATTACATCACTGTCATTAGCCCCATGCATGGGTTGGAATGACGTGTAAAATTTGGAACAGACAAACAGTGCATTTTGACCCAATGTACGCTCCATATGCATCAACAGATTGAAGTACAAGTCTTTCTGTGACAACATAAATTCCTTTCACTGAACTGAACCCATGATAATTCAATGGTACATGTAGGTTCAGTACTGGGGAACAGAGGCCTAGAGATCTTAAGCTCGAACACCTGGATTCTGTTAGATTGTTGGATTCAAGTGTGTCCTAGAGGATTCGCCTGGGTACCATGGAGCTTGGAATACCTGGGATGTGGAAATGAGATCAGGCTTAATTAATTAACAAAGCTGGGGTGATAGGTACAATGAATATGTAGATCTCATGACAATTAAAACATACCATGCTTATATCATGATTTTGTTGATGAAAGCTTGTAGCACCTACTGAACACACAAAGGACATTGGAATCTACAAATGGGCAAGAAACAGACTATGTATGTACAGTGTACACACTTGTACCATCCATTGTTTGAGTTGCTAGGCAGGATTTTACAAACTACATGTACCAGTGCCAAAAGCATATCACTCTTGCACAGCTGACCAGCAAGCAAGTTTAGCCCTCCAATCCACCCCGAGTTGAAGCGCACCCCCAAGCGGCAAAAGAAAGACAGATGGTACATGTAGTAAGTTTTCCAAGCAGGTTCTTGCACACGTTCTGCGTGTACCCAGAGACCATGCATTAAGGAATAAATTGATAGTACGTGTACTCACCGTACTCCGCGTCAAACGTGCCATTAATCTCCATTTATAAATGCGCGCCTGTGCAGTGAGTACTGAAAAAAAAAACACGCCCTCTTTTGTTCCGCTCGGAGCAGATATATTGACACTAATCCAAGCAATCCAACCATGTCAGTGCTCACACTTGATTACTGCAGAGTGATTTCATAATCCAATAGTCACTGACTACTTGGGCATGCACCCAACATGTCCGATCTCTCAGGTAAAGCAGGTCCATGCAATGTCAGCAAATAAGAAAACAATGAAGAGAAGAATATAACTGATGAACTGATAAAAGAAACAGGTCTACTATGAAGGTTTTGTCAATCATATAAAGGCAAATGCAACCTTTCTGGTTAGCCCAGTCTCCACTTTTAGTTCTCAGCTTTTTCCTGTTTTGCAAAGCCAATATGGTGCTCACATTGTACAGTGTCCTCAGACCTCCAGTACAGAAGTCACTCCTTTGGTCAGTTGGTCAGCAGCACAAAGATACACAGCTCTCCCACTGTATACTGCAATAGACAACCCCTCAAAGGGGTATCAGATTGCAGCCTGTGCTGTCCTACAACTGCGCTTCAACGTTTCTTGGGAATAATGGCGGAATAACTAAACCAACTGTAGCGAATTCGATGTTTCTCTTACACAGTGGCAGGTCTTAGCGTCTCCAAACTATGATAAAGTCCCTTTTAAATCTTTAGAGGGTACTTTCGAGTTGTTGATGCTTCGTTAACGCTAGTTGTATGTGTTGACGCTTTTTGGCGCTAAATAGCATGACCAATATTATGAGGGTTTACAGTCGGGAAAAACACTATACTTCACAAAATACTACACATGATGTCAGAAGTGTGCCTGGATAAATTCCCTGTGATCTGGTGATGCACCTTTTCTTCCAAAGCCTAGGCCTAATATTCTTGAATGTTTTACATTCAATCCTACATTTAATTGCATTTTCCTGATTCATGGTTCTGTGACAATGTGAATAGGCCTAGGCCTACAAAAAAAGGCACCAAAGAAGGGTCTGGGCCTAGGCCCTAGTCAGTGAAAATCTTGAAGCCCCTAAAAAGTAAAACATTGAGCATGTTCAATCTTATCCACTGACTTAGTAAAGCAGGTCACTTGTTTAATGTTTGAAGTGCGGCCAACAAGGTTAACTCCAGGCAAAAAAAAAGGCCTATCAAGTTTGGCCTAGGGCTTATGCCTTCTTCATAAACAGCTGAATAAAACTATTTTCCATCATGATTTAATGTTCAACCTATTTCGTGTATTTAGGCCGAGCATTTCCCCAGGTTGTGCATTCTTAATGTCCCACAGTCATGACAGTACATCATGACCTGTCTCATCACCGTCAAGACCGAGGCCCTGGGATGTTACAAAAAGGAACGTGGCCCGACTAATTCATCAATTTTTTTTTTGAAGATTTTGCCAAGTACCTGTGCAGCACTTCGCCAAACTGGCCGGGACAACATGACAAAAATAAAAGCCGACCACTCCTGGCTATGATCCAGCAATGACGACACAAGTCATGCAAGTGGTGTAAAAAAAACGTGCATGACATGAGGTACGTAACCCGATGTGACATACTGCCACAGCGGCCTTCTCACACAATACGTCGAGAACGACTCCTAACAACCAGAATTCATTTCTCTCTGCATTCACGTCTAATTTCAGCCGGACCTTACCGTCATATCTCTCTGCCTGTTCGGCCAACTTAGCAGTGTACACGAGTGACTCTCGTTCGGTATCATCCATGATTAGTACCTAGCTTTATTTCAGAGGATAAAGCACTAAGAATTGAGTAGTTTTTCGTGAAATTTGAAAGCAGCTACAAGATAGAATCGATAACCACACCCGGTGACCCGCCAACGATGAACCTAGTTCCGGTTAACTTAGGTGCTTCGTGTTAAAATGCACCACAATGAAAAGGGGGAAGCGGTGTTACGCCGTTTAGACTAGACTCCTTTCAAGCACTTCCGAATTTCATCTATCAGGGAAATCTTCGAAATGGTAATTGTTGTATATCCATTTCTTCCGGGTTAAATTTACTTTTAGATTGAAATTCTCAATTGAATTTGAATGAATCAAGTAAACATCATGCCAATAGTCGATAATTTTGACTTGAAAGTTCTGATGCATTAATACAAACAGAAAGTTGCATGAAATTGTAAAAAAAAAAGTCAGCACGATTGTCAGAGTGGTGAAGAACTCCATGGATATCCAGTGAGTAGATCTGCACTTAGCTGGGAATTATGTCCAGCTCTATATGACGAATAAACATTAGCTATCGGTTCCAAAAGCTATGCCCAGTGAGATGTTATTCGAGAACAGCTGTACGCGCGCGCCTCACGTACGTGCGCGCTTCTTTCCTAAAAGACCTTCGCTCTTTGAAATACATACTGTACATGTACATACAGTACATACATACATGTACCTATCTAGCGTATTGCATGCAACGCGCATGTGTGAGCGCCATTCGTGCGCGAAATTCTTTATGGGTTCGCTTTTCAATGTGACACCAAAATCAATCAGGAAGCTACATGTGGGGAAATGTCAACACGTCTCATCAGTTTCTTTATCTCCACCAAATTTTCCCATATTCGTTTATAAAATAAATCACACTATAAAACGACAGAATGAATTCTGAGGGACAAATCTGTTACACAATGAAGTGAAGTTTGTCTTCCGCAAAATGACAGGGAACTATTTTCTTGCGCAACTGCGGATATTTTGACCTTATGTTAGTCTCCATCACAGTCGTTAAGCCAAAACATACTGTAAACTGTGTTCACCAGCACTCCTTATGCTCATGAGTACTATGGGCGTACATGTACATTTTGGGGGTTAAGTTGAAATTAATAAAGGACAGAAATGAATCATTAACCCTTGTTACTTGTTATGTGTGAAAAAGTGGGAGAAGGTGCTAGGACATTTGAGGATCGTGTGAAAGGAGATCTCGAGTCGCCTGCATTGAGCCTGAGATTCTGCGTCGCATTGCACGGCCATGACTTTTACACAAACATTTGAGTCTGAAAGCTTCATCCTAGCTTTGATCCTCCCCACCTGGTCATATCAGGACATAAACGTACATGACATACGACATACATGACTGTAATGCAACCGTTTGAATGAAGGACAGACTATTATTAAAAAAAAATTAAAAATGGTTAACGTCATTGAAAGGCTAACTTCCTTCATAATAATTCAAATGCATAACAGAATCACCATTGCTCAAACTCAAGGTCCTAAAAACAAAGACAAGAATGCAAAAAGAAACAAACCTCAGAAAGTGGACTTTGACATATTGCTTGTTTTTTAATCCACGGCTCCACTTATGACTGCTCTTCACGTACATTCAATATTTAACCCAAAAGGTCACTAGCAAGCACATTCAGCGTATAATGACAAAATTCCACGTCAAGTTTTCAATTATTTTCATTTCAATCACTAACTTACATTATTGAGACGTTTTGCAAGTTCTTGAAGATATTTTGGTTAACCCAAACAGTTTATATATGCAATTACTAAAAGCAACATGGTCATTTTTGTTTCAAGCCATAAAACATAAGTGGGGACAATTTATTCCTGTATCACAAACTTTGAAAAAAAATAAATTATAAGGAAAAAAAAGCTGAACAAAATGAAAGACTAGCAGTCTTTGCAGATTCTCAGAAAATGTCAAAAAAAGCCCGTCTGTAACACACATCAGGTGTTCATGTTGTCGTTACACTGTGATAGATTCATTTCTGTCCACCAGTTACATAATATGGCTTGACTTAAATGTGTATACTTGAACAGGTTCAGTTAATACCAAGGGAAACATGCCCACGACTACAGAAACAAACATTAATGCACTCTTCCTCACAAATCCGCGAGTTCATGTGCTTCAGAATAGAGCAAAGTTTTAGAATAAGTTGAGTGATCATGACAAAACTGGAAACACTGTTTTGAAAATGGGGGGAAATATGCATGATTGGGTATGAAACTGAATGTGGCATTAGTACAGTATAAGAAGATGATTCAAAACTAAATAAGATGACTGCAGGTATGATGGGTATGAGACAGGAACTAGAGTTTGTTTGTCGCTCAGGGCCCAAACAGGGCCCTGGAAGGGGCTGATGGCCTTGCACAGATTTTAGTAAGGAAATACATCACATGGGGTGACAGCTAACGACGCACAGAGAATTGTGGGTAAATTTCTGCCTGGCCCGTGAACTCGCTCAGTGCATTTTTTCCCCCAATTTTTCTTCCTCATTGCAGAAATTAGTCTCGCAACACTTTATTCGTTCATCCAAAATTGATCAAGATAACCAATGATTTGAAATATATCGCCAAACGATACTTGATCAGTGATACTGAGTGAGAAGAGAAATTAAAACACTGTGGTTGTACCAAGGCCATGTTTTTATGATATAGCCTACACTTTGGCTGTGCCAAAGCATTGCCATTGGCGAACCAAAAAATTTAAATAACGCTTCGCCGACAGGAAGTGATAACCTCGCGGTCGCAGGTTGTGCACAATGTAGCCAATCACAGTTCAAACCCATCAGCCCTTCCCAGCGCCCTGTTCGGGTGCCAGGCAATGAGCAAAGAACAAGAGCTGATGTCAAACAGCCGGTGTGGTATGGGCCTTGAGCTGGACCAAGAGAGGGTGCTGTTTCCTTGGCACTGGAGGCTCCTTTGGTCAGAACTGAACTTTGCCGGTTCACCAACGACTAGGAAATGGACATGTCATGGTCGCATTGCTACCAACAAAATCAACCAATGCTGCTCTTTTCAATCAATGAGGGGGTGCTTCTGCTCGAGGCGAATTGCGCAGGTACAACACTACTAACCCAAAAGATAATACTTTGATAGAAAAATCCCACCTATCTTGGCTCTAGAAATTTCAATCGGTAACTAATGAGGAAATTGATTGCTGGTTTCTTTGAAATCTCAGAAGAAAGGTTTTGTTTCCATAGTAAGTGGGTCTACACCTCTGTATAGGCATAGTATGTTCACCCTGATCATGGCAGTAAGTCACCCATGAGGCCTTGCATTTCCTTTGAAGAATTTTGAAGGATTAGTGGTCGACAGCACCTTTTGTGATAATTTCTAGGTGGCCATTACACAAACTGATCGAAAGGGATTCGTTTCTTTCAGATATGCTGTTTCCGTCCCAAGTGCCTTATGATTCCTTCAATATGCAGCCACTTCTTACTGTAAGGGGTTCGCTTTCCTCCACAAAGAATGCCGGTCACGCTAAAATGCAACTCATGGAGTGGCCAGCATACATGCACAAACACAAAAATAAAATACGCTTCTACACACTGTACAGGGACCGAAACTCATCACAGGCAAAATTTGACAAGCCTGAATTCATTGTTGTGCGTTGCCATGCCAATGGATTATAATTAATTTATGACGGGCAGACTGTGTGGAGGAAATACAATTTCTGATTATACAAATGCATTCTTTTCATTCCGGCAAGGGTAACGACGAGCGTCCAAAATAAAATTGAATACCCCCCCTTGTCGTAAGTCCCCCCCCCTTGTGCTAAGTATGACGACAGCAATGTTATTCCCCTACTCCACAGTGACCCCGCCAATCTCCCGGGCTATGCTCTGGATTTGGACCGTGAATCCATCCCCCTGGTGGTTGGCACTCTGCTGCAGGGCAAACTTCTTGTTGTAGCGGTGCCGTATCTTGGCGCGGAGCTTCTTACGTTGCCGGTCCAGCGACTTGTGACTGTCGCGGAACCGTCGGATCTCCTCCTGGGAGATGACCGGCTCCTCGTCTGACGAACACGAACCCTGCAGGAAAATTTAAAAATTGACAACTTGCATTGCTGTTTCCATGAATCTAAACTGACGGGAAATGAAAATGCCCCAATGAAATTATTCAGAAAATTGGTACTTCAAAAAATAATCAACTCTCCTATTCAGAATGATATCCTTCTTTTTACGGCTTTCATCGTAACTTGGTTTGAAGGACCATCTATCCAGGGTGTAAGGACACAGAATGGTACGCTAGATTTTCAAGACCCACCTCTAGCATGTCCTGCAGTGTGGATGTCCAACCTACAGCACGCCGCAGCTGAGCCTCTGTGGAACACTGGCAGATTTTTTGGACCTGGTCGACTTCTTTTGTTACCTGGGAATGAAGAACAAGACAGCCTGTAGCATTAAGTGGGAAGGGCAAAATTTATTCCGGTCAAGAACTTGAGTTAACAATTGAGCTTTACAATTTCAAACCTGTTGATAAAAACAAAGTCATAGTTTTAACTGCTCAGTAGGAATGCAAGTGATGATGGGATTTTTAGCCTATTCTGCGGTATTTTTTAAACCAGTGGAACTGTGCAAATATAGGAGAACAGCTGCTAACAGGTTAAAGAAAGATATTTGTACTTGAAACGGCGATGTCAAAATGCCTGAATGGTCCCAGCAAAATAACTGGTGAGAATTGCCTATGGTCTAAAACATGTGAGCACTTGAATGGTTTACACACACTTGTAATATGTTGACATAATGTAATCAGTGCATGTATACCAGGGAAGATTTTGCTTTAACAAGGGCTAAGTATGTCGGTGCTCAGTTCTCCCTTTAACTTCTCAGAGGGAGGAGGTGGTAACCAGCGTAGAATCGAAACCTTTTATTTCATTAGTAAGCTGTCGTTATCGACATCCACAACTGGAGGATACCAGCAAAATCGCACTTACAGTGAAATGTCATAAATTCTCCAAAGCAAGCTACATATTCATAAAGTCTTTAAAAGCTGCTCCTGTCATTCCAGTATCTTGATGGAACTTGTTTGGTTCAATTCTACACACCTCCTGCTCTTCCCCGCAGTGCACACAGTCGAGCGGCTTGCCTCCGTCACACTTGGGAAGCTGGGAAGACGATCTATGGTTGGAATGACACAGTGAGCTATCCAGGCAGATCTCGTCTTGTTCCTGGGACAAATCCTGGCTGCAAGAGTCTTCCTGTAAATCTTCACCTTCAAGTAAAAAAAAAAAATGATAAAAGCACAAACAAGCACCAATGCATCTTCCTATTCCTTTTAACCCCTTGACAACGGGAATTTCTTCCCGAAAGCCGACTCCAAGAATTCCAGCCTTGCTTGGCCACGAAGGCCACCTGCCAAACCGCAAATTCTCAGTTTGTGGCCTTGAATGCTCTGCACACTTTGAATTACACGGTGAAGAGGCTGATTGTTCGGTGGCATGCGGCTCTACTCACCCTTCCACATTCCCATTGCCTCTCTTCAAAGTGGGGACTATTGTGAAGCTGATGATTATGATGCAAAATCAGTCTTTTCATTTCTGGGCTACGCACAAAGACCAATTACATGTATCATATATACAAGAGCCAGGGTCTGCCTTCTTTCACCGTGTTCGCTCGAGCGTGGGCCGAGAATAATAGCTGAAAAGCAGGCTGAGGATCTCAATTTTTACGGCGGCTATAGCCGCTTCCCGGCGCAAAGGGGTTAAATTTTAGGTTTATTTGATATAAGGGAAACGCTCCAGTAGAGGGAGGGAGTGACCCTATTTCCACTGCCTTTCCGCTGTTTACATTTCAACACCTTCCCCAGCTTCTTATCTGTTAAATCTTTTGGCCAAACAACTGCCTGAGATCCTTGAATTCACTGGAACTTCTTTCCTGCACAGAAGTGTGAAGTGCCATACAGGATACAGGGGTGTGAGTGGCCACTTAAATTTGAAGCTGAAAACAGCTAGCAAACAGCTAAAATGTATGTTCAATACATTTGTACACAGCAGGTGCACAAACAAAAGGCTGAAATTGAGGGTCAACATCTCAACAAAACAATACAGCACTTACACTTGAAAGGATTACAACAAAAGTAGCTTAATCCTATTGACACAAGATGAACAATGTAAACAAATGGACAGGCCAAAAAGCTGGCGTTTTTTCCAAGCCTTCCACCTCGGAAACTCTCTTGTGGGATGTGGACAGCATGAAGATATGTCTATAGGCCTTTTGACACTACAGCCTCTCAACCCTGGGTGAGCCCATGGCTGCCCTGGGTTGAAAATTGAATTTTTCAACCCTGCATTCAGCCCAGCATAGTTTCACACTTGTTTCGTATGAATTAGGCTTATCGGGGTGAGTTCGACCCAGAAATAAGCACAAACAATTTTCAACCCTTGTCCAGAGCAGGGTTGAGTTCAACCCAGGTTGAAGTCAATCTCGGGGTTGATGCAGGGTTGGCACAGGGTTGAAAATTGTCAAGTGTGAATCGCTGCCAGTTTTCAACCCTGCTTCGACCCTGTGTCAACCCCGACATTTGTCTAGTGTGAAAAGGCCTTATTGCACACATTTCCAAGAAATAGTAAACAAATCGTACAAGAACTGTTGGCATCTTTCATTTTTGCAAATACAGACCTTCTCAGTATTAAGTTTGTTGACGTGTCAATAAATGCTAATGTTGGGCCGTGGTTTTATGTTATTCCCTTTGTATCAATCAATGAGTCATAGGACACATTATTATAATGCAGCCCACATGGTTCTGGTTATGGAACTATTTTTAATTGTGGCAGTTGTACACACTAATTACGCGTAAGTAGCACGGTCCCTATTTTTAGCGATAAATTAGCTGGATCATTGTTATGTTATCATGCTGTTTAGAATAACATTGTTGTAGGTTTGTAACATTTTTAGAAAGTGTAAATCCCAGTGAAAAATCTTGGGGATATTCTGATTGTTGATTCCACAGAGGGAAGTTACACTGGTAGTGTCACGCGGACAACCCTCGTGCTGTTTCAATGGACGCTGGCTGACGAGACTTTGTCTATCACTCGTCACTCGAAAATCCTCCAAAACACTATTATATTCATAAGACACCCTGGGAAGCCGAGCGAGTAAATCTTTTATATGATGTACAAGAATTTGGTTTTGGATGGACATTATCAATCTCGGGAATGGGTTGTATATTGCAAATCTCTGCACAATGTGGTGTGCACTGTGTATATGACCGTATGGGTTACGCTGCTTCATGTGCGTGCATTATGTGAATTATATTGTGTTACATTGTAAGTCTGTAACTGCTTGTAAAATAACTGAGGCAAGGATTACTGTTCGAATATGTGATGCATATTGTTAACGAGGCTAATCTCACATCCATGCATGTCGTAACGATGGCATGTTTACAATCTACATACATTCTGTCATTTATTTTCAGGGTGTTTATTTGTTGAGGGCTTCCTACGGGGCAACCTTCTTTGCTTCAATAAAACTGTCAGTCACCTCCCAGCTGTGTGTCTTGGTGTCCTTCAACCCATTTGGTGCTGCATCCCTTACCTGGGATTAACCTTCACCCAACTGCTACTTGTCTCTATTGAGAATAGTAAACACCCGTGACAGCGCCCACGCACGCTCCGAGTCCCAACACTAACTTTAAATGCAGATCATACTTTGTTACCGGAGTGTCTGTTTGAAGTGTAACAAACAGTACCGGTGGGAGGATTTCTATTCCTTCTTAACACCAACAAACCCTTGTTTCAATCTTTGTCCAGTTCTGTCTCAGGTATCATCGGTCCTTGTGATGGATAAATAAGGTCAAAAGATGCGCTCAGTTGTAAACTACAACTTTGTACAATCCCAATTGCCTGTTAAGACCTAACTATTCCTCAAATCCATCACACCACTGATTTTGCATTGTTAAAGACAGTATGACCAAGGCACGATTACACCACATGAGCCTTGAAATACCCATTTAGTCATGTACCCAATTGTTCCAACCATTTTCTACCCAATGACTGATCTTGGCCAAGTCAGGATGCCCCTCCCTAAACCAAATGCTCAAATATTCAGCTTCTTCCCTACGGAGAGGCTGAACCAATTCTCTGCCTACCCTGTATTGACCCCCTGTCATGGTTACACAGGCCCTCCGAGCACGCCACCTCTGAACTCTCCCGCGAGCTGTGGCCGCAGTCTTCCCCACAATCGATCCCGCTGGAGTAGTCCGGGTCGTTGCGTAACGAGTGCAGCTGGTCCTCCGTTGCTGGTGTCTGCAGGTGGGTGTCGCAAGCCTTGCACAGGATGTCCGTGTTGTCATTCTCGTCATGATCACACTACGAAAAAGTGCCAAAATAAAGAGTAAACTTGCAAGTCCTCGATTAAAAAATAGAAAAACTTATCTTGCCAGACTTCTAGAAGTTCTTAAACTAGCAGGTCTGTGGAGCATCCCTTCTCAAACTGAACCGTGAAATTTGGTTCATGAAATGCAAACAGAATTTCATTTAATGAACGGCACAAAAGCAATAATAACGACCAAACAAGGGTATCACAACAAGCAGAAATGTTAGGAATACATTCAGAAATTTGTTGAATGTAAATAAGAACAAAAGCTGTCTGAATGAGCCAAGGGAAAACAGCCGTGATGTGGCATAAACATAACTCAAATAGCTTACGAAAGACAAAGAACAGGAGGAAGAGAAACCAAGCACAGGCAAGGATAACAAGAAGAAGGAAACTGTTTGCAAGTCATTTCACAACTGAAAATTGAGGGTAGTAAAGCTTCATCGTGAATTCACAAGGACTCGTTTGAAGACTAGATTGTGGTTTCTGCTCTTCATCAATTTTGAATATGCCCCCTACAACTGATGCTGTTCATCGCAGAATAACGTAACAATAAACTGTACGTGCCTCCAAGACACTGATTAAAATCACGTCTGCACATGCCAACACACGAGGCAATTTGCAACAGGAACTCCTGGAGAGACAAGGGGAGTTCCGACAACCAGCATCCAAATCTTACCAGACATTTGCCTTCTCCACTCCCCTCCTGCTGACACTGATGTTCCACCTGACCCTCTCCAGGCTCCTCCAGAGGGTCCTGCCCCAGGGTATACCCTGGCCCCTCCCCCTCCGTCTCTCCACACTCTGCCGTGTTCTTGTTCTTCTTGCGGGCCTTGCGTCGCTGTTTCTTCTGGTCTCGTTTCTCCTTCTTGAGCCGGTCAGCCTCCGTGATCTCCTCGCACACTTGTTCCAGCTTGGACATACCCTGTTTCGCCTCCAGTGCCATCTTGGGTCACAAAATGTAAGAGCTAATATGTATACCTCATGCATATTTATGAGCCAATATGCAAATTTGATTTTACTGTATTCTACTATTTCATAAATGCTAAACTGCATGCAAGAACTACTACTGACATCTAAGGCAAACTTGTGAAGCCATGGAGGGCCATGTCACTCACGGTGCTGAGTACTGTGACAGATTTTCGACTGAATGGGCACAAAAACCTACCACCTTCATTGAAAATCCGAGTGTATGGGTACTCAAATGAAATGGTACTAAAATGTCCATCAAATACAGAAACGTACAGCATTTCTATCACTGATGCCATTGTGACACACATTAAGATACCAACTTGTTTTTAAGCTAGTAGATATGATTTCTCATCAGCCTGTTCACAAGCCTGAAGGCAACATGTCTTTGTATTTAGCCTTGTCACTTAGGAACAGATGCCAAAGGGTTTTATTCTAGCTTCACACTGTGCTACCATCCACAGCGAAGTATAAATGGGTTAAAAGAACTGGCTAAGACGGAACCCATCAAATGCAAACAGTGATTTTCTTATTCTTTCATCCTATGAGGCCCGAGCGGGACCAAGAGAGGGCGCATTTTCCTGGCAACGGGGGGCTAATTTGGTGGAAACTGCACTTGCTTGTTTACAAACGACTATGAAACAGATCATTTTATAAATTAGTGGTCCAATTTTTTTTTGTGTCCCTGTCAAATCTGACATGATTTTGTATGTTCAGAAGAAATTCTCTCATTTCAACAAGTGATGAATGAATGCAAACTACCTGCCAAATAAATTTCAAAAGTTTAAAATCAATTTCAGTGATATTTCCATGTCAAATTACACCCATCAGGAGTAACAGGGACACAAAAAGTCACACTTTTGGACCCCAAATTTATAGAATAACCCAAATGCACGCATTATGGGTACATCGCCAACAACAAAATTAACACTCCCCACCAACATGGCTCTTTTCAACCAATGAGGGGGTGCTTCTGCTCGAGGTGGATACGTCATATCCTAATTCTCACTCTCAAGACCCCATAACCTGCGCTCACCTCAAGTGCCTTCTCCAGCTTTTGAACTCCGACATGGAACAGCAGCAGGAATGTCTGCTCCTCGGCGCGCAGGTTCTGCCAGATTTTGTGAAGCCGCTCGTAGAGGTGTAGCCCAAGACACGTCAAGACTTCCTCCTGCGCTATGTCAATGGTCTTAGCGTGTCTTTCTCTCCGTCTTCAATACAAAAGTTAAAAGGAAAAAGACACTTGATTTGTTATCCAATCAAAGCAAGATGGGCCACCTATACATCAAGAGGCTAAGATGAGTAGATTACTTAAACACGTTGTATTGCTTAACAAAATTCAGTTAAGGACCACTGGCAAGTAACAAATAGTAGGATTTTTAACTGACAAGTTGTTTTTGCTTCTGTCTGTGCTAAGTGGATGGGTGTGCTTAGGAAATCCTGACCAAGTTTAACATAAATATGAAAAAATGTATTCATGTGAGAAAGAAAGTGATCTGAGATACAAGATGTCTCTAACGCCCCAATGTCAATTACAGTAACTTTTGGTTACTACTACCGACGGTCAAATATGCACGGAGGTCCTGTCCAAATCCGACATTCTCTCCCCCAACTTACATTCCGTTCAGTTCTGGCTCTGCTCTAGCTATCAGCCGTCCGATGAAGTCTGTCTCACACAGCAGGTGGACATGTTTCTCCCGCGGACAGCACCGTATGCCCTCATAGAGTGCACTGCAGTATCCCTTCTCCTCGCAAGGCTGGACCTCTCCTACCAAGATGCTGTAGGCCCGCATCACCTTGGTCTTGCATTCCCCACAAAACCTACAAAATGGAACCGCTTGAATAATTCATCCACTCTCAGCTTTTTGACTACACCATTCAGCTTCAAGGAATTTTGTGGAGTGGCTGGTGTCAATTTGGAGTCATTTAGTAATGATTTGAATGTGAACAATATTTTCATTCCCGGAAATCATAAAAATCCACTACCAATGAAACGTGAATTAGCTGGTTGCTTTCAGGTACAACCACGTACAAGTAACTCTTCGTTTAAGGGAAGTACAATACCGAAAAGAACTGGTGGAGAGAGTATGGGACTTTTCTTTTCAGAACCACACTTTTTCAAAGAGATACATACACATGACTGTACTTGAAAGCTATCGTTTAGTACCACATGGTGCAAAGCTTCTGATCACACTTATGAATACACAGCAAATAGAGCAAGTCCCAAGCTACCTTCTATAGCACTAATTCCACAGAAAGGCTTTTTCTTCGGAACCTTCCATCTTACAAAATCTTCCACTGTGCAGGAAACCAATGGCACATTCTTGGCCCAAAGTGAAGTAACAGAGGCTAAGCTCCACTTTCTTCAATCTTCCCAAACCTTCTCACTGATTTTAAAGGATACGGGAGGGTAGTGGTCCATCCTGGTCAATTATGTAACACAGTGGTAACTGTAAGTTGAATTGCATAACTTACCTTGCAAAGCCTCAAAGTACAGTTTTGTGTGGTTCTGATATATCTTTTAACCCTCCTTTGGTTTTACAGCAGAAATATGCACAAGTGCCCAAGGTCACTCTCTTGCATGTTGGTGCAGTGCACAACACAACGCAACTGTGCTTCTTTGAGGTGTTTACCAAGTGACCCAAAGAGTGACTTCAGCATAGGAGGGTTAACCATGTTTTCTCAGGTACATGTCTGCTTCCGTTGTGCTACGCAGACCTGTAAATACAGTTTTATGTTGTTTTCTGTTTCACCTGTGTTTTCTTAGGTAGGCTTCCGTTGTACTGTGCAGACTGGATGCCTGGACTAATGTCACCTCTTCCCTACACGGCTTCTCCATGACCTCCCAGATGTCAATCCACGTCCTGCAATCAGAACCAGAAAAAAACATGACTGCAGCAGACATCCTGTCGTGCCCTCCGACCCCACCTTCCTGGAGAACTGTAGCAAGGAAGCTACCTGAATCGAACGTACCGCACCGCCGGCCAGTCAACCGATGGTGCAGTTTTGTAGCTGAGGATTCTGGGACGTGTGAAGTAGCAGTTCCAAGGATGTTGAGTTCTGAATCCCTCAACATGAGGACTTCATGAAATTCTGGCAGACTGATATAGTATTTATTATGCCCTCTACTGTCAACACACACTTTCCATTTCAATATTTAAGTTACCCATTGCCGATCAAAGTTTTTCTCCTCTAGAATATTATATTTAATGTAAATTTCTTTTTAAAAATGTTCATTATTAGCAAAATATCAAATCCCAACTTACTATTTATTTTGATTGAAAATCCAATCTGAACTTACGATATCTGTTTGGTCTTGTGATTATCAAGTGAATGTAGGACACAGCGGCGATTTTTCTTGTTCTTGTGGAGTGTGTTGACCAGATCTTCGAGTTTGGACCTGACGGATACCATACATACAAATCATTATCATGCCAACTATTGCTGTAATACACAAACCAAGAGCCTCACTTGTATGCTTTTCAATAACCAATGAAATACCTTAGCCAATTTTCTCACTTTCAACCCCCTTACTTCATTACAGCCTGCATAACTGGAAACCACCCAAGAACCCAATGCTTTTCCTGGATTCACCAGTGAATAACTACTATGCAACAGAGTGTGGTAGAGGTGTAAAGGCTTAACCAAGAACCCCAAAACCCAAAAATGAGATGGCTTCTTCAACTGAATTCAAGTCGATTTTTTAGTATCCACCATACACTATAAAAGTATTTATGCATCCCTAGTGATTCCATTATTTCCCATTCCTAAACCACAGAGCGTGATACATTATACAAGTTGCTGTAAAAATGTGCAATATGTGGAATAAGCCACTGGTAAAAACTTTTGTACAACTACGAGAATGGTGATGAAACCTTCTTGTTACCATGGTAATTGATTTGACTTATGCACTACTTACACAGTCAACTCTTGTAATCACGAAACCCATGGGACCCATTGAAAATGTATTGTTACTTTATCATGTAAGGGACATTCCCAAAATTTAAATTTACTGAATCAATTCTTTCTGCAACCTTTCTGAACAGGTGCCACTAAAACTTTAGGGTTGAGTCAATTTTTCACCACATTGTTCTGCGGAGTCATCTAATCTTGTCTTACCCGTGTAGGTGGAATAGATTATACATTTTTCTGGGATCGTACAGCAATTCCGTCACCAGAGACAGTTCGGAGTGGCCTGTGATCACCAGAGGCTCTAGCGCCCTCACATGATGCTGGTCCCGCAGTCGTGTAAACATCTGCTCCATGCTGTAAAAAAGTGTCAATGCATCCTGGTTCTAGTCGTCGATATTAATCAAAAGGGGACTCTCAAGGCAAACAAAGAAAACTGTCAAGCTCTGGATTGGAATGTGTGACCTCAAGAACACTGTGCAGGTGTTCTATCTAACACAGCTGTGCTTCTTTGAGGTGTTTACCGAGTGACCCAAAAAGTGACTTCAGCATAGGAGGGTTAATAAGCTTGAAACTTGCTGAGTGCACAAATATTTGCTTACCAGACACGCTACTAACCAAAAAGCTATGGTATGCATATTACTGGTGACTGGAGCTCTGCCATTTTGGGGTCCAAACACAAAGCAAGATTTTTCTTTCTAAGTAGCTACGAGATATTGGGTTCCAATCCCAAATTCGCAGCACAGCAACGCTAAGTAACACCACTTTCCAATCACACAATTCAACTTAATTAACAGAGACTGGCTCGCACAAAAGCTGTCTGCTTCGACAAAGTTAATTTGTGACCGGTGGCAAAAGCAGATTCATGTAGCTACAGCATGCGGAGGACTTCACACAATTTTTCAAATAATCCTGGCGCTGCCCTAATTGTCTAACATAGTTGATAATTTCTGCCACACGTGAAAACGTCTCACTGTCTGGAGGTGCAAGCCCAGATTGATCTGCAGACATTGATAGGATCTGTAAGATCTTACCTCCTTCGGCAGCCAACGCAAGGGACGCTCTCCTGCATGGTGTGACCAAAGAGTTCCTTGCTGGGAATCATGACAGCTGCTGCCAATTCATCCCGGCTCAAGGCACTGTACTTCTATAATGTGGGAGGGGGAGGGAAGGGTTACAGTCCAAGAGACTCCTTGTTTTAATGGACTAAAATCAGCCCTTGTTGACCCTTGACCTATAACATCCCATGTCTGCTATATGTCTTTACACTTCCTTGACGGCATTTACTTGACATAGTTTTGATACTAGATCTAAAGGTGATGTGTGTGAATGCAACAAAACCTAGGATTCTGAAGAAGAGGTAGGTTTTAACATAACCCAAATTGTGCAAAATTGAAGTGGCGGTATAAATTGTTTGAGGCATTGTAATGCATGAATTCTACTACATGAAAACAACGGATCTGTTTACTTTTTACTCTGATGAAATTATGCTACATTCATGGGTACAAAAATGGACAGTTTTAAAAATATTAAAGGCTACCAGGAAATTCACAAACTTTACCAATGCTTTTAACTTGGCTTGTCTGCTTTTTATAAAGGATTTCCAGTCACATGATTTTTGACGATCAGTAATAAGTTAGAGATGAGCAGGGAAATGCACGCACTTCGTAGTCTCTCAACATTCTAGTGTACATGAAACTGCCAATAGAACTATACAGATTTTAAAATGCATGCGCACCTCCACGGACACGGTACGCTTCCTGAAATGCCTTTGCCCGTCATGTTACCTCAGGTGAAAAACCTCTGCATGTATACTGGCCTCAAAGAATCAAATTTTGTGTGCAGGCTTACTTACCTCAATAAAGGAATCTATTTCTGCATGTTTATTCCTATTTTTCCCCTTGGTGTGGTCACACTGGTCATACTTGATATCTGACAATTCCATCACCATCTATGTGTTAAAAAATAAAGAAATCCAGTTATGTCAAGCATCAATGACGCTAATGGCTGACGCTGGTCTATTAGTTCATCTAATGTACATGTAGCTTCTTTGGGAAATCACATCACTACAAAAAAAAAGAAAAAGTCTCCAATTTTCCAGTTTGAACAAGTCATGCTCCAAGCTTCCGATCTAGCCCTTCCTGTGTCTCTTGAAATAATGTCATAATCTATCAAAGTCCACATCCTGTTTGGGACATTCATTTTAAGAGGGCTGACTGCTTGATGAGTCCGCTTGATGACCGCTTATTCAAGTCAACTTGGTCCAAAACTGACTGTCCGAGTAAATTAGGTCACGGGTCAACTTGGCCCAAGTAAAGTCGGTCCCTGGTCAACTCAGTCTCTATGGAAAATGTACACTAAATCTCAACTAGCTTGAGCCGGAAACAGACAAATCCTTGCAAGTAATGATGTTGCTGAGTGCAAGGCAACATTCACTAACAGCACCACATTAATCACAATTATTTATTTAAAAAAAGGATTGGTAACAAAAACATTTGTTCAACATATGGCTAACACTGACGCCTACACTCTAGACAAATTACATCATCCCATTTATAGGATGACGGTACCGGCTGACTTTGCAATGTTCATTCATTTTGTTTTAGACAATATCTGCATAAATCCCTGTCATCTGATTGGTGGATCACATCACATCACTATTCTAATGGTACACGTTGCAATAGAACTTCACTTGACCGGTTCCGGCCCCATTTCGTAGACATGATATATTTCATTCACATTAAGAAAGAGGAACATGATGTAGGGACAAGACGTCAAACATTGAACAGTCCTGCCCATAGGTGGTGCTTCAGACACACATCTGTTTTACAGTATGATGGACCTTTATACGCACGGACAGTTTGTTCTAACAGAAGGGGATTAACCCTCCTTTGGTTTTACAGCACAAATGTGCACAAATGCCCACAGTCACTGGTGAGCATGTAGTTTCTATATGGAACTCAAACATGCACAGGTTCAGTGTGTACACAGTAGGTTGTCAGCACAAAATGACTCAGGGTCTTTTGTGCAGTCCTCTTCACTGCATTTGGTTTACTGCACAATGATGCACATGAAACAGTGAAGCACAGTTCTTGGGCAGCACAAAAGTGCAATCTGATATTCCTGTGAGGGACAGTTAGTGCAGTGCACAACACGACACAGCTGTGCTTCTTTGAGGTGTTTACCAAATGACCCAAAGAGTGACTTCAGTATAGGAGGATTAATGCAAGTATTGTATAAAATACATTTACGTTTCACACTCATGCAAGGGTAAGAAGTATATTATGAAGCGACAGAATGGAACATTTTTAACCCCTTGACACCGGGACTTTTTTCTGAAGCCGACTCCAAGAATTCCAGCCTCGCTTGGCCATGAAGGCCACCTGCTAAACCGCAAATTCTCGGTTTGTGGCCCTGCGTGCTCTTTACGCTTTGAATTACACAGTGAAAAGGCTGATTGTTCGGTGGCATGCAGCTCTAATCACCCTTCCACATTCCCGTTGCCTCTTTTCAAAGTGGGGACTATTGTGAAGCTGGTGATTATGATGCAAATTTGGTCTTTTTATTTCTGGGCTACACACAAAGACCAATTACCATATATACAAGAGACAGGGTCTGCCTTCTTTCACCATGTTCGCTCGAGCGTGGGCCAAGAATAATAGCTGAAAAGCGGGCTGAGGATCGCAATTTTTACGGCGTCTCTTACCGCTTCCTGATGAGAAGGAGTTAACACAGTGTGGTACGGCTATTTTATGTCATAGCACAATTGACAGTTGATGAAGTGCACAACAGTGAGTGTTGTCAAACAAACTAATTCAAAAGGGTCAGGTCTTTTTTTTTTTTGTGTTAATTACACAGCCACTGAAGCATGATTTCTTATACCAGTCCAGTACATTAAAAAAGATGTTTTTCGCAGAGCTCCCTCGAATTTAGACAGAAAGGAGTCAGGGTCATGACTGTGTCTGCCTATGATTTGTCTGACCAGACAGGTGCTTTCTCAGTCAGGATCAAATGCAAGTCTAAATTTGTCTTATGTGAAAATTCATGTACACAGTTTATGGTTTTGTAGTGGCAATAAACTTAAAATGAGGTGAAAAGTGAGTCCCCTGCGAATGGCAACCTGCACAGTCTATCGGGTACGTAGTAAGCATCAGGGTTTTAGTTAGGATTGAGGAAAGTGGGAAAGCGAAATGAAAAACTGGGAGTGTAACTTGAAAAGCCAAGAATTCATGTGCGAAGCATGCAAAACAAGCACGCAGCACAAAGTCTGTAATGGCAGGTGTCAACGGCCCACTTAAGAGCCTTAGAAGAAGCTTCTTTATGGTCTCTGGTAGTCTCTTGATATTTTCCAAATAAAAGAAAGCCTAAATAGTTTGATTTTTTTACAGAGAAAAACAGGTTTAACCAAATGCACATACCCAAGTACTAAAAAATACCATTGCACTTGTAGCCTAGGTACAGAGAACTTGACAAAAGGGAAAATACCAGAACAAAGTTTTTCAAAAAGTTGCAAGACCTTTTTTGTTTTTCAGTAGAAAGTAGCAGTGTAGGTGTGCACTGATTCTTTGGTTTGCTCGTTTTGAAACTGGAAAACTAAAGGCAATTTCAAGTGAAAGCCACTTTGGTATCATGACTTTGAGAGATTCCCCCCCCCCAAAAAAAACTAGCTTTTATTAATCCAACAACGAAGGTAAGCAGACAGTATGCAAGTATGGTTTAGAAGTGGACATCACTTTATTGAACAGGAGAAATAAACAAGGTGATCATGGCAAGGGTCAATTAAAAAATTGTGAGTTTCTTCTAGGCCCTGGCCTAGGCGTAGGCCTACATGTAGTTTAGAAAAAAAACAAGGGACCAGCATTGTCGCCACAATGTGAAATACGAACACAGACTGGTTTCCTTTTCTGTTGTGAGCATGCAGATATGATTCTACATGAAACAAGCGTATAATCGGAGCATGTGTGCACGCACTGTACCGCTTGGATGTCTGCGTGTCCAGACATGCCAGAAAAAGAGAGCGCTCGAAAACACTGAAGCCCAACCATGGATCAACGTTTTGAAGGGTTGATGACGTACACATGCCTATGTGAAACAGTCCAAACATACATAGACATTACTTACTGGTGACAATACTCACCGTGAGCGAGGTGTCAGCCGTCAGCGGCAGCTGCCTACGCTTGAACAGGTAGGGGTTGTTCACGTTGCAAGTTCCCACTTTCGGGCACACCCCCACCAACTTTGCCAGTCCCATCGGTTCCATCAAGCAACTCCTTTCGGTCACCAAATAAGTACAGAGAAAATGCAAGCATCTGAAATTCAAGACTGACGCTTACAATGCTAGTTGGTCGTGTTTTTATGAAGGGTAAAGGTCTCCATCAACAGCAATCAGGCAATGTATAGTCACGTCGTAGTTTTGAATATCCTTAGTTCAGTACATTAAAAATGTACACAGTTCACGATGACCTGCAACCCCCTCTACGTGAAACAATATTCATACGCTCAAGATAACTAGTGCAAACCTTCTTGGGCTAAAATTCTAATGCTGACATGATAATAGGGTTCTTTTGACCATTCTCGATTCGAAACATTCAACTAACTTATTAAAACTCCGAATCTGAAGCTTAAATTAAACTTTAGATGTTTTGCGGATTAATTTTATCCTTCCCCGTTAACGTCGACGTCCGCCATTTTGGTCCTATTGGTGCGTTTGCACGCGCTATGCAGCAATAGTTACTCAACAAATTATTTGGGTCAAAGTACGGAGGCGTATTTTGAACACAAGTATAAAATAAATTAAGTGCCGTTTGACTATTATCATTGCTATGTGTTGATGTCTTTCGCAGATTCACTCAGCCATGTTACTTAGGCCTACTCGTTAGGCTATGTTCGTGTAGTTAATGATCTGCTTAAGGTATGAAATTAAGCCTTGCAATGTATGTTGCATGCACTATGAGCATAGTTAGCAGTCTCGTTACTTTTCATTATAGGCAATTCTAGATTTTCAGCTACACATTCTTATAATAAAGCGCAACCAACTGCATATTCAAGTTATTGTACCTTGGTTACAAGTCCGCAAGATGATGATGTGAGGATTACTAATTTCCTTTGCCGCAAAAATGTCAAACAGGAGAACGTAACATTACTCGGACCATGGAGGATGTTCCTTCCTCCATGCTCGGACACCCTCGATAGAAACGACATTAAATTGAGACACGGACCATCGATGGTCCCTGGACAAACCAGAATGGACCAATAAGGAAACAGCGCCCATGGCTTGTGTACTGCCAGAACGTAGCCAATAAGAGCGCACATGCTCACCTTGCCCCACGCCTACAGTGGCCTTCAAGATCCAGAATTGCAAGCACATAAACAGCGGGACGACCACAGGGTTTTACGAGCGCTGTGACAGCGTGTGGTTTCGTGATTTACCACTGCACTGACCTTCAAGGCCGTGGCTGGGTTTGTCATGCACCCGAATATTGAAACATATAAGTCAGCAATAGTAAGGGACAGGGGAGAACAGTGCAGTGGGGAAAATTTGCAAACTGCCTGGTGGAAGTCGTAGCAAAACGAAATAGAGTATTGCACACTTATTAAATTGGCTTTAAGGCAACGATATTGTAAACTCAGCTCCCCGAGAATGTATGCCTGCATGCGCTTTCAATTTTTGAACTAGACAGTGTATTGTATGACGGAATTGAACCATTGCAAACTAGGTATATTCTGTTGATTCCACTGGGCAAATCAATATGAGAATCCAGAAAGACTGATAACAATCATGTTGATTTAATGCTTTGTCCTTTATTCAAAACATCTTCAGGAACATCTTTAGATGGCTTTCATTAGTCTTTTGTTTTTCATTCTGTTGAGATATCTGAATATTATCAGTTGATCATCTACTGGTTTCCACTAGGCACGTACCAGGCTAATTATACACATGTCCATGTACTCACTCCATGATGTACTGTACAACTGTACAATCACAGTAAAAGTTGTCCCGAAGACAGTGCTGAAATAATGAAGTCAATGTGAACCGCTTTATCAAAATGTCCCAGGTGTTTTCATATGTACGAGCTGATTTTTTGTGAGGTTCCTTGGCCCCGTTTTGTCCCGGCCTGTCCATCGTATTCCTGTTTTTTTAATAGGGCTGGATCCGCCCGTCGAGAAGACCCACTTTGCTATTTCCTTGACAGAGAATGGAACTATGTACCTACTTATCTTTATGATAACGTTTACACTCTGTTTCCATGTACATTTGTGCTTTCCTATGGTGCTCAGTGGACTGTGCCCCCCCCCCCAACCTCCCCCGAGTGAAGGGAAAAGTGGCCGGTTGCGAGAAGGGAAAAGGGGGGTGCGGGCGCGAATTTGCAGTGTGTTGAGCCTTCAGTTTTGTCGAGTCAAAAGAGGAGTGCAAGAACGAAAACTAAGAGGGGAGCGAGAAGGTAAATGTGAGGTACTGGGGCGAATTTCCAGTGTGCAGGGAATTCAGTTTTATCGAGTCAAAAGCGGAGTGCGAGAACGAAAAAGAGGGGTGCCAGCGGAGGGAAAGAGGGGTGCGAAAAGAAAAAAGTGGGTCACGGGAACGAATTGGCAGCGTGTTGAGCCTTCAGTTTTGTCGAGTCAAAAAAAGGGGTGAGGAAGGGAAACTGGGGTGCGAGAAGGTACTAATGCACGTAATTATGATGACAAATGATACACAAATTGACCCAGTATTTTGTGACGATGGCACCTCTATGATGTTTTCAGGATATGTTTTACAAGGCCTCGTTGTCGGTATCAATTGCACATACATGTACATGCCATTGGTTTTGGAGGTTTAGAGCAAAGGCTTGAAGCGCTCAAAAAGTGGAACGATGTTAAAACTTAGGCTACTCTTTTTGCACAATGGAATAAATTATACGAAAACTGAGTGGTTTATCAAGTGGTCCACCTGATCTACTGCTGTCATATTCATAAATTCGTGGTATTTAGTTTCACGATACATTTTAAACACATTCGTTTCTGTATTTCCAACGTGCCATAGGCCTACAAAACATTTCCGCTAGGCCTGTTTCTAATCTGAACAATTTTTTCCGCATCAGAAAAGCTGCCGCCATGTCTGTTTGTGGAGTTACAAGCTATAAATTCCAATGTTTCGATACCTCAACGATTTCCATTTTCTTGGCTCTGCCTCTAATTCTTTCTGGTGTCTTCTGATGGCTTCATTGACGACAGGCGGGCCGAAGAGACGAAAGCCCTCGTCTAATGTGGGTATCTCCGCAGCTTCGGGGGGTTTTCCCGGTGTTTTCTCGGTCATTCTTCAAATACAAGGAAAAATTCACTCTGGAATTTTATGATTCGACTGCACCAGCGTTAGTGCAAAAGTATGAAGCAAATTCGGTATATACGATTGTATGTGAAACAGAGGAGGGGAAATTCTGTTCGATTGCTGAATTTATCTCGCAGGAACAGAGTAAGAAAACATTGAACACGCGCCAAAACATGTACTGCGCTACTGCGTCAATTGTCATAGAGCCAGTAAGTTCGACCAGTTCCATGGAAATAGAACATCTGCAGTGCAGATATAGACTTGAACGAAAGGGCAGGCAGTACTTCCGCATCACGCCCCAAGAAATCAAGCTTTTATAAAGCCTTAATTTTGTGTGAAAATGTTTGTGTATTGGTTTGTTATTTAGAGACACGTTAAAAAGTAAAGACAGTCGATTTATTTTCAGGCATTTCATCGCATTTTTGGGTGCTCTGCATGTAACTGCACATTTTAAGCCTTGCACGAATTGCACTTGGATTTAGGGATTAAAGAAATGGGCGCGTGTGCGTTCCGGAGCGCGCATGTAAGAAAACAGCCAAGGCGCACGGAAACACGACGATACGCACATCTCTACTCATGATACAGGTAGATGCGATAGAAAATGGGATGACACACAATGCATCGGCGTATCAAGCGAGGGGGGAGCCTGACGGATTTTTTTTTTACTTTTATTTTCCTTTCAATATTTGTTTATAAAATTTTCATTTAATATTTATTGATCTAATATTAGCATCAAACCCCTGAGAAAACAACACCATGAAATAAAAGCTAGGATTTTGAGACTGGAGGTGAGGCTTTGATGCTTTTTCCTCTCCCAATATCATGTTGAATGAGCCTGAAGCCGAATTCGTTATTGAATTTGCCCCCCAAAGCTAGATACGCCGCTGCACAAGAGTGACAGGTAGGTTGGTGGATTTTGACCTGTCACTGTCTGCAAGTTAGCTACGCCCCTTAAAACCCAATGGAATTTTGTACGGAACTTTGTCTCAGATTTTGCCCATTCCACGTCCACATTGTAATTTATGTAATTGGAAAATATTTCCCAAGTTGCACTGACGCGATTCTACCATGATAGGTCAATTTTGTGCCGTGAAAGTCGATTACTGGGCTACATTTACCGTTGTTATTCGACCTAGATGTAATAATTTCCAAAATATGTGAATTCTGAAATGCCATAGTCCTGATGGGGCCCATTCATTCTTTCTTTGTCACCCGACTATATTTCAGTTTGCCCTACTGCCCTTCGAAAACCTCAGCTTGTTTTGGTAAGAAAGTGCAACACTTTAACCACAAAGTGTACCCTTCTTTCAATCTTCAGTTCAATTCAGACTAGATGCACGACATCGTTGAAAGGACTATCGTCTACCTAATGCTAAAAAATGACCCATAGGAATCATTCTATACATTTGGGGTCACATTTTTTCCTATCCTTGTTAAACCTGGCACATGATTTTGTAATTTTACACATTAATTTCCAATCGTGATTAATACAAATCACTAGCCAAACAAATAAAATACGTGTACATGAAGTTTGAAATCAATGAATGATATCTTTTGTGTAATTATACAGGTCAGGTGTAATAGTGATGGAAAAAGTTAAGTCAGGCTTCAAATTTATAGAATCACCCTTTTGTTCAGAGGACAGTAACTCTTAAGGCCGTTTCAAATCAAGGTGTGATTTCTCTATTTATGACAGGGAACTCAAAAAACTGAGAGATAATTGTCAAATTGCTCCAAAGATGACACCCAAGGACTACAAGATCTCAAGAGGGGCTGTGATTTAAGACACATTGACAAAAAGACTTCTTATCAACCATCCTATTTTAAGGTGTTACAGCATCATCACTGACACACAAGACTCACTTCAAACCACACTAAAATAAAGCAGACAATACACTGAATCTATCTTGTTGGTTAACCAATAGACTTTATTTAAACCTCTTACGGTTCATCACAGGTGACGGACAAGTCAAGTTTTATCTCATCCAAGTCAGTGAGTACATAGCGAAAGTGAACATGACCATTTAACGATGCACAAACAATGGATGAACAGTGCGATGCCAGTATTCTTCAATGTCCTCACATGTAATGAGAGAACATTCCCCATGCAGTGTGGAAAACATCCTCGCTTGAATTAGGAGAATGTCCTCAGATGTGAAATCAAGAATTTGCCAGAGTTTGAGAAGCGCTTGTCTCTAGAAGATCATCTTGTGGGGATACTGCTTGTTGTTGAGGTAGAAGGGCATCTCCAGGTAGCCCTTCAAGCTGGGTACTCCCTTGATGAGGGGAACCAGCTGGGTGTCTACCTTCTTCTGGTCCTCCTTGCGCTCCTCAGAAACGACATACTTCTGCAAGGTGGCCCGGGGTAAAAGACAAGACAATCTGTCAACTCAGTTTGGTCAGCCAAATTCAAGTATTTAAATGCTGGCAGCGTCCTGTAGTCAAATGCAAGGTTTAACCCATGCTCTGTGATATCCTTCATTTGTCATGACTGCCCAATGGTTTGCTTCAATTCACTCTATTCAGAGTCCTCACTGGTAAGGCATAGCGTCCTCCAAGGCCCTACGTGCAAGAGGTTATTGCAATATCTGATTGTCTGGCCCAAAAAGACACCAAGAGAGTAAACTTTTTGAAAATGTTTTACTTTAACAAAAGACAAGGGTCTTGTTTTCTACTCCTATTTAAAGGGACGGAATAGACACCTCACATTACTGATGGAACTGTATGGCACACTCCATAGTCAGTGATAGACAAATCCTGTGTGCACAGTGATACATACATGTACTAACGTGCCATGTAACTGTCCACTGATTGATTATGCACAATGCCAAGGTGTCTACACAACTATTGCTGCCATCTACAATCTTGCTCAGCGTCTTTCAATGAAAATGAAGTGAAACCAAGGACAGGTTTGAGCTAAGAGTTTACGGAACAAAAAAAAAAAAAAACCACTGGGATCGATGTCTGACCTCCTTTTCGGTGTCGAAGATCTCGCCCTCTTGGTTCCTGGGCTTCTTCAACTTCTTGCGGCGGAAGTACTCGTCGTTGACCCTCTTGGGGATCTTGACCCCGCTGATGTCCACTTTGGTCTTGGTGGCAATCACGTAGATTTGGTTGATGCGACGCATGGGGACACCATTGATCTTCATCGGACCTGGCAAGATGGCAATCACAAAGTGTGCGTTGTTAGTTTTGGCAGTTGCGTCTCTCTTGCAATGTCCTAAGGCCTGGCAGACTTGCTGCAGCCATAGAACTTGAGCAGCAATGGAGGCAACTGCCCCATTACCATGTCACGCTGCCTAAAGTTTGATCAAAATTTACAGTTTAGCCACAGTTTCACACTAACTCTGACTGTTAACCCTAACCCTCCTCAATCCTTTACCTGTTGGAGGACTGAGGAGTGTTAGGGTTAACATACCAGCTGATAGTGGTTGAGCTGGTCCGATCAATCGGGCCAATCCTGTTGGCAGCAGTCTGTTAGCATACGTCACTGGTTAACAATAGTTTACATATCACAATATACACCAGAGATACCGAATGGAGAGTCAGTGTAACTGACCCCAACATTGCTTATCAATCAAGAGCAAGAAGGTGGTTATTACCCCATCTTGTCTCACTTATGACATCCTCATGCCTAGCAGACTTACTGCAATCACAGAACTCTGGCAGCAATGGAGGCACTTGAACCAATACCGTTTCACACTGCCTTGAGTTTGATCCAAATTTACAGCTATTCCAAATTTACAGCTATCCAGAGTTTGACTGACTCTAATCATATACCAGCTGACAATGGCTGGACCGGTCATATCAACCATTCCAGTCTTGCCGACAGTGGTTGGATAGCCTACTTTGCTGGCCATCAATAGCTCACCGTTGATGAGGAGAAGACCAGACGACAGTTGCTTCAAGAAGATGACCCTCTTGCCCTTGTAAGGCCCACGCAGGAGAATGACCACAGTGCCTGGGGTCAAGCTGGCCCTCAGCTTACGCTTGTGCTGGCTGAAGGGCTTCTTGCGGCTGTTCAGCCTCCTGGGGAGATCCTCGGTTGGGTAGTAGCGAGGCTGAACAGTTCAAGAAAATGGTGAAACTGGCAAACATAAAAGATCTGGAGACTTTTTTGACAGCTGTCTGATCTCTCCTATGATCTGTGGTATGACCACAAAGGTGGGTACTAGCAGGGCTGAACAATTTATGAAAGCAATACAGATTTGAAGTGCAGCACTAGGATATGTTGGGAAAATGCTCTACTTGCTAATCTGTGATACTGACCCTAACCCTCCTGCATCCTTCAAAATCCACTAAGTTTTGAATGATTTTGCAGGGTTGCCGAAGGTCAAGCCCAACCACTTAAACTGTTTCAAGGCTTAATGTCCCCTGATGGTTGAAGTCCCTGAATGAGTCATTGGAATCCAACATGGATTTTGAATGAGACAGGAAAGTTCAATGCCTGGATAGTTAAAGAAATAGACAATGGCAATGTAGGAATTTCAAGATGCTTTGCAATGATTCAACATATTTACATTGTTGCATTACTGTCGTGCTGGACCACATCACAGGAGTTAAAAATACAAAAAGGCATGGCTTTCAAACAGAGAAAATGTGGTTTTTAAGGCTTAAATAACCCACATTGAGATCTGAAGGTTTGAGGCATCTCAACCATGACCGATTTCCATTACAGTTTTTAGTAGACAGGGAATATGAATTTGAGTTCACTTCAAGTTCTTTACTACTGCCAGAGCTTCAGTGAAACAGAAGTGTCAGCACCAGTCTGGAGTGAGTTAGCCCTTCAAATTTCATGCTGCTGTAAACTATTCGCCTACCAGTCTACGGACTCGGACCAGGCGCTTTCCACCGTTCTTTTCTCCACCAATGTCCTTTTCTACCATGGCAGCAGGTCTCTTCCTCTCCTTCTTGACAGTCACCTGAAGTAACCAAAATAAATATCGGTACGACTGTTAATCAGCCAATTCCACACAAAATATCAAGAGTTTCCTGAGAACACTCTTGAGCTACGAATAAAGTGAGCTGTCTACTCAGAGTTACAGATTATAAGATGTATTAAATCTTGATCTCTGAAATTTTTACACATCTGCTGGTCATCTCGTGACCGCTGATCATCTTATTAACCCTAACCATGCTGAACCCAACAAGGTTATGCAGGATTTCATTGGTCCGTAGGGGTTAGGGTTAACCCTAACCATGCTGAACCCAACAAGGTTATACAGGATTTCAATTGTCCTTAGGGGTTAGGGTTAACCCTAACCATGCTGAACCCAACAAGGTTACGCAGGATTTCAATTGTCCTTAGGGGTTAGGGTTAACCCTAACCATGCTGAACCCAACAAGGTTATACAGGATTTCAATTGTCCTTAGGGGTTAGGGTTAACCCTAACCATGCTGAACCCAACAAGGTTACGCAGGATTTCAAAGGTCCCTATACTGAGTTGTGCCCCTGTGGTTTCACTAAGGTAAAAAAAGAAGGCAAATACTGACACTTGGGAGCGTTTTGACAGAAAAAAAGCAAGTTGTAATTTTATTTCACAACTTTAAAAGCACATTAACCCTCCTATGCTGAAGTCACTCTTTGGGTCAATTAATCAGCCGCACAAAGATGCACAGCTGTGTCATATTGTGCACTGCACCAACTATCCTACACAGGAATATCAGGTTGCACTTTTGTGCTGTCCAACAACTGTGCTTCACTGTTTTATGTGCGTAATTGTGCAGTACACCAAATGCAGTGAAGAGGACTGCACAAAAGACCCTGGGTCATTTTGTGCCAGCAATTGAACCCATGCATATTTGAGTTCCATGTAGAAAACACATGCACAACAGTGACTGTTGGCATTCATGCATATCTGTGTTGAAGCCCAACTCTTTCTTTCCACACAAATTGACATTCTAGGTGAGCACCAAAATGAGCCAGTGGGTGTCTACAGAGAGTTGGTATAAGGGCTCAAACCACAACATGAAACAAGGAGCTTGATCTTAAGGAGGACATTTTACGATAATTCCCTCTCTTGACTCTCATGTATCACAGAATGCCTCTTAGGGTACAAAACTTATTGTGCTGATCTCAAGCTGCTGCATTAACCATATCCCAAGGCACCAAAAAGAAGTTTAAAATAAAATATGTCATAATTATATAAGTGTTTGTATTTGTTTACAAGTTCACAGAATTGCTCCCCTCTCTCCCAAAAAGGAAAAATAGGGGGAATGCTAAGACATAAAGAAATATGGGCTTTACAGCCCTTGAGGAATTTAGGAAAGTCCACAATAAGACAAAAGAATGAACCCTTATAATAGTGGTCTTAAACTTACATGTTTCTTCTTGTAGCGGGCAGCCCGTTCATACATCTGCGAGCGGCTGTAGCGAGGTATGCCCCCGGTCAGCCATTTCTGACGGGAGCAGTGAGGCTTTCCTTTCTTGACAACCGTCTCGTCTCCCATGCTAAAAACCAAAATGATAATAACAGGAAAAACTGGTTAATTAAGTAATGCCATTTTCAAACATTGTCAAATGGGACCAAAAATGAACAGATCTCAAAAATGAATTTAGTTGACATCCAACCACTTTTTACTGCACACAAGTGTCAATAAGTGTGGGGCCCTGGGTATAGAGGCAGTCCAGTTTACTTGGGCCCCATTTATGGGGCTAGGCCTAGGCCTATCTGGGGAGTCAGGTTGGCATAGTCTTTCTTTCCTTGCCTTCCACCTCTGCCATCCACGTACGATTCCCAGCTCGGTCCACATGTAGATTGGGTTTTCAGTCCCTAACTGATTTCATGGGTTTTACCCAGAATACCCCATGAAGAAAGCCTGGTCAGACTATACAGGTTTTTTCAGGCTTGCGAGATACTGGCTACAGTGTGCCTTGACTAGCCTAGCGGACTTTTGTAGGGTGCCAAGTTTTGATATGTTTGAGAAATCCTTGGTTTCATTACCAAAAAAAGATAATATATTTGTGTATATGCATCGAAGAGGGCGCTGTCTACTTGTAGCCAGCTAAATGAAGTTTAGTTAAATTTAGCCAACAACGGTCAAAATCCACTAGTCTAAGTAGGCCCCTATGCCTAAGTAATTAAGTTATTTTACTTGGTACAAAAAATTAATATGCGATGTGTACAACAGTTACCGTGAGTGATGTAGCGGTAATCATTTTTGTGAAACATTTCACCCAACTTTGAAAAAATATTATTACAAAATGAAAAGTTTCTATGGGTTCTTAATTACTTTACAAATATATCATATAATTTCCGGCCCTGATGATAACCAAATAATCCTGATTTTTCTTGATTGAAATCTGTACGTTAAATTCGTCACGCTTACATCTAGTTCCCGTAGGATGAAAAGAGACCGACTTACGTTTTACTTGGTACCCATTACCTTAACTTGTTTGGCAATAGCTATGTGCACAAAAAAGCAGTCTGGATGGCGGATACCAGTAGCATGAACCGACTGTCTAGTTCCCTGTCCCTGTATCGCATATTGTGTGCTTGTGTACGCGTACAGAGTACATACGTACTATACATGCATGTACAGCTACAGTACACGTACATGTACTGGGAATGGGTACCTTGTACCTGGTGTAAAACTGACGTAAAACTTAAGCTAGGCTATTTTTTATTTGCTTCTTAAGTTCTTGTATTGAAGTTGTAAGAGGATTTAAAATGTCGACTGAAAGCAAAACTAAGTACAGAGCACTCAAGAGAAAACTCAGATTTTTGATTTATGTAAGTCTTCATAATTTCTTTTAAAAAATTGTAGCCGCCCAGTTACAGCATGCAGCAGGCTAACGACTGATTTAGAAATCGGTATTGCAGTGGAGAAATACCCGCGGAAGACAGTGGGATTTGAATGCAACAGGAATGGACACCAGCCGTGGCAGCAAGCTGAGCATTTCTGCGCTATGACCCATTACAATCTCACTTGTAATGCAATAAAAATTTGGTGTAACCTAGGCGAGCTATTACAATACATAAATATGTCATATTAAGAGCAAAGAACACGACATTTGATGGAAAAATGTTCCAAACAAATTGCATTTAGGTGGCCACAAGGGCTGTTTCACAATTTCTGCATTGTTTAAAGATCTCATTCAAGATACTCAACTGTGTTGCTTTTGGTGATAACTTGACATTAGCATCAATACTTCTGTTGTCAAAGTTTAGAATTCGATTTTATGGGAATAGTTTCACATCAGACCATGACGTGTCAAAACGCCATTAATTTAACAGGTTTTAAATGCAGTGCCTGTTAATTACCCCCAAACGGGGCTAGGTATACCTGTGAATTTCAGGGTTAGGTTAATGAGGAATCAGTTATACCTAAGTAAACTTGTTTGAATGTTGGTTTGTTTGACACTGAAGAATTGTGATCATCTGAAATGGAATTCTTTCAAATGTTTACATATATTGTTGTTTTACCATCCAAGGAACAAGAATGCTTTCAAGAGGAACTACGAAGGGCACAGCGCAAATTGCTGAAGATATCTCGGGACAAGAGCTTCTTGCTGGACAGACTCCTTCAGTATGAACGAGTGGAAGGGTCTAGTTCTGATTCGGGTTCAACAGCGTCGTCAGACAGTGAGAAAGAAGGCAAGAAGGTACATGCAAGCAGAGAGTATAAAGTTGCAATCAATCTTATATAAGTCAATTTATACTAATCCAGTTATCCAGTCTCAAGTCCCAAGATACTCAAAGTGAAGTTTGGTAAAGGTTTTCTTATAAAATGGAAGGATTTTATCAGATTGTTTTTCTCAGGTTCTTAGAAACCACAGAGAATGAAATTTTAATGAGTAAGTTCTTGTTTAGATTACTCTTGCAAGAATTCCATTCTTTTGGTATCACTCACAGTGTCACAGTGTGTTTCCCTCGCTACGGCTGATGGGATAGATAGAAAAGTATTGTAAAGTAGCTTGCTCAGGGACATACATGCCCTAGCCCCTTGCTGTGCTTGAACTCAGTAGGGAATCATTTTGCCGAGCGTTCCTTGTTTCATGCATTTCCCCGGCCCCCCAGAATTCAGAGGCTAAGAAGCAGAAGAAGAAAGCCAAACCAATCAAAGTCAAAGCCAAGAAGAGGAAACAACGGCAGCTGAAATCACTCCTAGGGGGTGACAGAAAGCCCCTCCCAGGCAACCTCAATTACACATCATCTCAACAGCAGCAACAACAGCAGCAGCAGCAGCAGCAACTTCAGAGTGTAAGTGCCTGGTCCCGATCACAAGAAACTGGCCATATATCATTAGTTGGAGGTAGCGGTCTCATTGCAGTTTCTTGGTGCTCCATTGAATTATTCTTGCCGACATATATTTTGCTTTGTGGAAATTGGTCTTGTTCCATAGGCTTATTACATTGACGTAGCTCGTGCCGTTTCTGAAATGGTTGTTTCATAAACTTTTTTGAATGGGTGTATGCTGTTTGCAATAAAGTTGGACAATTAATTTGTTTACTTTGGAAATTTTGTTTTCCACGCAGAATTCCAAATTGATGGATCTGATGAAAGTCGGTTCCCCAAACGTTCAAATGCCAACAAGTCCCCTGGTCAGTTTAGGTACGTCCTCATGGGAATAAAAGCACACATGTTACACTTTTCCGAAGCAATTTTTAGAGTTTAATCATTACCAATGAGATTTGAAAAGTAAGCGCTCTGTGAGAATTGTGGTTTAGTTAAATGTGCTCGTTGGAGGAAAGTTGAAAATCATTTCTGTTACACAAAATTAATTTAACCACTTCCTGCCAGGGATTCCGGATCCGGACACGTATGCTTTATATGCATGGCCGGGGTCTCCGAACTCAAAGGGAACAGGGCCTTGTAACCAAAGACAGTACTCGGAACAAAAGACCAGGCTGCTGGAAATTACCAAAATTTTTCACTCTCAAAAGTGGAGATGATCAAGCCTTGTTTTGAAACAGTATACCATGGTTTGGGGCATTTAGAGCGAGCGGATTACCACCAGGGACAAAAGTGCTCCACCACCACAGTGATGAGCCACGCAGCACAACTGCATGCTAATCTGGCCCCTGTTGAAAGGAGCCAGGTTCGTGAACAAAAGAAAGTTATACAACAGCGCACAATCTGGGCTCTTTTACAAGGCTGCAGGCCTGGCTAAAATACTCAGGCATCAAAAGATTTTGTCTGTTAGGCTAGAGTGGACACCAGACAGTCCTTCACGTGTTTGTAAGTGTCCAGTAAATGAAGATAGGAATATTCAAAGCATTTTGAAAACAGAAAAAATGATAGATATCCCGGCTCAGCATCATCAACATTGAAAATTGCCCCGGCAGGAAGTGGTCAAGCATGAAGGAGATTCTGTGAATGTTGCTGAGTGAGATGTGGCAATTTGAGACCAAGGAGATGTATCTTGTAAACACACGTGACATTGTACACGTTAACTAATCTTGCACTTGGGCATTTTACAAAGTGCAAAGAGTAACCAAATCTGGATGATTAAACTTAAAAAAAAAATATCTGTAATTTTGGGTCCAACTTCCAAAAGCCCAAGAAATCATTAAATTGTATTCATGGATCTGCTCTGCTCCTATAGGTCTGCCTATGCACTCTCAGGAGTCTTTGTTCCCTGGGGTTGGTCTGTCAGGGTTCTCCCCCACACAGCCCCTAACCCCCCAACGCCCTTCCAAGTTATCCAGTCTCCTAGCCGGGGATTCCAGCGCCATGGGGGCCCTCATGATGGCTGGTCTGGCGGCAGCAGCTGCCGGCGAGAAGGCGGAAAAACAGAGCAAGAAAAAGCACAAAAAGTAAGACAGATTTCCATGCGCTGATAGAAAAGTTCCATCCGGAAGTCATTGGCTTTTTGTGGTGTTATTGCAGTCGTAAGCAAGCTATCCGCATTTATCTTAAGGCAAACTTGAATTCTCAGTTCCGATTGGTCCATCCCTGGCAACAAACAGTGAGATAGATAACTGTATTGTACAGTTAATATCAAACCCCGCGTAACGCGCTGTTCCAACTCAACACATTGCACTATTTTTACGCTAAAAACAAAATGCACAACTGCAAAATTTACTTTAAATTCAGAGGTGGCACGTTTACGCACAGAGGCCCTTATAACATCTTTACTGAGTGTCAAGTTTGCTTGCAGATAAATTTATTATCATGATTGTGCTTGTGGAACACAGAATAGTGTAGTGTGTCTGTGTCCCCTATACCACTCGGCCTTTGGCCTTGTAGTATACGGGACACAGATGCACTACATTAGTCCAAGTTCCACTCGCAATTGAGTGGTGACTAATAAAAGCAGAAGCACCCCCTCATCGGTTGAAAAAGAACCATATTGGTGGGGAGTGTTCATTTTGTTGGTAGCTTTGCGACTGTAAGCAGGCATGTTGTGAACCAAACTGCAACTCTGGATGGGGGGGCGTTGAAGCTGCACATCAGTTTGAAAACACAAGCAGTTTGGGGAACGTTTGTGGTGGAGAGTGCAGCCATGCTAAGCCACCTTATCTTATTAAAGATACTCTGACACAGCCCTAAGCCAATGAAATCAGTCCTGCTTGTTGCCAAGTTTATGTTTTGTTTACTTTCTCACTATTCCTGTCCAAATTACTAGCAATAAAACATCAACTGAAATGACTTTCCAAAATAGCACCCATGTTGGATTGAATAAACTCTGTTGGTCACTACTTTTGGACCCTTTTGTTTTGACAGGGATACAGACAAGTCACCCTCACACCTACACCCCTCCGTGTACCCCACCCCCTTCCACCCACCCTCCTCGTCTCAAGCCTCCCCTGTCCAGCTTTCGGCTGCCGAGAAACCTTTGCAAACCATCAAGCAAGTGCCCACCAGCAAATCCTCCCCGTCCACGAGTAAAGCCCCACCTGCCCTCAGCGAGATGATGGACTGCAAGCCGACGGGCACAGCCAAATCCCCCGCTGGTAAGACCCCTCCCACCAATGTGAAACCAAAGACAGCGACAGCTGCGGCCGAGGAAGAGGAGGAGCTTGTGATTGACCTGCCAAACGATTGACATCCACACAACTGACATCCACACGGCTGACATCCACACGGCTGACATCCACACGACTGACATCCACATGACTGATATCCACACGGCTGACATCCACACGACTGACATCCACACGGCTGACATCCACACGACTGACATCCACACGGCTGACATCCACACGACTGACATCCACACGGCTGACATCCACACGACTGACATCCACAACTCCCTGGGTGTAAACTTAACACGACAAGCATTTTACAGATCTGAAAGTCCACCACCAGTACGAATGAACAGCAAAACTCATTCATTCTACTGTAGCGCATATTGCAGAGAAAGCCAACGGCAATGAGCCTATGCACAGGGCCCAATTTCAGGGAGCTGCTTAACAATTAGCAGAAAAATTGTGCTAGCTTTAGCAGCAAAAATTAAGCATAATTTCATGGTGGTGCTCGGCATTGGTGTGCCAATGGTTGCCCACACATAGAGATTTCTATCAACAGGTCACTAAGTTTAAGCAAGTATTTCCCCCAAGGTTAGCATGCCTTTAGTTGTGTTTACTGCTTATGGTCTCCATGAGGATATAGTGTGCCTCCGTTAGCACAAAATCGTACACTATTGCAGTGCCGTGAAATTGGGCCCTGATGGCACCTTGCTTTGTTTACATGTTTACCTTCCTGTGGAGCCAGTGGGGACCCAAGGTCCACTGAGCACCTTAGAAAAGAACACACGTAAACAAACTGTGGCATAATCAGTATAGAGGTGTGTTTTTTCCTTGTATTGAGATTTAACGACATTAACACCAGCTAGAGACTGTATTCAGGCACCCCTTAACCTTCCTGAAATAAAGATTTAGTCAATCAAATTCGCTCAGTCTGGCCCATTTGTGCTAACCTTGCCAACATGTGACTGGAATGCAGCTGGAACCACAGAAACTATTCAGCTTAGAGGGGTGCCTCAACCAATCTCAATTACTGCAGTGAACGTTTCACGTTTGTAAGCTATAAGACATAAGCT